>NC_138769.1:433103756-433382484 GCF_965119305.1 Pelophylax lessonae
CATCAGTGCCACCAGTGTCACGTCTCAGTTTCACCATGTCAAAAGGGCCTACAGTTCAGTGTCATCGGTGCTATCAGTGTCATCAGTGCCATTAGTGTCACCGTGCCAGTGTGTAGGATCAACATCACCAACGATGGCAAAGAATTTTTTTTCAGCTGAGGAGGCCTACAATATCCTGAGTGTGGCCGACAAGATCAACAGGGAGCTCTCTGCTTCGGATTCTTCTTCGGATTCAGAGTCTGACTCCGAAGTAAATTACGAGCCGGTCGTAAGCAGTGGGACGCAGACAGACTCAGACGAGGAAGAATATCACGTGCCTACCAAACTAAGGCGTTCTGGTAAAGAGGAGGTAGTGGCATCCACCAGCTCAGCAGTGCCATCCACCAGCTCCGCAGTGCCATCCACCAGCACCACCGTGCCATCCACCAGCACCACCGTGCCATCCACCAGCACCACAGTGCCTCGGCAAGAAAGGCCAAGTTCAAGTGGGGTGTCACCTCACCCCCAAAGGGTTAGGACCCATGCCAGCCTTCCCTATGCCCTTCAGAATCCCTTGTGGCTTCCTCCTAACTCAGGAGAAGCCATCATCCCCCCTTTCACTGCCCAGCCAGGAGTCCAAGTTAACACTGAGAACTTTGCCCCGATAGATTTCTTCAATTTAATTTTTACAGAGGACCTGCTGACGTCAATTGTGGCCCAGTGCAACCTGTACGCACAGCAAATTATTCAAAGTAACCCCACGTCTTATTATTCCCGTCCCTATGAGTGGAGAGACCTAACGGTGGAGGAGTTTAAGATTTTTTTAGGCCTCACCTTCAATATGGGACTCAATAAAAAAAATGAATTGCGTGCATATTGGTCAACCAAACCCATCTACCATATGCCAATCTACTCCACAGTATAGCCCAGGACCAGATATTTGATAATAATGAGGTTCCTCCATTATAATGACAATACCCAGTGCCCTCCCCGAAATTTCCCAACATTTGACAAGCTTTATAAAATTCGGCCACTTCTAAATTATTTTTCGGAAATATTCCCTCAGTTATTTACCCCAGACCAACATATATGTGTGGATGAGTCCCTTGTTAAATTTACCGGCAGGCTGGGCATCAAACAATTTATCCCCAGCAAACGGGCCCGCTATGAGGTGAAGGTGTATAAATTATGTGACCGAGCCACAGGGTACACATATGCCTTCAAGGTGTACGAAGGGAAGGACACCCAGCTGCATCCCCCTGAATGCCCAGACAACTTGGGATCAAGTGGGAAAGTTGTTTTGGACCTCATTTACCCTCTCCTAGAAAAAGGCTACCATCTTTACGTAGATAACTTCTATACAAGTTTGCCCCTGTTCCGCAACCTTCACAGGAAGAAGACTCCTGCATGTGGCACGGTCAGAAAAAACAGGAAAGGCTTTCCTCAAAAGCTCGTAAACACCAAGCTAAGAAGAGGGGAGGCGGCTAGTCTGCGAAATGAGGAAGTTCTGGCTGTGAAGTGGAGGGACAGAAGAGACGTGTACATGCTGTCTTCAATCCACAATGACAACTACGTGGAAGCCCGAAGAAGGAATGGCCAAATCCGAAAGCCAACATGTGTCCATGAGTACAACTTGTTCATGGGGGGAGTGGACTTCAATGACCAAATGATGGAACCCTATCTACCCACAAGACAAACATACCATTGGTACAAAAAAGACTCAATTTATCTTTTTCATTTGGCCACATACAATTCGTACATAATTTACTGCAAGTCCACCGAAAGCCCCCAACCCTTCCTTTATTACCTGGAGGAAATCTTCACTGCCTTATATTCCCAAACGGCCCACCAGAAAACATTCGATCTGACGTAATAAGTAGACTTTCTGAATGCCATTTTCCCAGTAAAATCCCTCCCACACAAACAGACAAAAGACGGCAGAAAAAATGTAGGGTGTGTACCAAGGCAGGAGTTAGAAGAGACACCCGTTATTATTGTCCCCAGTGTCCTTCCAAACCAGGCCTCTGTATAGAAGACTGTTTCCGCCGTCACCATACTTGTCTAAATTATTAGTGAAGTATGGTAAACGTAGTCCTCAATTCCTGCCATTTACCTTCACCCCTTATGCCACTGTATTCTCCTGAACTAACCCTGGCCTGTTATTCAACGACGCCTTTGCCTGCTGCTTTTGTACATATGTCTGCCTGCTCCGGAACTGACCCTGGCCTGTTATTTGACCACGCCTTTGCCTGCTGATTTTGTACATACCTCTGCCTGCTCTGAAACTGACCCTGGCCTGTTATTCGACCATGCTTCTGTCTGCTGATTCTGTTCATACCTCTGCCTGACCTGGAACTGACCCTGGACTGTTTGATTACGATTTTTGCCTGCCTCTTGGAGTAGTGGGATTCATACCACAGGGGTCTCGCATATGTGAGGGGACCAGAATTGTTTTTCTGGATGAAGAAAACACATTTTTTGTTTTTCTTCTTCCCAGATTAGGGTCTGGATCCTGGAGGCTTCGAAGAGATTTGGGTGGGTGAAGCCTCTACCCCTGTCCCCATTCTATCCCGACAGAGGCCCTACTTCTGCCTGCAGGACTTACTGCCATCATGCCTCTACCTGCCGCATGAACTGACTACACCACACCAGCACTGCTCACAATATCTCGGCCTGCACTGACACTGGACTGGTATCCTTGCCTGGACAATTTCATGCGCTGCTGCTGACCAAGTCCCTGCCTGCTGCCTGGACTACAAGTGCTCAACTCCTGTGGACAACTGCGCTACTAAAACTACAGGTAAGCTTTTGTTTACCCTTTGCTCAGCAGAATGTATTTTGGGGTGTAATTCATGGTAATTCATGGTATTTGCGTGCTATGTGTCCCTAGAACACCTTTTGGTGTTCTTTGCATGTTGGGCCTCTGTATGTGACCTGACTGTGTAAAAGTCTCACACATGTGGTATCGCCATACTCAGGAGGAGTAGCAGAATGTGTTTTGGGGTGTAGTTGTAAGTATTCATATGCCATGTGAGAGAAATAACCTGTTGGAAATGACATTTTATAAAAAAAAAAAAAATTAATTTTGCAAAGAATTGTGGGAAAAAATGACAACTTCAAAAAACTCACCATGCCTCTTATTAAATACCTTGGAATGTCTACTTTCCAAAAAGGGGTCATTTGGGGGTCATTTGTACTTTCCTGGCCTGGTTAGGGTCTCAAGAAATGAGATGTCAGTACATTAGGTGTGATCAATTTTCAATGATTAGCATAATAGCTTGTAGACTCTCTAACTTTCACGCAGACCAAATAATATACACTTATTTGGGTTATTTTTACCAAATATATGTAGAAGTATAAATTTTGGCCAAAATTTATGAAGAAAAATTACTAATTTGCAAAATTTTATAACAGAAACTAAAAAAAAAAACATTTTCTTTTTAAATTTTCGGTCTTTTTTTATTTATAGCGCACAAAATAAAAAGCCCAGTGGTGATTAAATACCATCAAAAGAAAGCTCTATTTCTATGAAAAAAAACAAATTGGTCTGGGCAGGAGGGGGGTTTAAGTGCCCAGTAGGCAAGTGGTTAAAATTGAGTAAATCCACTTCCGGTTCCGGCGCCTCATGTAAACGGACGCTAGGAACAGCGGCTCTGCACTCACCGGCTTACAAGACCGTGACTGAGCCCATCCGTGCCTTCAAACCGCCCGCTGGGGATCCTCCGGTGCCGATGGACAAATTTCTTCTTCACTGCCCCCCGCCGTCCTCCGTCCCGGCCCATAGTGAGCCCGCGCTCCAGGCTTCATCCGAGGCAGACATGGCAGACGCTGCGCATATCGCATCGTTAGCCCAGGCGGTAGCAGCGCTTCTCTCCCCCACAATAACAGATGCTGTGGACAAGGCGATTGCTCTGGGCATCACCCAGCTCCGGAAAGAGCTGGGGGAACACTCCTCGAGGCTGACAGAGCTGGAGCATCGCATGTCTGATGTGGAAGACGAGCTCCAATCCTCCTTCTCTCAGGATCAGGCTGCCAGGCAGACGCAAAGATATCTGCTGGAGAAGCTGGATGACTTAGAAAATCGATCCAGATGGAACAACCTCAGGATAATTGGCCTGCCTGAATCCTTCAGTAATGACTCCCTGCATGATATCTGTGTGAATAGGATCCCTTCAGCATTGGGCCTCACAATGCCATGTATTGCTGAAAGAGCCCACCGCCTTGGTGCCCCCTCCAATGAACGTCGTTCCCCACGACCGGTAATCGTCCGATACTTAAACTACATGGACAGAGTGAGTATTTTGAAATCCTTCAGAAACTCCAAAGCCCTGCAAATCGACGGCCACAAGCTATTGCTATTTGCGGACTATTCGCAGGAAGTATCCAAACGGAGAAAAGCTTTCCAACCCGTATGCCAGGCTCTTTTCCAAAGGGCTGTCAAATTCACAATAGCATACCCAGCGATCTTACGCTTCTCTGACTCCACTGGGGAAAAGAAATCCTTTACTCACCCGTAGGAGGCTGCCCAGTATCTCCAGCATTACATGCATATTCACCTGGACATCCCAGGAAGCTCTGACGCTCTGCACACCGACAACCCTAGGGACCAACGTAGTCCTAGAAAGGATCCGGCCAAGGAACTTCGCCTCTCCAGTCCCAGCCGCAGATCACGCCATCGCTGATCCTACTGGCTTATATCGCTCTGACTCTTAGATGATCCCATGCCTGCCCTGAGTGCTCTTTCCGGCACTTGTCGTTGCTCATTGATCAGGCACCAGCCTGCTTCTACTGGTATCTTCTAAGTAGGGTTGCCTACCAAGCCTTCTGATGTCTTACTTTGGTTTTCACGTTCTGCAATATGTTACATGGTTATTTTTTCTTTTTTTTCTAAGGTTCCTGATGTGTGGCTCCCTGGGGCCTCCCTGATCTCCTCATTACAGGAAACCAGTCTTCCCGGTGATCCGCGTTCCTAACCCTTCATAGGTTCCCCGGATGAGTGAGTACTGGCGGTTACACTAGTACTTCTTTTGGAAATACCTTCGGGCGCCCACCGCTGATCCCTGGTAACGCTGCTTCCGATGTGTACTTTGTGTTACATGAGGAAAAAAGCGAAGTCTCTCCACCACCTGGTATATACCTGGTCCCCTGTTGGGCGTCCCCTTCCCCTCTTATGCCCGATTTTACATGCAGATGTTCTTTACCCATGCTCCCCTTCTCTGTCAGGCTAGATTGTATGGGCATCACTACCACCTGGTGTGCACACTCACTATTGTTATGGCTGCATATACATCTCAACTGGTACCCCCCAATTAGATGAAAGTTGTCTCATGGAATGTTAAGGGACTGCGGTCCCCTCACAAACATATGGCAATCCTCAGACACCTTCGCCGCCTGAAAGCGGACATTGCTGTCTTGCAGGAGACGCATCTATCTGAGGAGGACATCCCTCGTATGCGTAAGCTGTGGGTGGGCCAAGTCTATGGCTCTCCGGCTGTTCAGGGCAAGGCTGGTGTTCTCATCCTAGTTCACAAGTCTCTGCCGTGCGAGGTCTCCCTGTCATATGCAGATGATACAGGACGCATTCTCATAGTACAATTTTGCTCGGATTCCCGGACCTGGGCTCTGGCAGCGGTTTATGCCCCTAATTCCCAGACGCAATCTTTCTTCCAGACGCTCACGGCCAGGATAGCCCCCTATCTACACCTCCCCCTGCTAGTAGTGGGGGATTTCAATACCCTCATGGTCGATAGTGAGGATAGATTGGGGAGCAGGGCTTGCTCCCTGCCCTCTCTGCCTAGCACCATCTCACCTCTCCAGATTTTCACGGATGGGTTACACCTCACGGACGCGTGCCGTTTGGCTCATCCCTCGTCCCGGGATTTTACCTTTTTTTCTTACCCCCACGACACGCTGACTAGAATAGATTACATCTTCCCAAATGACCTCCTACTCCCCTTTACTTCCCACCCCGAGATCCATGATATTGCGGTCTCGGACCACGCTCCTATTTCCATCGACCTCTCCTTTTCTCTTTCATCCCCCCTCAAAGGGTCCTGGAGATTTCCTTCATACCTAGCCAAAGATCCAGGAGCTCGCAAGCTCATAGTGGACTCATGAAATGAATTTCTTCAGCTTAACTCTACCCCTGACTGTTCCCCCACACTACTTTGGGAAACGGGCAAGGCGGTATTACGGGGACGGATTATCTCCTATACCTCTGCCCATAAGAAAAAAATTAATAAATCCTATACGGCAGCCAGCGAGTCTCTCAGAGAGGCGCAGATGCTTTTAAATCACTCCAACACTCCAGAGCACAGGAGTCGCTGGCACGATGCCAAGCTGGACTTTGATAAATGGGCTGCGGCACAGGAGACCATCCATGCGACGCAGCAGGCCTGGAACTTCCATAAATTTGGCAACAAGCCAGGTAAACTTCTGGCTTCCCTCTGCAAACCCCCCCTATACACCTAACCATATCACGACACTGACGGACACCCAGGATAACTCGGTCGACTCTCCCCAAGGCATCACTGACGTTTTTGAGCATTTCTATAAATCGCTGTATGGCCCTGATCCCATTGATGAGGCGGAGGCTAACTCTCTTCTAGCCTCCATCTCGCTCCCCACGATATCCCCTGACCAACTGAATCTCCTTAATGAGCCAATAACGCTGGAAGAAATAGTCACTACGGTACAGGCCTTGGCCCCCGGGAAAGCCCCTGGTCCAGATGGGTACACCTCAGACTTTTATAAGATGGCCATTGATGCGGTAGCCCCCACCCTTCTGTACCTTTACAATCTCATATACTCTGGCGGCCCCTATCTGCCCACGGGTTCCAAGCGCACATAAAGCTTATTCATAAGAAAGGAAAGGATCCCACCAATCCGGGGATCGTACCGTCCCATCTCACTGCTCAACCTTGATGCAAAAATTTTTTCCAAAATACTCGCGAATCGCCTAGCCACTATTCTCCCCTCTCTTATTCACCCCGCCCAGGCGGGTTTCATCCAAGGCAGATCCGCCACCTCCAACATTAGAAAGGTCGTAGCGGCCTTGGAATACGCGAGGGCCAATCCAACCTCGAACTCTGCCATCATCACACTCGACGCTGAAAAAGCATTTGATAATGTGAGCTTCCGTTGGTTGGACTGGGTCCTCCCCAAACTCAGGTTCTCAGGACCTTTTACCCACTTGATCAGAACTATGTATTCTGAACCGACGGCTCAACTGATCGTGGCGGGTTGTGCTTCAGGCTCCTTCAGATTGCACAAGGGTACGAGACAGGGCTGCTCCCTGTCTCCGCTGTTGTTCAATTTGGCAGTGGAACCTTTGTCTAGACTCTTTACCAATCATCCGCAGCTACATGGCATTCCGATGGGGCACAGGGACTTGCGCTCGGCGCTATTCACTGACGATGTCCTGATCTTCACTGCGAACCCCAGTCAAGACCTTCCGGTGATACAGGACCTCTTCGCCAACTTTCGCCGGTGCTCGGGGTTGCGCATCAATTTCAGTAAGAGCGAGGTGCTCCCTCTCCACACCCACCGTCAACCCCCCTGGGCCTCCAGTTTTCGCTCAAGGTAGTACACTCCTCCATCACTTATTTGGGAATTAAAATAGGTAAACATCCGTCCTCCCTTTATGGTCTAAATCTATCGTCCACTATTGATAAAATTATAGCTGAACTCCATTCCTGGCAGAAACTCCCTATATCCTTTCTAGGTCGTTGTCACCTGTATAAAATGATGAGCTTCTCTAAACTGCTATATCCTCTTCAAACTTTACCCCTCCTCTTAAAACACACTGATGTCTCCAGACTAAACAAGGCTGTTGCTCTGTTCTTATGGAAAGGTCGTAGACCAGGTATAGCTATCGCCAAATTGTTCCTGCCCACCAAGGATGGGGGGGTAGGTCTCCCTGATATACGCTTATACAATTTGTCATGCCTCATCCGGGTTGCTCTAGATTGGATCACCAGAGATTCCAGATATACCAACTTAGAGCTAGAATACAGTATGGTCGGGCCGTATGATTTGGTGGCGCTGCTGCATTGTGGGCACAGGGATCTTCCTCTGCCGCTTCGACAGAATGTCTTAATTAGAGACACGGTCTTGGCATGGTGGGAAGTCCGTAAGAAATTGGGGGCCCCCCAAAGGCTATCCCCCTATCTTCCTATTTGCAACCATCCTCTGTTCCCCTAGGCCCAGCAGCGCTTCCCCTTCTCTGACTGGGCCTCTAAAGGCCTGACCAAGTTTGTACAATTGTTCGACCCTATTTCAGGTTCCCCAACCTCCGTAGAGGCACTCAATGCCCAATTTGGCATCCCACTCTCCCATCACTTGTATGTACAACAATGTATTTGTTTTGTTAACTCTCTATGTTCAAACAAGGTCACACGCTTTCAGCATACTCTGATTGACTATTGGGTCTCGCAGGGCAGGCATAGGATCTCCCACATCTATACTCCCCTTCGCCAAGAATGGCATGCCGCAGACATTCTCCAAGTAGCCAAACAATGGAATAAAGTGCTGGACTCCCCCAATGCTCACCACCTGGCCCTCAAAGGCTACAACTCCACACACTTGTATGTCCGCAATGAATTTTGGAGGGAGCAGCAATTTAAGATTCTGCATGGAGCCTACTTCCCTTGCCTTCGATGGTCACATGATCCGGCCCACAAAGTGTGTACCCTATGCGGGACTCAGCTACCTACGTTACTCCACAAACTCTGGACTTGTACGGATATCTCTCGCTTCTGGGACAAGATCCTCACTTTCATTTCTTCTACACTTGGCATGGACCTGCCTGAAGACATTTTCGCTTTGCTCTTTGGCTACACGGAGGGCGTTTGTGCTATGTTGCCGCCCTCCGATAGGAAATCCCTCCTCTTCCACAAACCATGGCTCCTCAACTGCCTCATGATAGCGAGGAGAGTCATCCTTCGACAATGGACTGCCATTTCTCCTCCTTCGGTTTCGGAAGTCTGCACTCAACTCAAAACTCTACTGAAATTTGATCTGTTGGACTTATATCACAGCCCGCACCCTAAACATAGGCTGTTCCACAGATCATGGACACCTTCCTATCTCGATTGATGCAAGAGAAGTAGTAGAACCGCACTCAGGTAAATCAAAGCAATGAAATCTCTTTATTCTTCAAATCATAGGCAGACAGACAGTGCAGGGAACAGGTACTCCAAGGTTAACGCGTTTCACGGCACACATGGCCGCTTACTCAAAACCAATAGTGATGGATAACGGAAATCGGTTGGTATTAATAGACAAACAAACCCTAGTTGATTGATGCGATTGCTCGCAGGTTTGTGTCATTAGTTTCATTTTCCTCAATGAGGAGCCGATTAATCCGTGATCTAACACCTGGGACTTTTAGAAGTACATGTGAAACTGCTTCATAAAGAAGCACAGTACAGAAACACAACAATATAGACTTAAATGACAGTACACTGATAGAAATACAAAGTAAAAATAAATGTTAAATGTTATGATAAAATCATGTTGGCGCAGGAAGAATCCAAATCGGCAAAATGCAAAAGAGGACGATATATAAAATTGGAACAATATGTGTATATATATATATGTATCAATCCTTTTGTATTCCCCTGCACATATATTGAGCTTCAGAGTATATTACATATAAAGTAAAGACCTTCATCAATCCCCAAATAAAACCATAAAGAGAAAAAATATATATATAAAAGAAAAAATATATATGTATATGTATATGGGAGGCAGGAAAACACATGTATATATATACATATGCATAAATTATTCTGAAACCACAGAAAACGTGCACATGCTATATAATAGGAAATATGCATGTTGCTGAAAAGCTGCATAGTGTATCCTAGCCTGAATATACAATTATAATATATGTATAATGGTGGAAATACATGTATAAAAAACAAATAACAACAAATGTGAAAAGGATGTGAAAAATTGTGAATGAATGATGACAAGTGATCATAAAAGAAAAATTATGAAAACAAACTTGTCTTGCAAAAAATAAAAATAATAATAAAAATATTGATGAAATAGATATAGTGAAAAATATATGTGTAAAATTGTGTCTAAACCAGCCAATAATAATAATGATGAATATGATAATAGGGGCTTATACAAAAGGAATACACGTGAACAATCTCAGTATTTGCAGATGATACTAAATTAGGCTTGCCAATATCTTCTATGCAGGATGTGGAAATCTTGCAAGCGCACCTGAACAAAATAACGGGGTGGGCAACTACATGGCAGATGAGATTTAATGTTGAAAAATGTAAAGTAATGCACTTGGGGGCCAGAAACCAGAAAGCAAGCTACTCACTAGGGGGGGAACCTCTGGGTGAGTCTAGGATGGAAAGGGACCTGGGGGTACTGGTAGACAACAGGCTTGGCAGTGGCATGCAATGCCAAGCCGCCGCAAGCAAAGCCAACAGAATACTGGGTTGTATAAAAAAGGGGATTCACTCCAGAAATAAAGAGATTATTCTTCCACTCTACAAGACTCTGGTCCGGCCACATCTGGAGTATGCTGTCCAGTTCTGGGCACCGGTCCTCAGGAAGGATGTGCTGGAACTGGAGAAAGTCCAGAGAAGGGCAACAAAAATAATTAGGGGAATGGAGGACATCCGCTATGAGGAAAGACTACAAGCACTGAACCTATTCTCTCTGGAGAAGAGACGATTGAGGGGGGATATGATATCAATGTACAAATACTGTACTGGCGACCCTAGCATAAGGAACAAACTATTCAGAGAAAGGAGATACAATAAGACACGTGGCCACTCACTAAAACTTGAGGAAAGGCGGTTTAACCTTAAAGTGCGTAAGGGGTTCTTCACTGTAAGAGCGGTAAGGATGTGGAATTCTCTTCCACAAGCAGTCGTATCAGCAGGGAGCATTGATAGTTTCAAAAAACTATTAGATGGACACCTTAAAGACCACAACATACAGGGGTATACAATGTACGGTTAAAAGCAAACACACACACACATCATAGGTTGAACTGGATGGACTGATGTCTATTTTCAACCTCACTAACTATGTAACTATGTAACTATGTAACAATAATTCTATTGCGTAAAGCAACAGAAAATGACAATATATATAAATTGTCATGTGTGTACATTAATGTGAAAAAAAATGAAATAAAAATACGTGTATATAGAGAAATTATATATAGATATTTTTTATTATTTTTTGTTGGTGCAAATTGAGGGGTGAATGTGAAGGTCAACTGAATACAGAGAAGCAAAATAATGCCGAAATGGATATATTCCATAAGCGCAATGTACATAAACCCGTTAGAAAAAGGTCCCAAACCCGAACAGACAAAATAGGTAAATATTGTTTGAAAGTTGACCAATCTCTGTCAATGGCCAAGGGACTAATTGAAAAATCGTAAACACAGATTCAATCCATATTCCCATTAATAAAAATGTTTTAAACCGGGAAAGGAAGTTTGCTCACTATATTTATTTGAACATTAAGTGTTAAGCTGTGTGATTTTCCAACGAAAATCTACAAATAATTCAATGCCAAAAGACAGTAGGGGTGTGGGACCAAAAGTCTACGGGAAAAATAATGGAGAACCCTTTTTGATATAATCAAGACAAACAATGTCCGTGTGTATTAAATATCATCGCAATTATAAATCTGAACACACGGTCATAGGACTAACGATGCAAAAATTGCAAATAAACATTTTTCAAAAAGATATGTATGGCAAAAATTGCATAGCAAAAAGTGGACGCAATGAACAGATGGATCAATATAAACAAGCATTTTGTAAATCATCGCCATTAGAACAAGATCACAACATATAAGGCCAAATTCAATTATGAACTCAAAAGGAAGGAAAAATAGTCACCAAGGAGAGGTGTCACTCATAAAAATGAGTGACATCCCACTCCCAGTTTAAACCATGAGGCAGCCGAGTGTGTAACCTAAAGATCCATAGAACCTCCCTTTTGCAAAGTAACCTGAAGACATCCCCACCTCTGGCAGGCCTAGTGACATGGTCTATAATTTGGACCTGTACCAGGGACATATCGCCACCATGAGCGTTGTTGAAATGTTTCGCTATATTGGTTGACTTGAGGGTGCGTATGTCACTAAGGTGCTCCCTGAAACGGTCTTTTAGCTTCCAAGTGGTTCTACCCACATACTGAACAGAACATGATTTACATGTAATAAAATAAATAAGATATTTTGTGTTGCAATTGAAAAAATCTTTTATAGTATATGTCTTGTTGTCATAGGTCGAGACAAAATTGTCCCTGGGGATAATATGGGGACAGGTGACACACTCTGTCATACCACACTTGAAATTCCCTTTACAATATAACCATGTCTTGGATGTATTTGATTTTTTAGAGATATATAGACTGGGAGATAGGGAATTGCCTAAAGTGGCAGCCCTTTTAGCTACTATGTTAACCCCATCTTCAAGAATATTTGCACAGATATCATCCGTGTATAGGGTGGGTAAGTGTCTCTGAATGATCTTTTTTATTTTATTAAATTCTAAGCTATAGGGCAAAGACAGTGTGATAGAAGGAATCACCTTATTGGAACTCTTGGACACTGTTTTATTTCTATTCCTGTTTTTGTGTCTAAGTCTACTTCTATAACTATCATCGGAAGCCGTGTCCTGCTGTGTATGGGATATATCACGTAAAGTTCCTGATGACAAAAGATCGGAACGATCTTTATTTAGGGCTATAGAGTATGCCCTATCTAGCATCCATCTGGGATATCCTTTGTCAAGGAAGCGATGGTATAGTAAAGACGCTTGTTTGTTGAAATCCTGCAAATTACTGCAAATCCTCCGCACTCTGAGGAATTGCCCTACAGGGATGCCCTTGATGGTATGGATTGGATGACTGGAGCGTGCATGCAATAGACTATTGCCAGACAGTGGTTTCCTGTAAAGATTTGATATGACTTTGTTGCCAATGTGGCTCAAAGCAGCATCCAAAAATTCTATTGTGTCCATACTTGTAGTGCCTGTAAACTTTAAATTAAGTGAACTGCAGTTCAAGTATGACAAAAAAACGTCCAGATCTACACTCCTATGACAAACAAAGATCAGGTCGTCTATATAGCGATAATGTAAAACGATCTGGTCTCTATATGGGTTGTCAAAGATGTGGGGTCTCTCCCACCAACCCATATATAGGTTGGCGAGAGAGGGGGAAAACTTGGCCCCCATCGCTGCCCCACACCTTTGGAGGTAAAAACTGCCATCAAATGAAAAAAAGTTGTGCGTTAAAAGAAATAGCAACACTTCAAGGATGTAAGCCTGTAGTTCAACATTGAGGTAGGTACGTTGTTTTAAAAAGGTATCTATAGCTGTAATCGCAAGATCATGAGGTATAGAGGAATATAAACTGGACACATCACATGTGATCCAGATATAGTTCTCTGCCCATGAAAATGTGTCCATAATGTTCAGTAAATGTTTGGTATCCCTTAAATAACTGGGGAGCTCTGATACCAGGCCCTGTAATTGGCCATCCAGCCATTCGCCTAATTTTTCGCAGAGAGACCCTATCCCAGAAACGATAGGTCTCCCCAAGACCGGGTCCAAACTCTTGTGGACCTTGGGGAGATGATGAAAAATCGGTGTAACAGGGTAGTCTGGGATGAGTTTCTCTGCTTCCTTAGCAGAGAAAGCGCCAAGGGTTAAACCTTTCTCTACTAAAGTGCAAAGTGCTATTTTATAATTATTAGTAGGATCACTTTTTAGAGGTTGATAAGTGCAAGTGTCATTTAATTGTCTAAGGGCTTCTTTTTTGTATGCCTCACTGTCAAGTATGACTATTGCACCTCCCTTGTCTGCATTTCTGATGGTAATGGATGTGTCTTCTTTCAAAGATTTTAATGAAGCTCTTTCTCGACTGGTTAAATTATCAAGAGACCTAGATATAGAGGAAGGTGTATCAATCGCCAGACCGAATATGTCTCTCTCCACTAATTTTTGGAAGAGATCCATATTCGGTGATCGCGATTGGATCGGATAAAAACTGGAAAAAGTAGACAAAACAATTTTTTTAACTCCTTCCTCAGTATCCTCATTTGACAGGTTGAAATTTTCCATAGCCAGATCCTCCAACTCGACCACAGCACATGTCTCACGGAAGGTGAGTACAGGCTTGTCCGAATTGGAAGATGTGGCTGGATCGGTATCATTGGATGTAATATCGGTTTCACTAAAAAAGTGCCTTTTAAGTGTTAAATTCCGAACAAATTTGTTGACCTGTAAAACAGTCTGAAAGGGATCAAAATGAACATGCGGGCAAAAGTTGAGGCCCTTAGAAAGCAAACTTATGTCCTCAGTAGTTAAAGTTCTTTTAGATAAATTAATGACATTATTACTTGCTGTTTCTTTGTCAGTATCGGAGCTTCCCATATCTATTTCCGAAAAGACCGGAGGCGAGATTTGCCGATGGTGTCTTCTCCCTCCCCTTCTTGTGCGCTTTTGCCCTTTTTCTTTGTATATCGCCTGCTGCGTTTGCTTGAACCTTTTTTGATGCAGATGATGTGTTTCCAGATCTCGATTCCATTGATGTATCCGATGTGGGGGCCATCGATGTGTCTGTGGCCCCTGTGTCAGGATCGGAGAAGCTAACTCGTTTCTTGCTTGGATGTTGGCGATGCCAGGAACTGGTTTTCTTCCATGTGTAGACGTTTTTAGTATCGTAATCGATCTCGTCTCTGAGCAACCTCCTGTTTTCCCTTGATGATGTCTATCTCAGGTTTGTCAATTTTATCGTTTAGCCCTTGATCCAAATCTGCAAATAGTGAAGAATCCTTAAAAGGTAAAAGTTCTGTTTGCAGTAAAGAAATATCCTCTTGCAGTTTATCAAGTTCCAGATTTTTGGAATCCACGATTAGTCTCATGAGATCAAAAGAGCATTTAGAAAGCGTCTCAGTCCATTGCTGTTTGAGATCCTCATTATAAAGTTCAAAAGTAGGGAACTTTTTAATAAGGAGACTTCTTGGGATTCTTGCGACATCGATATATTCACTTTCCCAATAGGCTTTAACCTCCTTAATTGTGAGTTTCTCCAGCTTATGGAAGATGGTTTTAACAGAAGACGAGGAGTCATCCTTGGCTTTTTTGAGGGTAGCCTGTGCGTCTTGTCTGAGCGGGTTATTGCTTAATAATCTAAGCGTCCGACTGGTAGAGGGTACTTCCATGTCTGTTCCGTGTATAAAGAAATACACACACTGTCTGTCTGAAGCCAATATAAAATCCGTGTGCTTGAAGAAATGAAGGAGAAGATTGAGAAGGACTCACCGGGCTGGCTATAATCACGGAGACCAAAGATGATTTGAGAAAGGAAAAGCCGCTCAGGTGTGTCAGTCAGGTGTTGTACTGTCATTTAAGTCTATATTGTTGTGTTTCTGTACTGTGCTTCTTTATGAAGCAGTTTCACATGTACTTCTAAAAGTCCCAGGTGTTAGATCACGGATTAATCGGCTCCTCATTGAGGAAAATGAAACTAATGACACAAACCTGCGAGCAATCGCATCAATCAACTAGGGTTTGTTTGTCTATTAATACCAACCGATTTCCGTTATCCATCACTATTGGTTATGAGTAAGCGGCCGTGTGTGCCGTGAAACGCGTTAACCTTGGATTACCTGTTCCCTGCACTGTCTGTCTGCCTATGATTTGAAGAATAAAGAGATTTCATTGCTTTGATTTACCTGAGTGCGGTTCTACTACTTCTCTTGCATCAATCCGGATGACGGGTCTTAGCAGCACCAGGTTGGACTGACACACCTGAGCGGCTTTTCCTTTCTCAAATCACCTTCCTATCTCGCCAACACTCCCCCTCTCTCAGTCCACTTGAGGGCGCACCACCATACCCTGCTTCCTAATCCCTCAGGATTGTCCTAATCTCCGCCGCAACTTTCCTGGTTTCCCACACCAGCTGCTTTAGTTGATTGTTTGTAATAGATTATTAGCCTATCCCTTGGTCTCTTGGTGCTGTTAATTCTTCAATATCTGCATCTGCTACCCCTCCCCTTCCCCTCTCTCTCTCTCTTCCCTCCCCCATCCCCCCCCCTCCACGTCACTACCTACATTTTCGAGATTTGCTGTATCATTACTTTGCTATCTGACAGTGTTGTGAAAATTTGAAATTTGTTCATGTTTTGTATATCATTATCAATGGTCTTCATTCTTTAGATCCTTTTTTACTCTGATAATTTTTTGGATTGCGGTTACGATTTTATCACTGTATTTGTGACAAATTTCAATAAAAATGTTGTTAAAAAAAAAAATGGAGTAAATCTGTTACATGCCTTGTGCACTTTTTGTTTGTCTCACGTTTGCGTGTGTGCACTTTTTTATGCACCGGGTGTTAGTTCGAGTGTGTTTCCCACACCACAGGCTTTTAAAAAAGAAATCTGTTACATACCTACTTAATGTTGGCAATCCTTAATGGACAAATCAATCTGCAAAACAGAGTTTAGGTTCAGATTCACTGGATTTGAATACATTTGAAAAAAGAGCTTTAATTTACCACATTGTAGTGTGTGAAACGCGTCTACCTTGTCACATATTGTCACGTTGGGATGTCCAGCTAATAAATCTGGATTTTGACCTCATCTGGAGTGCAGCCATTGTGTCCCACTTGTTGTTGATTCTTCACAAAAAATTACAGTTTTATATCTTTATGTTTGAAGCCTGAAATGTGGCAAAAGGTTGAAAAGTTCAAGGGGGCCGAATACTTTCACAAGGCACTGTATATAGCTTCCATGCATGCAATGATGTATATTACAATCTAGACCTGTACCTCTTTCATAAAAAAGAAAGAATGTGTATGAAAGAATGAATGCTTAACAGCTAGAACTGCCCCGGGGGGGGGGGGGGGTTGATTAACATAGCAAAAGAGTCAAAGAGTCACCAGCTTCTTTTGTTACGTAAAAGATAGTAGGTTTGGACAAATTCTGGCCTGGCCAATATGTCAGTACTGTATGTGTGTGTGTGTATAGAATATCCTACATAAATTGGCCAACATAAAACTTAATGTTCTCAAAACTGCAAAAACTCATTTTCTCCTAACTGTACAAGGAAGGGACCCCCTGTTCCTTTCAACAACTGTGGGTATATTTTTCCCTTACTTAGAAAAACGTTTTTAACCGCTTCACACCCGATCACTGTACTTGAACAACGAGGTGGGAGCTTCGTTGTTCTGTGTCAATGTACTGGTACATGCAGCAGCGCGATCCCATGATGACTGTGATCTTCTGACACAGCTAAACACAGCTCGGTATATGGGCGCAGTGACTGGCAGACATGGGAGTAAGTCACACATGTGCAAGTCACAAGCAAGTCTCAAGTCTTAACCTTCAAGTCTCAAGCAAGTCCCAAGTTACTGTGGTGAAAAGCAAGCAAGTCAAGTCGAGTCCCTGCTAGAAGTCAAGCAAGTCAAGTCAAGTCATTTATTTTGGTCAAGTCACAAATCAAGTCAAAATACTGATCTACCCCAATTTTCACCTTTAAATCAGTTAAAAGTCAGTGGTAAGGAAAGGTTTTGTTTTATTTTCAACATTAAAAAAACTGCTTAGTGCTTTTTTCTCTGCATATTAAAGAAACACTTTGAATGCCCAAACAGCTCAAAATCCTTCGTCCGGTCATGTTTCAACACCGCAGTCACTAAAAACATGTTAAGTATTTCCATTGTTAAACAGCCAGTGTCCTAAAAATCAGAACACACTGAGGTATTTTAAGTGACTGTTGTGTCAGAAACATAACAGGCACATTCATTTTGCTTTAACACATCTTGAGAAAATGCAAATATTTAATAACTTAAAAAAGTAAAGTCATTTCGAGTCATATGTCTCAAGTCAAAGTCAAGTCTCAAGTCATGAATACCAAGTCAAAGTCAAGTCAAGCCTTTTATTCATTTTAGTCAAGCAAGTCTCAAGTCCTCAAACTGGTGACTTAAGTCTGACTTAAGTCAAGTCATGTGACTCAAGTCCCCCACCTCTGGTGATTGGCCCTCCCGATCATGTGAGGGCTGTGTCCAATCACAGCCTTCACAGTGTAAGCAGAGACATATGTCTCTGTGTCAGTTCTTTCCGCTGAGCTCAGTGAGAGCTCAGTGCAGGGGGGAGCAGAGGATGCTGCAGCCTGACAGCTCTCTGTTTAAGGGATGATTTTATACAGAGAGCTGTAAAAGATCACACAGCCTGCAGCCATCCCCACATAGTACACCAAGCACACTGTCCCTGTCCTACAGTATCTCACGAAAGGGAGTACAACCCTCACATTTTTGTAAATATTTTCTTATATCTTTTCATGTGACAAAACTGAAGAAATGACATGCGTACAGCTTGTATAACAGTGTAAATTTGCTGTCCCCTCAAAATAACTCAACACTCAGCCATTAATGTCTAAACCACTGCCTACAATTTTTGTTGATGAGACCAAGATACATTTATTTGGTTCAGATGGTGTCAAGCGTGTGTGGTGGCAACTAGGTGAGGAGTAAAAAGACAAATGTGTCTTGCCTACAGTTAAGCATGGTGGTGGGAGTGTCATGGTCTGGGGCTGCATGAGTGCTGCCTGCACTGGGGAGCTACAGTTCATTGGGGGAACTATGAATACCAACATGTACTGTGATATACTGAAGCAGAGCATGATCCCCTCACTTTGGAGACTGGGCCGCGGGGCAGTATCCCAACATGATAATGACGTGAAAAACACACCTCCAAGATGACCCCTGCCTTGCTAAAGAAGCTGAGGGTAAAGGTGATGGACTGACCAAGCATGTCTCCAGATCTAAACCCTATCAAGTATCTGTGGGGGATCCTCAAACAGAAGGTGGAGGAGCTCAAGGTCTCTAACATTCACCATCTCCATGATGTCGTCATGGGGGAGAGGAAGAGGGCTCCAGTGGCAACCTATGAAGCTCTGGTGAACTCCATGCCCAAGAGGGTTAAGGCAGTGCTGGAAAATAATAGTGGCCACACAAAATTTTGACACTTTGGGCCCAATTTGGACATTTTCACTTAGGTGTGTACTCACTTTTGTTGCCAGCGGTTTAGACATTAATGGCTGTGTCAATCAAATGGACAGCAGGAAAAACTCTGTAAATCTTCCAATTCTTTATTGTCACGCCTCAGTGAGTAAAAAGGCAAGGTGGCTTAAGTGTTTCGTTGATGAACCTTGATCATAGGCTCATCACTGAAACACGTAAGCCACCTTGTCTTTTTACTCATTGAGGTGTGACAATAAAGAATTGGAAGATTTACAGAGTTGCCGGCTGTCCATTTGCTTGATATTATATCCTATGGCGTTTGGAGAGATCACCAAAGCCTGTGCACCTGATTGACATTTCTATTCACCTGATGTTTCCACTGTTCTGAGCGATGTGGTTTTTGTTTGTTTGGCTGTATGTTGAGTTATTTTGAAGGGACAGCAAATTTACACTGTTATACAAGCTATACACTTATAACGTTACATTCTAGCAAAGTGTAATTTCTTCAGTGTTGTCACATGAAAAGATATAATAAAATATTTACAAAAATTTGAGGAGTGTACTAATTTTTGGGTGATACTGTATAAACACATGTCCAATCGGCCCCATGAACATCTGTACCAGTGCACAAAACATATGTCACAGTGTCCCATCAACATCTGTACCCATGTACCAGTACACCAAAACATCTGCAATAGGGCAATAGGGTTCCATTGTGACATCAACATCCTTCAGTGTCCGCCGGTGCCCAAAAACATCTGTTTGTGTACCAGTGTCCCACTAATAAATAAATGAAACATTTAAATCGCCGTTCTGGCGTGCAAAGGTGAACACATATGTTGGTCCCGTACGCATACATAAACGGTGATCACAATATATATGTGAGGTATTGCCAAGAGCAATAATTCCAGCACCAGACCACCTGTGTAGCTCTAAAGCCAAAAAAGAATTATAAATCACATCCTATGGAGTTTTTTAAATACTGAAGTTTGGCACCATTTCACAAGCTTGCACAATTTTAAAGCGTGACAGGTTTGGTATCTATTTACCCAATGCATAACCATATTTTTTACTTTACCAAAAATGTGGGTATTATAATGTCTCTATGTACATTGAAATCTGTTAAGATGTATTTATGTGTTAGTGTGTAAAATTGCTTTAAAAAAACTGCTGCGCAATTACCATGTGACATAACACATGTTGCATAGCATGTTGTTATCATTCAAAATGCGACAGCACTGAAAGCTGAAAATTGGCCTGGGCAGAAAGGGGGTGAAAGTGTCCAGTATTGAGGTGGTTCACTACATACTTTAAATACTCACAACTATGAAATACCCTGCAAACTTAGTTGGGTCAAGAGGGACTGGCCTTCTTTGCTACACTAACCTTTGATAAGACAACCAATAAAAAAAATACACTTTTCCCTTTAGTAAATCAATCCCTAACTGTTCAAAATGTAGATCCAACCAGGGATCCCTTATACACCTTGTCTGAATATACCTAATACTCATTTGCTATGGATAATGTAATTTCAACTAACAGTCAAGTCTTTAATTCTAATCTCATTAATAGTACAGCAGTATGTGTTCTGTGTTATTTGATTTTTCTACCTTAGATATTCACACATCTCTAGCTATCTTTTTAGTACAATATTTTTATTGGAGTTTAAACAATACAGAGATCAATATACAGATAAGTGTGGGTGCAACCGCTCTAGGTATCTATAATAGCTATTTTATTCTTTTACATAATGCACAGTACAATAGGTCACTAGAACCAAATACAACAGAAAAGAGACAGATAATTCTCAAAACTCACAAGGCAGTAAGGCAAGGTACATCTTACATTTAAATATCAATAGTAGCACATCATACATTAAGTAGAATTGGCTGGAATTACAGTAATAAAGGGGAGCTGTAGCAAACCCCATAGCAGTAGGCATAATAAAGACATTATACAACGCAAGCCAAGGTTTTTTGGCTTGTAGGCAATATGTCAGATCCTACAGCTAATATTTTTTCACATAAATAGTGTTGGTGTGTAGTATGAAAAGCTTCTGACTGATTAGGAGCAAGTTCTTTTTTCCAATTTCTTGTGATAGTAAATATAGCTGATAAAAGAAGGTTGGCTTTAATCCTGCGATAAGGGGAAGAAATATGACAAATTCCTAAGTTTAGAATAGCCAAGCTAGGGTTTGGGGCAGTGAAAATGAGAAAAATATCCAAGAGAATTTCATAAATTTTCCACCAGAAGCTGCAAATATTCTTAGAAGTCCACAGTATGTGGAACAAATTACTCATGAGGTTGCATCTTCTCCAGCATAAGGAAGAGCAAGCGGGAGATAACTTAGTCAAATGATATGGTGTAAGATGATGATGGTGATTTTCAAAGCCAATTCCCAGTGGTTCACACAATAGGTTATGTTGTACGTGTATCGTATGCCATTGGCTATTGAGAAAGGATGTAGCCTCCCACTTTAGCATGGAATAGTTTTTGGAAAATTCAGATTTATTTTGGAATAAATTGTACAATAATGATAGCTTTCTTGAGTTTCTTAGGATGCATTAGGAAGTGCCACACCTTAGGATGAAGACACACCATGGGTAATGGAGAGGGCAATAGTTTAATGCATAGTAATGTCAAATAGGTTGTGCGCAGTAGATTTAGATCTATTTAGAAGTACCTCTGGGGCATGCAGTCTACCATCTGTAAAAATCTCTTCTACCCAGGTAATGCCATTATGTCCCCAACTGCTGATGTGTAGGTTAGGAAGTAAGAGCTATAATACATGTATTGGGAGAAATACTGCAGTATTGTGTGCAGAATGCTGAATGGAGTGATTTAGCGTTCTTCATTCAAAAATGGACACTTTGGTAGTATATGGGTAAAGCCGCAGCTGAGATTGCTTTCCAGAGATCTGCAAGCAACAGATAGGCCAAGGTGGTAGTTTTTGTAAGGTGTTTATCAATATTGACACACAAGGGGGCCTCGCAAGTGAAAAAACAGTGTTTCCGTTGTTCAGAATGTGTTGCTGTGTGATAGTCAAAAATGTCAACCATTCCCATGCCACCAACCATTCTATGTTTGATAAGTAATGTATGGGAACATCTGGTCTTCTTCCTAAGCAGAGAAGATAATAATAAGTAAGAGTGCGGGGTTCTAAAAAGAAAGAATTTGTGTCAAAATTAGCATTTTAAAGGCTGCTAGTCTGCCTGCCTATGATAACTCAACCCGGGTGACCAAGTTCCTTTTCTATTTTATTAGGAAATGGTTTTTAGTTGGCTTTGGCTATTGATGTGTTAGATGATGTGATTTGGATTTCCAGAAAAGGGATGCTTTATCTGCCCAGGTGTATGGAAATTGTCATTTTAAAGACAATACCATATGAGACACCAAGGTTTAAGATTGGGGATTTATTAAAGTTTATTTTATAGTAAGAAGTTTAGCTAAAGGGTATGGGGCTAGTGGAGTGATGTCCCTGGGCTGGTTAACATTAGGATAACATCATCTGCAAACAGGTTGACAGTGTGGGATCTGCCAGCAAAGGTAAAGCTAGTTACTTGTGGCTGGGAACAAATATGCTCAGCCAAGGGCTCAATCATTAAATTAGCCCCTTCACACCAACCTAACATAAATATTCGGCCTCACTGGACTAAGCTTTTTTCCCACATATTTGTGTATCTCCCTTTGTGCTGGGAGTGTGCCACATGGTGCATTTCCAGCACAGAGACCGAGGTCTCACAGTATTTACAGAGCCACTGAAGGAGCACATCACTAGTTGCAAGTTCCTTAAGGAGTTTATTATTGCACCACCATTAATGGGGTGCTTCTGATATTATAATGGAGACAGCTTTGTGGTTAGGCCATGTAAAGTCTGCAAAATCAGAGGACAAACATTTGTCAACCACAATAGATCAATACGTTAGTAAGAGTTGTGCTGAGGCAAATTGTAAGTGTAATTTCTCTTGGAGGCAAGCTGGCAGCGCTAGACATCATATAAATCTTCTGCATGCAGAAGTGAATTATATTCATTTATAAAAATGAATAAGCGCGAACCCCTTGTTTTCAGGATGTATCTTGTTGTGGATCAATAACCGAGTTGAGATCACTATGTACTATGACTTTACCACTTTTAACCTTACTCAATTGATTAAGCTTGCCAAAAAATCTCCCTTGATGAGAGTTAGGAGCATATACCCCAACAATAGTATATCAATTACCATTAATATCACATATCAATAGTATATACCGTCCCCCCTCATCAATGACAGGAGAATGAAGAGTAAACGTAAACTGAGTTATTGATGGCAATGAAAACCCCCGTTTCTTTAAGGAGTAGTTGGCAAAAAAGATATGGGGAAAGTCCCTTTGTTGGCATCTTTTCATAAGGAGAATCTCATGGCTGGATGGTTAAGGCCTTGGGCATTAAGCGATACAACCAACAGAGAGCGTCGTATCAACAGAGAGTTAACAACTGCAGCATGGTTGACAAATATCATGGTGGCCAATTGAAGAGGTAGTAGCCAAGATCTTAAGGAGTAGCCATACTGATATAAACCAGAAGGGAGTGACTAGCTTGTGAGAACCAAACAGAAAGACAAATAAGTATAATCAGCATAACAATCAAGCGAGTGGAAACAGGGTGCTCACCCAAAGAAGCATGGAAAACATTTTCAAGTAGAACCAGTAGCCGCAAAACTTCTGACTTAATGGTGCTAATAAGAGTATTATTCTTGTGGCAAAGAATCAGTATCTCAGGGAGAAGGTAGAACAGGCGACGAAGCTGCCATTAGGTGTTTTCGCCCATCCCAGACGGTTGCTTTGAGGGATTTTTGTAGGAGACCTTTTGCCACTCTGGTTAAGAGTTGGAAAATGGACACATAGGACCCTAAGAAGGAGAATTTTCTGTAATTATATTCCAAATCTTAATGAGGCCAATGCCATCTTCCATAGAGTTGACGAACGTAGTAGATGGATATTTCCACTGATGAGATATGTCATGGTTGCACAGTGCTTTGGTGATAGACATTCAATTTTTGCATTGTTGGTGTGTGAGGCCAAATCCAGTAGCACTTGAAGCGTAACTGCTTGTTCTGGTAGTGGATATTTCTTATGGAACGTGGATAGTATGTGTTCTTTGACTTGATAAAAATTTATTAGCAATATGATTTTCTGATGAAAGAAAGAAGGTTTAGGAACCCTGTGGATTCTGTCTATGGTGAGGTCCTCAGAAGTTAGTTAGGGTACAACTGCTTTGAAAATGTCTCGAACATAGTGAGGTAATTGCGATGGTTGCATCGACTCTGGAATAGCTCTTAGTTTTTAGTTGTTACACCTGGAGTGATCCCCCGGGTCAGCTACTTTGGATTTCAACAAGCCAAAGTCACCCCCATGTTTATCCTGGGCATCTACCATTAATTGTAGAATGTTATACACATGCTAATAGAATCTGCCAGGTAATTCACCCTGTCCCTCAAGTCCTGGACCACTGCTGTATATTTGTGAAACAATGTTAGCATATCAGCCTGAAGAGATAAGTAAAAAACAACAGTATGTCTTTCAATACAGTATCAGATACTGGCTGGCCTGCAGTGGGGAATGAGGCTTTGGGATCAGGGTGACAAGTATCTGAATTGAACCAATTGTCCAGCTCACATACCTCCATACACAGTCTAACAAATAGAACTGTATTGGACTCCCTCCTGGGTCATGACTTAGCCAGGTTCCTGGTGCTGTGATAAGAAACCAGTGAGCAGCTATCATCCTTTTTGTGACCCATTAGTTCTGCTGTGGTTCTGGGACTCGGCTAGGAAGCGGCCGCTAGAGGTCCGGCAGTGGCCACTGAAGATAGACACCCTCTGTTATTCTTTTTAGTTACTCCTCTGCATCGTCAGGAAGAACCCTGACAATTTTTGCAATGCAGGTGTCTCATTTTTGGCACCGAATGATCTCAGCAGGCTCCATGTGGTGACAGGATACCAAGGACAGGATACCGAGTGACAGGAGGATGTAGGCATGATGTGTTGTGATGGGTGCGGATGGATATGGCGATCTCCTGGAGTTCTCACGGAGCTACAGCTTCATGTACCCATCTTTGCTGAGCAACCAACACGACCTCCCCTCTAGCTCTCTTGAGAGCATTATTTCTAGTTCATGGAGTGGTAGTCCTTAACTGGGTATCCAACAATCACTGTACAGTAGAGGCCTGGATGCTAGAGCTGGACAGATTTATTTATTTTGAATAGATAAACTATTAATATAGGGAAATTCTCAGAAAATACTAAACTAATTTGATGTCCTTTTTTTCCCACAAACAGAGCTTTCTTTTGGTGGTATTTGATCACCTGTGCGATTTTTTGATCATGCGCTATAAACAAAAAAAGAGCGTCAATTTTGCAAAAATAACAATATTTTTCAAATTTTTTTATATGAAATTCCCCCCCAAAAAAATGTAAAAATCTAAATTTTTTAACATTTTTGGCCAATTTGTTTTATGCTACATATGTTTGGTAAAAAAAAATAGCAATAAGCGTATTTTTATTGGTTTGCGCAAAAGTTATTGCGTTTACTAACAAAGGGAAAGATTTTTGTCATTTTTGGTGTTTTTTTTTTAACGAGTAATGGCAGCAATCTGCGATTTTTTTTGCGGGACTGCGACATTGCGGCGGACAGATCGGACCCTTGATTGACATTTTTGACACTTTTGGGGTTACCAGTGACATTACTGCAGTAATCAGTGCTATACATATGCACTGTTACTGTAAAAATGACGCTGGCAGGGAAGGGGTTAACTGTATTGGAGAGGGAGGGGTTAAGTGTGTCCTAGGGGTGTGTTTATAACTGTGATGGGACATGGCTACTAGTGTAAAAACAGAGATCAACGGTCCTACATAGTAGGACCGTCTGATCTCCATTTTTACACAGGGGAGAATGACAACAATCAATGTAAGCTAATCTAATGTAAACAAGCCGCCTGCCTTTCTCCCTTCCTTCCCGGCGAACGATCGCGAGTGACCGGCGGACATCGGTCCGCCGGTCACATGCACTGACTTCTTAGGGAATGAGCAGGGGCGGGCGCGTGCCACAGTGGGCGCGCGCTCGCCCGCTATTGGCTCACAAGCCGGTGACAGGCTAGTGACGTATATATACGTCACTTTGCCTGGTCAGGGCTGACGGCCGCAGTATATGTACTTGCGGCGGTCAGCAAGTGGTTAAAAGGTTAATTTTCCTGGTCAGAAGACAGCCCTACCCACTCCTTCTTTCACCTGAGGATTTTAGTATTTAAACTTGCTTTCATGCTGTTATTTTATTATGACTAAGGCCTATGTAAGAGGCTGAAACCCGTCAATAATTACAGGTATTGATTCCTTTTAATGGGTGGATCTAATAAAATCATATATCTTTTATTTCTGAGACATCGTGGTGCTGGATTTTTTTTCTCTTCGATTGTACGATTGAATACCTGAGTACTGGGGCTGTCCAAGCACATGAGTCTCTATCTCTTCCTGTTTATTATCAAGGGCTATTTTGGGGTAGCAGCACAATTTTAGGAGATGTAAAAAATTATCTTTGCCTATGCTTACACATAATATCTATAAATGAGCAGGCTGTACCTATGGTTTTTACTGCATTTAATGTGGGTTTTCTTTTTTTATTTACTTGTATGTATGTTGGATCAGATGTTGAGATCTAAAGGTTTGTAAAATGTTTTGTAAAAAATATAAAACTTAATAAATATATCTGAAAAAAAAAAGATATGTATACCATCTGTCCCATCAAAGCGTAGGTTCTGCATTGTACTTTTAACCACTTGCCTACTTTGCACTTAAACCCCCTTCCCATCCAGACCAATTTTTAGCTTTCAGTGCTCTCACACTTTGAATGACAATTGCGCGGTCATGCAACACTCAACCCATATAAATTTTTCGTCCTTTTTTTCATAGAAATAGAGCTTTCTTTTGATGGTATTTATTCACCGCTGGGCTTTTTATTTTGTGCGCTATAAATGAAAAAAGACCGCAAATTTTAAAAAAAAAAACGTTTTTTTTTTAGTTTCTGTTATAAAATTTTGCAAATTAGTAATTTTTCTTCATAAATTTTGGCCAAAATGTATACTTCTACATATCTTTGGTAAAAATAACCCAAATAAGTGTACATTATTTGGTCTGCATGAAAGTTAGAGAGTCTACAAGTTATGGTGCTAATCATTGAAAATTGATTACACCTTATGTACTGACAGCCTATCTCACTTCTTGAGACCCTAACAAGCCAGGAAAGTACAAATGACCCCCAAATGACCCCTTTTTGGAAAGTAGACATTCCAAGGTATTTAATAAGAGGCATGGTGAGTTTTTTGAAGTTGTCATTTTTTCCCACAATTCTTTGCAAAATTATTTTTTTTTTTTTTTTTTTTACAAAATTGTCATATTCAACAGGTTATTTCTCTCACATGGCATATGCATACTTACAACTACACCCCAAAACACATTCTGCTACTCCTCCTGAGTATGGCGATACCACATGTGTGAGACTTTTTTACAGCCTGGCCACATACAGAGGTCCAACATTGAAGTAGCACCTCCAGGCGTTCTCGGAGCATAAAATACACTTTTCATTTCTCAACCACCTATTACACTTTTGAAGGCCCTGGAGCACCAGCACAATGGAAAAGCCCACTAAATGACCCCATTTTGGAAAGCAAACACCCCAACGTATAATCTATGAGGCATAATGAGTCTTTTGAACATGTCATTTTTTTCCGGAATCTTTCGGAAAATGTGGAAAAAAAATGAAAACGCATTTTTTTTACACAAAGTTGTCAATTTATAAGATATTTCCAACACATAGCATGTACATAGCAAAAATGACACCCCAAAATACATTCTGCTACTCCTCCTGAGTATGGCGATACCACATGTGTGAGACTTTTTTACAGCCAGGCCACATACAGAAGTCCAACATTGAAGTAGCACCTCCAGGCGTTCTCGGAGCATAAAATACACTTTTCATTTCTCAACCACCTATTACACTTTTGAAGGCCCTGGAGCACCAGCACAATGAAAAAGCCCACTAAATGACCCCATTTTGGAAAGCAAACACCCCAACGTATAATCTATGAGGCATAATGAGTCTTTTGAACATGTCATTTTTTTCCAGAATCTTTCGGAAAATGTGGAAAAAAAATGAAAACGCATTTTTTTTACACAAAGTTGTCCATTTATAAGATATTTCCAACACATAGCATGTACATAGCAAAAATGACACCCCAAAATACATTCTGCTACTCCTCCTGAGTATGGCGATACCACATGTGTAAGACTTTTTTACAGCCAGGCCACATACAGAAGTCCAACATTGAAGTAGCACCTCCAGGCGTTCTCGGAGCATAAAATACACTTTTCATTTCTCAACCACCCATTACACTTTTGAAGGCCCTGGAGCACCAGCACAATGAAAAAGCCCACTAAATGACCCCATTTTGGAAAGCAAACACCCCAACGTATAATCTATGAGGCATAATGAGTCTTAGATGCATGACAAGGCATCTAAGTGCAAAGCACGAGCTGCAGTGGAGTAGACACCTCAAAAACCAAGAAAGGTCTTTGGCTCCTCCTGCTTTCTCTTCTGCTGCAGTCTTGGCCTCTTCATCCACCTCTGTAGTGACAGTGGCACCTTCCACCACGCAAACAGAGGATCTGCCAGCAACACCACCACCTGGGTCACCAACTATCTCCCCAATGTCCCATGGAACCATTCAGCTCTCTATCTCCCAAACACTGGAGCGGAAGAGGAAGTACCCCCCTACCCACCCGCGATCCCTGGCCCTGAATGCCAGCATTTCAAGATTCCTGGCCTTTGAAATGCTGTCATTCCGTCTGGTGGAGATGTAGAGTATTAAAAGCCTTATGGTGGTGGCTGTCCCACAGTACGTCGTGCCCAGCCGCCACTACTTTTCCAGGTGAGCCATCCCTTTCCTGCAAAATCAAGTGGGGGACTATGGATACGTGGACCAGTAAGCATGGTCAGGGATGTTATATCTCTCTAACAGCACACTGGGTAAATGCAGTGGCAGCTGGGCCTGAGATGGATAGCAGTTTGGCGCATGTCCTTCCACCACCGAGGATTTCGGGGAGCTTCAGTTTGCCTCCTGTTGCTAACTCCTCCTACTCCGCCTCCTCATCCTCTACCACCTCCTCATCCGGTCAGCGTAACACCTTCACCACCAACTTCAGCACAACCAGTTTTAACGACAGCAGGCAGTTTTAAAATGGACCTGTTTGGGGGAAAAACCCCACACCGCGTAGGAGTTGTGGAGGGGCATTGAACAACAGACCGATGAGTGGTTGGTGCCAGTGAGCCTCAAGCCCAGCCTGGTGGTGTGCGATAATGGGTGAAATCGCATAGCAGCACATTCCTTGCCTGACGCATGTGCTAAATATGATGGTGCAGAGGTTCCTTAAAAATTACCCCGATATGTCAGAGCTGCTGCAGAAAGTGTGGTCAGTCTGCGCACTTTCGGCGCTCTCACCCTGCTGCTGCTGCTTGCCTGTCAGCGCTGCAGCGTAACTTCGGCATTCCCACTCACTGCCTCATATGTGACGTGTCCACAAGGTGGAACACTGCCTTGCACATGCTGGCCAGACTGTGCGAGCAGCAGCAGGCAAAAGTGGAGTTTCAGCTGCAGCACACATGCGTGAGTCACTCTGCGGAACAGCACCACTTCACCACCAATAACCGGGCCTCCATGCGAGACCTGTGTGCCTTGTTGTGCTGTTTTGATTACTCCACCAACATGGCCAGTGCCGATGACGCCGTTCTCAGCCTTACTATCCCACTTCTATGCCTTCTTGAAAAAACGATTTGGGTGATGATGGAAGAGGATGTGGCACAAGAGGAGGAGGAGGAAGAGGGATAATTTCCAAGGCTTTCAGGGCAGTCATTCACAAGTGGCTTCGAGGGTGGGTTCCTGCACCCACAAATCACAGGTACACAATTGGCCAGCAAGGGCACAGTTCTGGAGGATGACGAGGTGGAGGATGACGAGGTGGAGGATGAGGAGGAGGAGATGGAGGAGGAACCATGTTCACAGCAGGGTGGCACCCAGACCAGCTCATGGCCATCACTGGTGTGGGGCTGGGGGGATACAGAGGTCAAAGACGATACACCTCCCACAGAGGACAGCTTTTCGTTGCCTATGGGCAGTCTGGCACACATGAGCGATTACATGCTGCAGTGTCTCCACAATGACCGCTGAGTTTCCCACATTATAACTTGTACTGATTACTGGATGGCCACGCTGCTAGATCCCCGTTACAAGGACAACGTACCGTCCTTAATTCCCTCACTGGATCGTTATATTAAGATGCGCGAGTACAAGCGCACGCTGGTAGGTGGCATTCCCACCTGACAGCGGGGGCACAGTGGAAGCACAAGGCAAAGGCAGAGGAGGAGGAAGAGGTAGCCAACGCAGCAGGGGCACCTCTAGCACATCAGAAGGCAAGGTTAGCATGGCCGGAACGTGGAAAAGCTTTGTCAACACACCACAACAACCAGCACCGCCAGCTGATATGGAACGTCTTAGCAGAAGGCAGCATTTCACCAACATGGTGAAGCAGTATGTGTGCACACGCCTAGACGTACTGAATGACGGGTCTGCCCCCTTCAACTTCTGGCTCTCCAAATTGGGCACATGGCCTGAGCTTGCCCTTTACGCCTTGGAGGTGCTGGCCTGCCCTGCAGCCAGTGTATTATCTGTACATGTATTTAGCAAGGCAGGGGGGGTTATCACAGACAAGCGCAGACGCATGTCCAGAGCCAATGTGGACAAGCTCACATTCATGAAAATGAGCCAGGCACGGATCCCACAGGACTTGTCTGTACCTTGAGCAGAATAGACATGTATACCAGCCTTACCCAGCCATTGTTGTATTTTTGATCTATCTCACTCTTTTGGGGTGTACCCTAATGGGATAGAGGACAGGACTCCCTAGATTATTAATAAATAACAGATAATAAATTTACAACAATGAGACACCGCACAACATCTGGTTGGAAAATTTTTAAGGCAGCGGCCGTTTATTATTTGTTTATCTAAACAAACATGATAAAAGATTTTCAACAATATTATAAAATACTGAAAACAACCCGGTCACTACGACCCAGGTCGTAAGAATAAACAAATTCAACTTAATAAAATTATCCAGAACAACATTAATACACAGAACAGATCGTATATATATATATATATATATATATATATATATATATATATATATATATATATATATATATATATATATATATATTGTCCCCCTTTGCATAACACAAAGGTGACCCTACAAAAAATAATAAAAAACAAGGAGGGAGGGTAACACCGCAGCTCCGTTCCAGTGAGGTGGCTGAGCCCTTAGCCGCGGAGGTCCCTCTTAAATAGCCCTAAACCAGGGGTTTAGGCGGGATTTTTGAGCGGGAAGAGGGGAAAACTCAACTAATCTCCACAGATATAAGGGGATTTGAGCGGGAAGAGGAGGAAGCGGCCCAATCTCCCCAGATACAGGGACAGATTTGAGCGGGAACAGTGGCTGAATAACTCCAGGTCATAAAGGTCAACTACTGTAAATTTTCCCCAGCAACAATTTTACCTCACTATGTGACTGCTAATAATTAGCCTACACCAAGTTATAATCCCTGTCCCCATCCCATGAGGAAAAGGGGGCCCAAAATGATGCCCCTTTTCCTTTCAGTTAAAAAAAAATAAAATTAAAAACAAAAACCAGTGTTGGCTACCTCGTCCTCCTTCACCGCCGCTTCCACCTACACCGCCACATCCACCGCCACCTCCACCGCCACCTCAACCTCCTAGATCAAGATTATTATTTTTTATCTTTATGTATTTTATGCTATTTTAAGTTATTTACCTATCCACATTTGTTTGCAGAGCACTTGCCATGCTCTTAACACCATTTTGCTGCCATTTCAGCCCTCTAGCCCTTTCCATGACTTTTTTAGAGCCATTTTAGTGCTCCAAAGTTCCGGTCCCCAATTACTTCAATGGGGTTTGGGTTCGGGGTCAAGTTCGGGTTCCGAACTCAAACTTTTTTGCAAAGTTCATCCAAACCCGTCAAACCCGAACATCCAGGTGTCTGCTCAACCCTACTCACAGGTAAAAAAGCACCTGGTTTTCAAGGACTGTTTGAACCGGTACCAAAATATTTAACTGCTAGCGCTAGCAGAGATCAAGCTTGACTCTGCTAACACTGCGGTTTAGTGTGCCGGGTATTGGAAGTGACAGTAATCTGCTGATACTGCACTTCTTGGGGGCTGGGTGGAGGGGCTAAACGCAGGTGCTGGTAGGTGTCAGGGCTGATCCTGCTAACGCTGGCTTTTGGGAACACTGTAATAAACTATTAGAGATGCTAGTATAGTTCTGATCTAATCAAGATATTGATCCGTTCAGATACTATACTAGTAATGGAGGTGTTTAGTGTGTGTGTGTGTGTGTGTGTGTGTCACTGGCAATCCCAGGGTTAAAATGTATTACTAAATATGTGATGGGCAATCTGATGCTGTCCTGGATTGACTCTTACTAACGTTAACGCTAACTGATTTCGCCCGTGACACTAATACAGTGATCAGAAAAAAAAGATCTGTACACTATAACGATGACATTGTGACAGGGCAATGAAGGGGTTAACTGGGGGTGATCAGGGGGTGAAATATTTATTAGGGGATGTATGGCGTGTCAAGGTCCTACCTTGCCTTCCTGTTGGCAGCCATCTTGGACATGTGCAGACTGCTGTCTCTTATAAACTCTGTTTGCATCATCACTTGCCTGCTGCCTGGGTGTCATTCAGTGAGGATGTTGCACACCTGACTCTATATATCAACTGAGGGCTTGCAGTCCTTGCCCTTGATTTTATGCTCCAAGGTGCATCACTGCTAGCAGTCTTCTGTTCTCCGTGTTCCTCCGTGCATGACCTGGCTTGGCTGATGTCTTTCCTGGCCCTTGAGTCCACATCGGCAGACAATCTGGCATCCACAGACTATCCGCTACTGGACTCAACCCCAGCTTGGATAATTATCCACTTCTAGACTTGATTCCGGCTTGGATGACTACCCGCTTCTGGACTTGACCTGGCTGTTCCTGATTTTGCTCCTCACGCTTGCTGTGTTTTTATTGTTATAAGTTAATAAACTGTTTTTTTTTACTTGCATCTTCGTGTGGTCTGGTTTCCTGGCACCCTGAAAGGTGTGTACCCTAAGCCTATCTGGGACTGCCCCTAACTACCCCTAACTACCACTAACTGCCTCTCACACTAACTTGCATTACAAGTGACACTAATACGGTGATCAGTAAATTATCTGTATACTGTATATAGTGACACTGTGACAGGGAGTGAAATGGTTAACTGGGGGGTGATCAGGGGATGACAAATGTGCCTAAGTGTAGTGGTGTCAGTGTTCTCTCTTTTCACGCTGGGACTGAAAAGGGTCCAGGAGAGAAGGTTGCATAATTTCCTGTGCCTGTGTTTACATTACACAGGCACAAGACATTCTGCAATTGGTCAGAACTGATCACCAGGCCTGGAACTGATGACTGATCGGTTCTGAACCGAATCAGCACATCGTAGGAGACGGCGCGCTACTACTCCCCCTACTCCCACGCAGGACCGACGTACAATTACGCCAGTTTGCGCAGCTGAGCCACCATGCCGCAGTAAACTGTAAACTGCGGCAGGTGGTGGGCAACTGAATAAAGTACAACCAAAGGAAAAAACTGTTTTTGTTTTGGATAGAGTGCAATGGGATTAGAATGATTGTCCATTTTTATTGCTGTCTGTGCCCCATTAGGAAGATTCACCCTTTTTATTTGTCCTGTATACCATTATCATTGAAAGTGAAATAAAATCCCAAATTTTGGGTTGTCCCCAGAAAAGTAATAGAGGGGAAATCTTCCAATGGGGACACTAGTTCTGGTGAGCTGGGGGTCCCAGAGGAATTCCCTTAACCACTTAAGGACGTAGATTTACTGTGGCAGGGCAGCCCCTAGCCCCAAGATCAGGTACCTGTACCTGGTTTTCATCGTCGGCTCTGGGGCACACGCATTCTCCACTAGAGCCGCGCTACCGCTGTGATTGGACACAGTAGGAGCCAATTAGCGGGTCTGGTGTAAACAAGGCAGACTGCCATTCTATCACAGAGGGAGAGAGATCCTGTGTTCCTGATAAGCAGGAACACAGATGTGTCTTTTCCTCTAGTCAGTCCACCCCCCACACAAAAATAATCCACACCCAGGGAACACAGTTAACCCTTTGATTGCCCCTGATGTTAACCCCTTCCCCGCCAAAGTCGTTTATACAGTGACAGTGCATTTTTTTTAGCACTGACCACTGTATTGGTGTCACTGGTCCCAAAAAAGTGTGATGATCACCACTATTAGCAGTAAAAACAATAACAAAAAATTAAAAAGTCCATAAATCTATTCCATAGTTTGTAAATGCTTTAACTTTTGCGCAAACCAATCAATGTATGCTTTTTGTGAGTTTTTTTTCACAAAAAAATATGTTTCAGAATACAAATTGGCCTAAATTGATGAAGACATTTGATTTTTTTTTACATTTTTTTATTGGATGTGTTTTATAGCAGAAACTAAAAAATATCTATTTTTTTTTTTTCAAAATTATTTTTTTTGTTTATAGCACACACAAAAAAAATGGAGAGGTGACCAAATACCACCAAAAGAAAGCTCTAATTGCGGGGGGGGAAGAACATCAGTTTTATTTGGGTGCAGCTTCGGACAACCGCGCAGTTGGCAGTTAAAGTAATGTGGTGCTGTATCACAAAAAATGGCCTTGTCATTAAGGGGGCATAACCTTTCGGGGCTGAAGTGGTTAATTTGCTCTTATTTCTTGTTTGGTTATGGGACAGGAAGTGAAGGGAAATTTCCCCAGTAGAACACAGATGTGGAAAAAAAATTAAAGGGTTATAACCCTCCCTTGCTCTATCCAAAATGAAAAAAAAAAAGTTTTGCCTATAGTCAGGGGTCAAGTCCAGGGAAAAAAAGTGAGGGAACTCACCCGATTACCTCAAAAAAAAAAAAAAAAAAGTGTGTGTTCATGTATATGTACCTCTTGAGGAGCAAGTCCACTTTAGCGACTTGGTAACTGGTCGCGGGCCACAATGAGTGCAGCGGGCAGATCAGATGATAGGTCCATGTCAGCATATGCAGAGCAGACACAGACACAGCCCACTCTACTCTATGGGCTCTCCAATCTGAGATGCCCAGACAGAAGGGGACGGATACCCTTCTGTTTTATTAAGTGGATCGAATGGGTTTCTGCAGGTATCAATGGCTGCTGCTGTCCCCAAGGTGGGTATGGCTGGTGGCTGATAACTGGCTTTCCTCCAGGGCTGGTACTGCTGGTGGATACTGCTGGCTGGTACTCCTGGTGGGTACTGCTGTTGGGGACTGCTGGCGGGTAATGCTGGGGAGTACTGCTGGTGGGTACTGCTGACTGGTACTGGTGGTGGGTACTGCTGGTGGGTACTGCTGGCAGGTACTGTTGGTGGATACTGCTGGTGAGTACTTCTGGTGGGTACTATGGAGGGTTACGTATACATTGAGTTGCAAATTTGCAGTACGGGCGTGATTTATTTCAGTTGGACACAACATCATTAAAACCCTGGATCTGTCACATATTTCTTTGCAAAATAGACTTGATTTACATCTATATGGATTTTGCTTAGCTGCACTAATGCTCCTTTCGCACGGGCGGTGCACCCCGACGGAGTCTGTTTTGCTCAGCGGGGATCGATCCTCGCTGAGCAGGCGGATTACAGCTCCGTCTCCGCTCTGTGTGCAGAGACAAAGCTGTCAGAGCCCCGCTCTCCTCTATGGGAGATCAGATAATAACGGGCTGCCTGTCCGTTTCTATCTGAACTTATCCAATCCAAACCTCTAGACGGATAGAAAATAGGGTTTCCATCCTTCCGGATTTCACGGACAGGATCGGATCTGATAGCAGCAGGTGTCAGCGGACATTTCACCACTGACATCCACTGCTCCATAGGGCTGCGTGGAGCATCCGATCTGGTCCTGAAAAACTGACAGGCGGACCGGATCAGAAAGCCTGTGTGAAAGGGACCTAAAGGCATATCTCTTTTGGTCCCCCTGTTTCTTTCTCTCTCTCTCTAAAATCAATTGTCCTCTAATATTGCACGTACAGTTAACACATCTTGTAAAGCACATAGTAGCATATAGAAGGGGATTGGGGTGCTCACGTGGGCTCTGGTGTTGTCCGCAATGATATCCTGGACAGCCCATCCAGGCTGGCCACACGACGTACCAGTGGATTGATTGGGTGAACGGTGGTGAACAGCGGTGTCTCTCGGGCTGTCCAGGATATCATCGCGAACAAAACCAGAGCCCACGTGAGCACCCCAATCCCCTTCTATATGCTATTATGTGCTTTACAAGTTACAGTATGTTAACTGTACGTGCAATATTAGAGGATAATTGATTTTAATAAAGGGTATTAACGTTTTTTTGCACTAGTGGGGCCCTTTTTGTTCTCTTTCATATATGAGCAAGAGAGGATTGCCTAATCAAAGGAGTGTCGGTGTTACCCTTGTCCTAATTGCCACAGTGGGATATCTATGCGCAGATGGCCTTTTCCATGAGAATGGAAGGCAAATAGCTGGGGTGAGTTGCTGGGCTGAGGGGCGTGCAGCACGGAGGTGGTGGATCTCTCTGGTGTCTCTTTAATCAGCACACAATGGGATTTCACCTGGTCATCCTATTATCACTATTCTTTACTGATCTGTGAACACTGCACTAGTGGATGAGAACTGTTTATATTATATATAATTTTTCACCCATTGGAGTGACACACAGTGGAAACTGACTATTTTTCACTTGTTTTTTATGGTTTAATGATTTTCACAGTGGAAGTTACTTTTGCTGGTCATTTTACTCCTTATTCATTTCACAGTGTTTGAATGCACACACATATTTATATATATTTTTTTGCGCGGCTAGGGGGATACTTCGATCACTATTGTATAGTAAGTTAAAACTTGATTTGTTGATGTTAGTCACATTTGTTATTGTGGCTTTCTTTTTTTCTAGGTTTACAGGATCAGCTATGCCAACTATAAAGCCACTTGCTTCTAAAAATTGGTTAATGTTTACATTGTCATTAACAAATGGAGACATACTACAAGTAAAAATGGTTGTAAGATCATGCAATTAATTTTATTTGGGGCTATTAGTATGCCAGGTTTTGATGTTGTATTATCAAATTTTGATTTATCAGCATTTGTGATCATCAGTCATCAGTTTTATATTTCACACCCCAGTGCTGTTTGACTTTTCTGAGCCGTTTATCTTATTACTGCTTATCTTTGATATACAACACACTGGATTAATCCAATTTTCTTCTAGCTGAGACTTGTGGTGACCATGTTTTCAGCACAGAAATCCATCACCCATGGATGCATCTATAAGGCCGCTCAACATGAATGCCCACCAACCTAGCACTGTATAAGTACAGCTGGTAGGAACAGGTTAAAGATTAAAAATGACACATGGTGTCAAGTGCAAATATAAAAATTTTAACTGCATTCATGTTGTTCTGTCTACAGTTCCCCATGTTTCTATAAGGGATAAGGAGTGCAGTTATCCAGCAACAGCAGGGGTGACCAGTTCAATGTAGCTGTGGAAATTGAAATCAGACTGTGCATGACTAAAGTAAGATTCATTAATTATGAACCCCATTCAACACCAGCAAAAGAAAACACAGCAAAAATGAAGATATACGTGAACCATAAACTGGTAAAATGAGAGTGATATAATACTTATCAAGCAACTAAAATATATGTATAAAATGGTGAACACAGATAAAAGGGCAAGACAGGAGCTTCAAAGAGATGGATAGGGAAAGAGGCCATAACTATGATGAGGAGCAAGGGGAGCAGACAAGAAGTAGCAGGCAGTTGGCAGGATTTTTTTTCTTCTTTTTTGGGTCCGGGCTGTGGCAGTGGGTGTCATGATTGATGATGGGTCTACACCGGGGGATATTGATTTTGATTTTTTAATAGTGATGAGCCGAACACCCCCTTGTTCGGTTCGCACCAGAACATCTCAAACAGGGGAAATGTTCTAACGAACATACGAACTCCATTAAAGTCTATGGGACACGAACATTAAAAATCAAAAGTCCTAATTTTAAGGCTTAAATGCAAGTTATTGGCCCACAAGAGTGTATGGAGACCTGGGTACTGCCCTGGGGGACATAAATCAATGCTAAAAATATTTTTTTAAAACAATAGTTTTTACAGGAGCAGTGATTTTAATAATGCCTAAAGTGAAACAATAAAAATGAAAAATTCCTTTAAATATTGTGCCTGGGGGGCCCCCTTAACCGCTTGCCAACCGCCGCAAGTACATATACTGCGGCCGCCAGCCCCGGCCAGACAAAGTGACGTACCGGTACGTCATTAGCCTGTGAGCCAATAGTGGGTGAGCGTGAGCCGCCGGAGGCGCGCTCCGACCCCGGCTCATTCCCTAACAAGTCTGCGCGTGTGAACGGCGGACCCGATGTCCGCCGGTCACTCGCGATTGTCCGCTGTGAAGGGAGAAAGGCAGGCAGCTAATGTAAACAAATCCGTCTGTCATTCTTCCCTGTGTAACAGCAGAGATCTAACGGCCCTGCTATGTAGGACCGTAGATCTCTGCTGTTACATGTAAAGCCACATTCCTGCACAGTTAAAAGCATGCACGCCCCTAGGGACACACTTAACCCCTCCTTCCCCAATAAAGTTAACCCCTTCCCTGCCAGTGTCATTTTTACAGTAACAGTGCATATGTATAGCACTGATTACTGTAGTAATGTCACTGGTACCCCCAAAGAGTGTCAAAAATGTCAGTGAAGGGTCCGATCTGTCTGCTGCAATGTCGCAGTCCCGCAAAAAAAAAATCACAGTTCGCCGCCTTTACGAGTTAAAAAAAAATGACAAAAATCTTTCCCTTAGTTAGTAAAAGCAATAACTTTTGCGCAAACCAATCAAAATACGCTTATTGTGATTTTTTTTACCAAACATATGTAGCAGAAAACAAATTGGCCAAAAATGTTAAAAAATTTTGATTTTTAAATTTTTTTGGGGGAATTTAAAAAAAAAATGTGAAAAATATTGTTATTTTTGCAAAATTGCCGCTCTTTTTTTGTTTATAGCGCATGATCAAAAAATCGCACAGGTGATCAAATACAACCAAAAGAAAGCTCTATTTGTGGGAAAAAAGGATGTCAAATTAATTTAGGTACAGCGTCGCATGACTGCGCAATTGTCCGTTAAAGTCACGCAGTGCCGAATCGCAAAATAGTGCCTGGTCAGGAAGGGGGTAAAATCTTCCGGGGCTTAAGTGGTTAATGTTGATATCCTGGCACCTATACAATGGTTACAACATTACAAATGGGTATCATTGGATGTATCATCTTTGTACACGTCTATTAGACAGCAGTTGAGCATTATTTAAAAATTAGCAATCTACACCCCTTCCAAGCGAAGTTTGTGGTTGACTGTATAGAATACACGTTGAATCACAATTACTTCGTATACTTGGATGAATATTATAGGCAAACCAGAGGCACAGCTATGGGAGCCCGGTTTGCTCCAAGCTATGCCAACTTATTCATGGGGTACTGGGAGGACCAGTATATCTGGAATAATAATCCCTATAGAGCCCATTTGGCCTTATATTCCAGATATATTGATGACATATTGATCATCTGGGACGGCACTAGTGAGGAGCTGGACGGATTCATCTCACATTGCAGTAGCAATCCCTTTGAGATATCCTTTACCCATGTTGTAAGTGATAACCATCTGGTGTTCCTGGACCTCGAACTGCGAGCCACTCAGGATGGGGGAATAATCTCTAAAACACACTTCAAACCGAGTGGAGGGAACTCCTACCTCCACGCGGAGAGTAATCACCATCCAAGGTGGATTAGAAATGTCCCTTTTGGCCAATTCTGCAGATTACAAAGAACTTGTACTTTGGTCGCAGATTATGAAGAGTAGGGCCAGATACTGAAAAGCAGATTCCTGGAAAAGGGATACCGGGTTAGTCTCATTGACGAGGCCTATAACCAATACTTACAGCACTATGGGGGAGAGGGTACCAATGATGGCGGTATCCAAGCCAGGAACGCATGTTTAGGTGCCAGGCCCAAGAAATTGCCTGCCAAGTCATCTGGAACAAGGATCACCAGGTTTAGCACTATGTATAACAACAAAGCCTTTAGCATTCAGCGTACCCTGAAACGTAATTGGAACATCTTGAAACAAGATCCAGTCTTGGGTTCCCTCCTCCCCCCGGCTCCAGAAGTGGTCTTTAGAAAACCGAGGGACCTTAGGAGTCAGATTGCCCCCAGCAAAGTTAAGAAGATCAAGGAGCGCGGTGGTATCACCCTGAGTAACCCGTGGTTCACTGTGTTTGATCAAAAGGGTAGTTTTAGGTGCGGAGTGAGGAATTGTGGAACTTGTTCATATATGTGGCATAGAAAGAGTGAAGTTCTCGGGTTGGATGGCCGCAGTAGGAGTATCAAACAGTTTATCAATTGCTGCACCAACTATGTAGTCTACGGTATTGTCTGCCCGTGTAACCTACTCTATGTAGGCCGTACTATACGGCCCCTTAGAGTAAGGTTTGGTGAACATAAGTGCAGCATTCTGAACAGGAAAACGAAGGCAGGAACGAAGGACCGCAATAGCTATTCTATACCTCGCCACTTCGAGCAGCATCATGATGGGGATCCGACGGGCCTACGGTATTGAGCTAATAGCTAAGGACCCTGATGAGGGGGCTAGGTTTCAGAAGTTGTGCAGAAGGGAGTCATACTGGATCTTCACCCTAGTGTCGGGATTCGAACCTGTGACCAGCCACATCCCAGGCGGTAGCCCTGCTTACTAGGCTACCGTCCTCTCTGGACATTCTTCCCTGGACATTCTTCCCTGAACATTCTTCCCTGAAGCCTATTAATTCAACCTTAGTCTTGCCTAGCCTTGCTCATCACCCTAGATTCCCCACACCTGGTACTTCCCTATATAGTCCAGCCCCTTGCACTCCAGATTGCTGATTATTGAGCTCCTGAACCTTGATCAAGCTACTCCTCACCTGCTGCTCTTATCTACTACCACAAATCCAACGCTGACCAGGAATTGACTACCGACTACTCTTCTGCCTTGTCCCTACCTACTGAACTGCTACCTCTGTTGCCGATCCGGATTGTCTGACCACGCTTACTGCTGCCCGCCCCGATCTTTGGCTCGTCTGACTTCTCTCTGGTTATCCCTTGTCTGCTCCTCCGCCTTCGGACTGAACCTACCCTCTGCCTGGCTGGGTGATCCTGAGGACCGCGTCCTGGTGTTAGCTTGCAGCGCAGTCTATCCCCACCATCAGGGGCTCTAGTGAAAACCAGCTAGCACTTAGTTTCCGCACCTCAGGTGAACCCGTGTCCTCATCAGAGTACTACGCTGTGTCTATCCGGTATCCAGCACCTACTAACTGCCTGCGGTCTTTGCCACTGGGCTCCACTCCTACCTCCGGCCAGCAGTCCTCTGACTCAGGTGAGCCTATAGGATTGTTACAGAATAATCAGCCATAACTATGGAGTCCGCAATGACCACTCTGTGTAGACAGGTCACTGAACTTCAAGAATTCGGTACTACGTATCAGGAGAAATTTGCCCAGCTCCAAGAAGTAGTCAAAAGCCAACAGCAGGAGATTATTGAACTACAGAGGCAACTCCTAGACGTCCGTGGCGCGGCCGCAGACACCCGCATGCCACTCCCATCAAAATTCGGCGGTGACAGACACCAGTATCGGGGATTTCTGAACCAATGCCGCATCTATTTTCAGATGAACCCGGCCCCCTTCACCACCGATAAAAAGAAGGTGCTATTCATGATCAATCTCCTGTCGGATGAAGCATTAGCATGGGCGTCGCCATACGTGGAGTCTAACAATCAGCTCCTGGACAACCTAACCAACTTCATCACTGCCATGAGCCTAGTCTTTGATGACTCCAACCGCTGTGCGACGGCCGAGGCGCGACTACATAGTCTGCGACAAGGGAGACGCTCCGTCGCCGAATATACCGCAGAATTTCGCCGTTGGGTCACGGACACCACCTGGAACCCAGCAGCACAGAGGAGCCAATTCCGGCTAGGCCTGTCCGAAGCAATAAAAGACGAACTCGCCAGAGTTGAAGCCCCGGACGATCTGGATGACTTTATTCAAGCATGCATCCGGATAGATCAAAGACTCTCCGAGAGGAAGAGGGAAAGATTCTGGTCCTCGGACCACAGACCCACTTACTCCTTCTCCTCTACCGCCCAGCGCGACCCCCAGTCAGCACCTGAACCTATGGAGGTCGACGCACTACGGAGGTCTCTATCCACAGCTGAGAAGGAGAGACGGCTGGCTGAAAACCTCTGCCTCTACTGTGGAGAACCGGGTCATTTTGCCATCAAATGTCCCAATAAGATTCGAAGAACTATTGCCGTCACGGAGCTAAAGGAGCAATCACAGACTCCAACCCCGCCAGCAGCCCCTGAAGATAAAAACACGGCGGCTCATGGATCCCACTTCATCATCCCCATCCTCATCGACATCGAGGGGCGACAACTCCCCTGTTCTGCGATGTTAGACTCCGGGGCAGGAGGCAACTTCATGGACCTAACCTTCGCCCGCGAAAAGAACATTCCACTGACAATCAAGGCAGCCCCTGTTGACCTGGAAACCGTCGACGGATCCCCACTCTCCTCGGGGCCGGCGACTCACGAGACCATCGAACTACAACTCCTTATAGAACCCGATCACCACGAGAAGATCCACTTCTCGCTGATCGCCTCCCCGAAGTTCCCAGTGATCTTGGGCATCCCATGGTTGGCCACCCACAACCCCTCGGTGGACTGGGAAACCCGCTGCATACGGTTCCCGTCCGAGTTCTGCTCACTAAATTGCTCCCACAAACCCGTCCTTCCACCCGAAGACACCACCATCTCTGAACTATCCGTCAAGGATCTGCTACCCCCTCAATACCGCGAGTTCCAGGATGTCTGCGACAAGAAAAACGCAGACAAGCTGCCACCACACCGACCCTACGACTGCCCTATAGAACTGTTGCCCGGGGCTGAAATACCCTTTGGCAGTATCTACCCCCTCTCGGAGCCTGAACTCAAGGCCTTGAAAGAGTACCTGGACGAGGACCAAAGGAAGGGGTTCATCCGGCCCTCTACCTCCCCTGCGGGAGCCCCCTTTTTCTTTGTAGAGAAAAAAGACTCCTCCCTGCGTCCCTGCATTGACTACAGGAAGCTTAACGAAATTACCGTAAAGAACCGGTATCCACTCCCACTGATTTCAGAACTCCTCGAGAGACTCCGGGCAGCGAAGATTTTCACCAAACTTGACCTTCGAGGGGCCTACAACCTCGTCCGAATCCGCCCTGGGGATGAATGGAAGACCGCCTTTCGCACACGTTATGGTCACTTCGAGTACCTAGTCATGCCTTTCGGACTCTGCAATGCTCCCGCCACCTTCCAGCACTTCATTAACGACGTCCTCAGGGACATGCTCGATCTGTTTGTAGTCGTTTACCTGGACGACATCTTGATCTTCTCCGAAGACCTCGAGCAGCACCGCGAACACGTCCGCAGGGTACTGCAGAGACTCCGACAGAACTCTCTCTATATCAAGCTAGAGAAATGTGAGTTTGAGCGAACCACCACTCAGTTCCTCGGATACATCATCTCCCCAGAGGGCCTAAGTATGGACCCAGGGAAGGTCCAAGCCGTGATGAACTGGCCCATTCCGAGAAACGAGAAGGAGATACAAAGATTCATTGGCTTCGCCAACTTCTATCGGAAGTTTATCCGGAACTTCTCCAAGATCATAGCACCAATTACCCAACTCACAAAGAAATCAGTCCCCTTCTCCTGGACGCCAGAGGCACAGGAGGCCTTCACAAAGTTGAAACTCCTCTTCACTTCTGCTCCAATCCTAATCCACCCAAACCCCGAGCTGCCATTTACAGTCGAAGTGGATGCATCTGACTCCGCGGTGGGGGCTGTTCTGTCACAACGGACAGGGGAGAAGATGCTACTACACCCGTGCGCATATTTCTCCCGCCAGATGTCCCCCTCCGAGAAGAATTATGACATCGGGAACAAGGAACTACTGGCGATCAAGGATGCCTTCTCTGAGTGGAGACACCTGCTGGAGGGAGCCACCAACCCCATAATCGTACTAACTGATCACAAGAACCTCGAGTTCATCCGCAGCGCTAAGAGACTCTCAGCCAGACAGGCCAGATGGAGCCTATTCTTTTCCCGCTTTAACTTTCTCATCACCTATCGCCCCGGATCAAAGAATGGTAAGGCTGACGCCCTCTCCAGAATGTTTTCCGAGCCCTCGCAGAGTAACAAGGGCCAAAACAACATCCTACCCGAGAGAAGGGTCGTAGGGGTCACCTACTCTAAAGAACTCCTGGGCACAATCAAAGAAGGTTATGAAAATGACCCCTTCCTTGCCCATCCCACAAGGAATGTCAGCCTTACATTTAAGAACGGTCATTGGTTTCATCAGGACCTACAGTTATATGTACCAGAAATCGCACGGCTCGAAGTACTCAGACTCAACCATGACTCCAAGCTGGCCGGCCATCTAGGCACAAGAAAGACCCAGGAGCTTCTCTCCCGCTCCTTCTGGTGGCCAACATACAAGGAGGACATCAAGAGGTACATCTCCTCGTGCACAGTCTGTGCCCGCAATAAGACTCCTCGTTCCTCTCCCGTGGGTCTGTTACAACCTCTCCCGATTCCCTCCCGCCCCTGGGGCTCGATCTCCATGGACTTTGTGGTAGACCTTCCTCCTTCAAAAGGGATGAACACCATTCTGGTCGTAGTCGACCGCCTCACCAAGATGGCCCATTTCATCCCCTACAAAGGCCTACCCACCGCCAAACAGACGGCCGATCTAATTTTCAGAGAGGTCTTTAGGCTGCATGGGATCCCGGACGACGTGGTCTCCGACCGAGGCGTACAATTTGCCTCTAAGTTCTGGAAGAACTTTTGCCTGGCGCTCGGGGTTAAAGTGAACCTGTCCTCCGCCTTCCACCCTCAGTCAAACGGGCAGACGGAGAGAACTAACCAGACCCTAGAGCAGTACCTACGCTGTTTTAGCTCCCACCTGCAGGATGACTGGCTTGACCATCTCTCCACGGCCGAGTTCGCCTACAACAATGCGGAGCACAGCTCAACCAAGCACAGCCCCTTCTTTGCTAACACAGGCTTGCACCCAGTATTCATTCCCCACCTACCCGTCGCCTCCACCCTCCCAGCAGTGGCCGAACGCCTAACAACCCTACAGGAGGCACAAAAGAACATTGTAAACAACCTCCAGCTCGCCCAGAGGCGCTTTAAACAGGGAGCAGACAGACGCCGCAGACCCATCCCGGGCTTCCATGTGGGAGACAAGGTGTGGCTGTCCACCAGGAACCTCAGATTGAAGGTCCCCTCCAAAAAGTTGGCCCAAAAATACATGGGTCCATTCCGGATCTCGGCGCAAATTAACGAGGTCACGTTCCGGCTCGATCTTCCAGACTCCATTAGGGTGCACCCTGTTTTCCATTGCTCCCTCCTCAAGCCATACGTGGAGAACACCTTCACAGGTCGCCACTCGCCCCCTCCACCACCCGTGAGGGTACAGGGTGAAGAAGAATACGCTGTCGCAAAGATCCTCGACTCCAGGATCCACCGGGGAAGACTACAATACCTAATTGGGTGGGAGGGCTACCCTCCCGAGGATAACTCCTGGGAACCAGAAGAAAACGTCCACGCCCCCAGACTGGTAAAAGAGTTCCACCAACGGCACCCCGATAAGCCTGCCCCTGCGGTGCCCGGAGGTCACCTTGGAAGGGGGGAGTACTGTCGGGATTCGAACCTGTGACCAGCCACATCCCAGGCGGTAGCCCTGCTTACTAGGCTACCGTCCTCTCTGGACATTCTTCCCTGAACATTCTTCCCTGAAGCCTATTAATTCAACCTTAGTCTTGCCTAGCCTTGCTCATCACCCTAGATTCCCCACACCTGGTACTTCCCTATATAGTCCAGCCCCTTGCACTCCAGATTGCTGATTATTGAGCTCCTGAACCTTGATCAAGCTACTCCTCACCTGCTGCTCTTATCTACTACCACAAATCCAACGCTGACCAGGAATTGACTACCGACTACTCTTCTGCCTTGTCCCTACCTACTGAACTGCTACCTCTGTTGCCGATCCGGATTGTCTGACCACGCTTACTGCTGCCCGCCCCGATCTTTGGCTCGTCTGACTTCTCTCTGGTTATCCCTTGTCTGCTCCTCCGCCTTCGGACTGAACCTACCCTCTGCCTGGCTGGGTGATCCTGAGGACCGCGTCCTGGTGTTAGCTTGCAGCGCAGTCTATCCCCACCATCAGGGGCTCTAGTGAAAACCAGCTAGCACTTAGTTTCCGCACCTCAGGTGAACCCGTGTCCTCATCAGAGTACTACGCTGTGTCTATCCGGTATCCAGCACCTACTAACTGCCTGCGGTCTTTGCCACTGGGCTCCACTCCTACCTCCGGCCAGCAGTCCTCTGACTCAGGTGAGCCTATAGGATTGTTACACCTAGGGTCTATGTCCCCTGGGGGATTGAATGAAGATCTCGAGATCCAGGGCGTACTGTAGTTCCTTACAGCGCACTCCTTCCCCTCTTTTCTGTAAGTGTTCCTGCCCTCCCGGCACCTGTTCAGTTACTACTGCCCCTTCCCTATGGCCCCATCCTAGTATCGCACTACTCTCATTTCCTTTTGAGGGGTCCACACGCATGTGCTGGTAAGCATATGTATAGGCTGGCGTATGTGCATGTGTGCCCCCCCCCCCCTCCCCACCCTCCCTCCATGTATGTGTGTGTGTGGGTGTGTGTGCATAGAATCATGCACGTACATACACACACTTATCTATATACCATCTTCTCTTTTCCCCGCCTTAATATATCTCAAGAGTATAGTCTTCAGTATAGATCCCACACCTAATGTTCTGTAATGGCTTACGGAGTCGTTTCCCAAATTCTCCAAGGTCTGTTTGTAGAGGAGGTATAGCACGCGCAAATTCGCGTTAAAGGTTCTACACGCTATATTCAACGAGTCACATTATATGCACACATATATTTATATGGTTTTAACATAGATTTTATATAAGGAATTATTTTAGTTCAGTATCTATTTATATATATATATATTTATTATTCATCACTGTGCATATTGTAATTGGATATTGAGCATTTTTCTATTTATCTATATATATGCGATTTTATTTTTGCCCAGCAAGTCACGTCATTGGTCCATAAGTACCTATTAATCCTAATATCAATTTTAATTTTATTGTTCCAGGTTATTGTATCTGATGTATGTATGAATGTTGTTACTGCTATTACAATCATGTGTGACTACCATTTTTTCCACTTTTGGTGAGCTTTCCATATAATTCCCACCAGAGTGGATTCTCCATTGTGTATTCAAATATAAATTCTTCTGGATATGATCCCCTGATTTGCTCCACTCTGGCCCGTATCGTATGGTATGGTTTGTACTGTGTATGGGCGGAGCATACATGCGCCCTCCTCTTGCGGTTACTGTGGGAACAGCTTGCCGGGGGCACCATCGGATTGGATGGCTTCCCCTCACCTTCCAGATCCGGAAGTCGTGTTCTACCGCCCGGTTAGTGAGACGGGCGGAAGTCATCACTGCCTGGACGGGCGGAAGTGATGTCATGCGGTGGTGCGCACGCCAGTTCCGAGATGAGCGGCGTGCGTTCCACCGCTGTTCCGCCGCTGCAGTGTTACTGTTTTTAATAATCGAACAGTCAAGCTAATAGCGGACACCACTAGACCACCAGGTAATGTGCCTAGTACTAATATCTTCCCCAACTTTATGACAACCGATTACACCTGACAGTCCACAGTCTACCACATTAACCCCTAACAGTCCACAGTGCACTATTATAGTAACCTTACATAATATCTACCTACAAAGAGTGTGTGTATGCACAGTTCTTTGGATGTGCATAAACAATGGCCTGACTAATACCATGCGCTGGATTGTCCCTGTGTCACTGTATGAGGAGGATGCGATGTTCTGTTTGGTTTGGACCGAGACAGGCACAGGTCTGTCTTACCACACTAGCTTAAATGTATCATTTGGCATGTATGATTTTTGAAGTAGAGTCTGCGATGAGTTGGGAATTTTTGATGGATTGGATAGCTCACCAGTGGAACAAATGGTCGCTTAGGGCTAGCCACTTGAAATTGTAATTGTAATTGTGATCTGCAATAGTTTTGGGCAATCAGTTGTGTAGTCACGCCCACTTGGGCGATATCTCCTCCCACATTCCCAAGGGCCATGTGGAGGCCTGGTCTTCCATATCATATTTAAACTACGGACTTGACCATGGCCTCCAGGCTCTGAGGAAGAGGCACAGCCTCGAAACGCGTCAGCCCTCTGCTTCCAGTAAAGACGTTGATCCTCTGGCATGAGGCAGATTTATGGAATTGATGTGCCTGAATTTCACGATTGTTTGTGAGTAGCTGATTTTAATTTTTCATTTAATAAACTCGCTGAGGATAATGCGCTAGGCTGGTGCGCCCTTTTCTTTGCTTTGTATTTTCAGTGTTTGGTCGACCGCCCTGGTCGTAAGGGGCAGCAAAGCCTAGCCATCATGGATGCCTATTATCAGCACGAGTTCCGGGATTGAGGCAGCCTGAGGACCAGGTTCCGAGCGCAGGAAAGGGGGTGCTGTATAGCACTTATCTTTTTTGGAACTTACTTAAGTGGTTAATGTGCCTGTAAAGTGGAGCATTTGTGCAATATATGTAGCCTGCTGCAGCAATACTGATATTTCTAAAGGAAAAAATGTAATTTAAACTTGCTCGCGGCTGTAATGTATTGTCGGCTCCCGGCAATACAAATAAAAAAATGAAAAAACAGGGTGGGGTTCCCCCTAAAATCCATACCAGACCCTTATCCAAGCACACAGCCCCGCTGGCCAGGATGGGGGTTGGGGGCGAGCGAGCACCCCCCTGAACCATACCAGGCCACTTGCCCTCAACATGGGGACAAGGTGCTTTGGGATGGAGGGCCAGAGCCCCCCACTTCAAAGCACCCCTCATGTTGAGGGCATGTGATCTGGTATGGTTCAGGAGTCGGGGTGCTCACTCACCCCCCCTCCTTTTCCTGGCCTGCTGTGCTACATGCTCGAAAAAGGGTCTGGGGTGGATCTTGAGGGGGGCCCCACCATTTTCTTTTTTACATTTTGGCATGGGGTTCCCCTAAAATCTATACCAGACCCAAAAAGCCTGGATTTTTTTCTGACTTTTCTATTGTTGGCGTTCTTTTGTTTACATTTCAGCTCTCAGCGGGGAAGCCCCCTGACAGCTGATGAGTCATCAGTTGTTAAGGACACGGCGGCTTGCTTTCCACTGCTTAACAACCAGCTATTCTTCACTCACAATTCAAATCAGTTGATCATTTTTTGACTGATCCAAATTTGAATCGTTCTTAAAATTTGGAATTAGTTGAAAAATAAGTAAATGAAACTAAATTAAATGAAAGAAAACAAAATGAATTCTAAAACAAATCAATAAAATGAAATTAGTAACATAACAAATCTATCAGAGATGAAACAAAACAAATGTTTCGCTCGGCACATGTCTAAGCAGCAAATCAATTATCAGGTAGAAGGCACACAGGCAAAACACTGAGCCAGTTTAAGAAGTTAGGAAAAGAGTTATATACCTTCCCAGTAACCAGGCTCAGGTAAAACTGTTTACTGGGATCAGCTGGCTACTGGGAGACATCCCGTGGTGGCCACCAGGACTACAGTCTTTCACTCTGTGGGTCACCAGCAGGTGATCCAGGTCCTTACAGTTTTTCTAAAAATTATAGTACGACTCCCCTAAAATGAATATGTGGACTAGCATAAAGTCAGAGGCTGATCATGTAGGTGTAACACAGTTAACAATATGATCCACATGATCCACCTACCAAGTGCACCAAAGTTTATAAACTAACATTAGAGATGAGATATTGATTTGCCACTACCATGGGGTTGATTTAGTGACGGCAAATAGACTGTGCACTTTGTAAGTGCAGTTGCAACAGAGCTAACTAAATGAGGGAAAACTCCGCTGACTTTCATCATTCAATCATGTGCAAGCAAAAATGCAGTTTTCTTCTTCCTTACATGTCATTGGGTATTCTTTGCAAAGTAAAGCTTTATCTCATTTATTAAGCTCTGGAGCAGCTGCACTTTTTTTAAATCAATCCTCATGGGTTTAAGGCAAATCCTGCTGGTTTGAAAATTGTGATCCCAGTGAATTTATGTGCAGATTCGCCTTGTGGACTTTTTGTTTAACCACAATGCATTGCTTAATCTTTGAACTAAAGCTAGCATGCTTAGAAGTGCTAATATGGAGACTTTTGGTTAAGCCAGCCCCCTCACTATAAAAGAGGGGCACAAGACACCCATGTTATCAGTGAACTGAAAGCTGTTGAAGACAAGGCTAACAAACTGCATAGGAAGAGAATAATTCTGATTGCTTGCTCTCAAACCCTTATATCAGGGATATCAAACCCTTTTGCGGCCTTTTTATTAATATTATTTGGGTCTTTTTTGTCCTTCATTTTATTTTATGGTTGGTTTTAAAGTCAGTAGTCACTTTTAGCTGCTATCCTATCCATACCAAACTTTTTGCTGCAAGACCTTCCTTTAAATATGGATTTTAGTTTCAAGAGTTTTCCTTACTTTTGGGGATATATTGCTTTTTATATACTGTTATATTATATATATATTATATTATGTTATATAATAGGACCATTATGGTGATAGAGCCTTTTTTAAATGTGGGGTGCTCAAAGCAGAGCACTCAGTTGTTACTGACCATCTATTCTTGGAGCTGCCTTTTGTTATTAGGTAACTGATGTATCATTTGAAAGGAAAAAAGTGCAAGAACATTTTTCACCGAATCCAGCTTGCATTATATCACTCAATCCCCCCATGCCCATTGAGCAAATAAAAGTCATTAACCAGTTATTCCTATTATCCATGATTAAAACTTTACTGCTGCTGGCTCTTTTTACAATACTTTTAAATTTGACAAATTTTACATTACTGTATCATCTGCAGTTTCATAATTCCTGTAGAAAAATGTATTTTTTGTCTCTAGGATATTTTGCCTATTATTCCTAACTAAAGCTGTCCTGCCACTAGGCAATTTTGCACTGCTGTATCTTCTGCAGTTTCCTTATTCTACAATTTATTATTATACAGGATTTATATAGTGCCAACAGTTTGCTCAGCGCTTTACAATATAAGGGCAGACAGTACAGGTACAATACAATTCAATACAGGAGTAATCAGAGGACCCTGCTCATTAGAGCTTACAATCTAAGAGGTAGGGTCAAGTGATACAAAAGGTAATAACTGTGGGGGATGAGCTGATAAAGAAAATAAAAGAACAGTTGTTAGGTGGGGGCAGGATAGGCTTCTCTGAAGAGAAAAGTTTTCAGGGATTGCCTAAAAGTGGATAGAGTTGGAGATAGTCAGATAGATTGGGGTAGGGAATTCCAAAGGATGGGTGAGGCTTGGGAGAAGTCCTGGAGGTGAATATGGGAGGAGGTGATGAGGGAGCTAGAGAGCAGGAAAGTCTTGGGAGGAATGGAGAGGACATTTTAGTTGGTATTTTGTGACTAGGTTAGTGATGTAGCTGGGGGCGAGTTGTGGATGGCTTTGTAAAGTTATTGTTATTATTTTGAATTTAATTTGTTGGGTGAGTGGGAACCAATAGAGGGATTGGCAGAGAGGGGTAGCAGACACTGAGCAATTTGTAAGATGGATGAGTCTGGCAGCAGCATTCATGATGGTCTGAAGGGGGGATAGCCTATTTAAGGGAAGCCAATGAGGAGGGAGTTGCAGTAATCAAGGCAAGAGATAACTAGGGAGTGAATCAGGAGCTTTGTGGTTTCATTGTTAGGAAGAGACGTATTTTTAAAATGTTGCCAAGATTGAGGCGGAATGCCTTGGAAAGTGATTAGATGTGGAGCTGAAAGGAGAGTTCAGAGTCCAGGATAACACCTAGCACCCTGGCATGCGGGAATGGGTGGATGGTTGTGCCATTGCTCTTGACAGAGAAGTCAGGGGAAGAGGCACGTGGGTGAGGAAATATTGTGAGCTTGATTTTGAAGTTGAGTTCGAGGAAGTGGTGTGACATCCAGACAGATATGTCTGTTAGTAAGTTATTGATGCATGAGGAGACTGATGGATTGAGCTGGGGAGTGGAGAGATCGTCAGCGTAGAAATGATATTGAAAGCCATGGGAGGCTATCAGCTGACCCAGGGAGGAGGGGTAGATTGAAAATAGGAGAGATACAAGAACAGAACCTTGGGGGACCCCAATGGAGAAAGGAAGAGGAGAAGAGGAAGTAGAATTGTAAGTGACACTGAAGGTGCGGTGGGATAGGTAGGATGAGAGCCAGTGAAGTGCATAGTCACAGTGGCTGAATGAGTACAGTTTTATGAGAAGAAGGGGTGGTCAATCATATCAAAGGCAGCTGAAAGGTCCAGAAGTAGGAGTATAGAATAGTGTCCATTGCATTTTGCTGTTAGTAAGTCATTTGTGAGTTTAAAAGAGAAGTTACTGTGGAGTGTTGAGGGAGTGACTCTTAAAAGAGTAATGCTAATAAACACCACCTGTTTTTTTCTTTTTTTGTCTCTAGGGAATCTGAACCTAGCTTTGCCATTAAAATTGTTCTGCTGCTGGTCAATTTTACAGTTTGTTCTAATTGGTCAATTTGTTCTGCTATTTTCCAATTTTACACTGCAGTATCATCTGTGGTCCCTTAATTCCTAATGACAGCTTCTTGGAAACCGGTTACTTGCAAGACAGTTGAGTTTTGCTACAGTGAGAACAAGGACAGTGACAGTAAACTACTGCCTAGTTTCTACATGCCAGTCAAAGTGGGCCTAATAATCAAAGCATGTGTCATTCCTAAAAATAATATTAAAGCAGTATGTAGTGCTGCTATAACAATATAAAAAACACTGAAAAAAATATATATAACAGTATATAAATATACACGCACTAGTGCTTCAAAAAATATAGGTGCATGTGAAGACAATCATAATATCAATATTAAACAATAATTAAAAGTGAATGTGCAAAAAATTAATATACATGAATAAATACTGCACACCATACAGCAAGTGAAATGATGAATCCAAGTCCCAATAAAAATGTTATTATCAAAATACTGAAAGAAATAAAAATAAAAATGAAGTGTCCAAATGCAATGTGCAATGGTGGTGAATAAAGGGTAACTCCATTTTTGTGTGGAAAAAAAATAGCTAATAAAGAAAAAACAATATAGCATATACAATTGCGACACAGATCATATTGTAACTGAATGTTATTAAAAATGACCTTTACTTTTCAAGCTGCCCTTTTGTAATTTTCTGAAAATGCAATGCAATGTGGCTAGCAAAAAATTGGGGGAGCAAACCCTGAACATGTATATCTAAAGCCAGTGCAGCTATGGACCAAGCAACATGTATATTAAAAAAGAATAGCGCACACATGCAAAATAAATGACTATCAAAATATGGAGACAATCCATAAATAAAAATGGGGATTTAGTCCCACCATATGGCCATATCGTGCTCAAGCCCACCACTGCGTCAAAGTACCCCATTATCAGTGGGTCTTACACTATCCATAAAAAAGGGGTGAATCCAGCCTCTCTTACCCTTGGAGACAACACTCCTTGCTGGGAAGGTGTGCTAATGCACTACAGGGGACTCCTCCTATATCTACTTGATAGTGGACACCAATAGAGTACAGGTGTGTGTGGGGGATGGGATGCTCAACCCCAGAAGTCTGGTCAGACCGAATACATAATAAACAATCAAAAAATTGGGGGAGCAAACCCTGAACATGTATATCTAAAGCCAGTGCAGCTATGGACCAAGCAACATGTATATTAAAAAAGAATAGCACACACATGCAAAAGAAATGACTATCAAAATATGGAGACAATCCATAAATAAAAATGGGGATTTAGTCCCACCATATGGCCATATCGTGCTGAAGCCCACCACTGCATCAAAGTACCCCATTATCAGTGGGTCCTACACTATCCATAAAAAAGGGGTGAATCCAGCCTCTCTTACCCTTGGAGACAACACTCCTTGCTGGGAAGGTGTGCTAATGCACTACAGGGGACTCCTCCTATATCTACTTGATAGTGGACACCAATAGAGTACAGGTGTGTGTGGGGGATGGGATGCTCAACCTCAGAAATCTGGTCAGACCGAATACATAATAAACAAGCAAAAAATTGGGGGAGCAAACCCTGAACATGTATATCTAAAGCCAGTGCAGCTATGGACCAAGCAACATGTATATTAAAAAAGAATAGCGCACACATGCAAAAGAAATGACTATCAAAATATGGAGACAATCCATAAATAAAAATGGGGATTTAGTCCCACCATATGGCCATATCGTGCTCAAGCCCACCACTGCGTCAAAGTACCCCATTATCAGTGGGTCCTACACTATCCCTTTTGTATGGATAGTGTAGGACCCACTGATAATGGGGTACTTTGACGCAGTGGTGGGCTTGAGCACAATATGGCCATATGGTGGGACTAAATCCCCATTTTTATTTATGGATTGTCTCCATATTTGATAGTCATTTCTTTTGCATGTGTGCACTATTCTTTTTTAATATACATGTTGCCTGGTCCATAGCTGCACTGGCTTTAGATATACATGTTCAGGGTTTGCTCCCCCAATTTTTTGCTTGTTTATTATGTATTCGGTCTGACCAGACTTCTGGGGTTGAGCATCCCATCCCCCACACACACCTGTACTCTATTGGTGTCCACTATCAAGTAGATATAGGAGGAGTCCCCTGTAGTGCATTAGCACATCTTTCCCAGCAAGGAGTGTTGTCTCCAAGGGTAAGAGAGGCTGGATTCACCCCTTTTTTATGGATAGTGTAGGATCCACTGATAATGGGGTACTTTGACGCAGTGGTGGGCTTGAGCACGATATGGCCATATGGTGGGACTAAATCCCCATTTTTATTTATGGATTGTCTCCATATTTGATAGTCATTTCTTTTGCATGTGTGCGCTATTCTTTTTTAATATACATGTTGCCTGGTCCATAGCTGCACTGGCTTTAGATATACATGTTCAGGGTTTGCTCCCCCAATTTTTTGCTTGTTTATTATGTATTCGGTCTGACCAGACTTCTGGGGTTGAGCATCCCATCCCCCACACACACCTGTACTCTATTGGTGTCCACTATCAAGTAGATATAGGAGGAGTCCCCTGTAGTGCATTAGCACATCTTTCCCAGCAAGGAGTGTTGTCTCCAAGGGTAAGAGAGGCTGGATTCACCCCTTTTTTATGGATAGTGTAGGACCCACTGATAATGGGGTACTTTGACGCAGTGGTGGGCTTGAGCACGATATGGCCATATGGTGGGACTAAATCCCCATTTTTATTTATGGATTGTCTCCATATTTGATAGTCATTTCTTTTGCATGTGTGCGCTATTCTTTTTTAATATACATGTTGCCTGGTCCATAGCTGCACTGGCTTTAGATATACATGTTCAGGGTTTGCTCCCCCAATTTTTTGCTTGTTTATTATGTATTCGGTCTGACCAGACTTCTGAGGTTGAGCATCCCATCCCCCACACACACCTGTACTCTATTGGTGTCCACTATCAAGTAGATATAGGAGGAGTCCCCTGTAGTGCATTAGCACATCTTTCCCAGCAAGGAGTGTTGTCTCCAAGGGTAAGAGAGGCTGGATTCACCCCTTTTTTATGGATAGTGTAGGACCCACTGATAATGAGGTACTTTGACGCAGTGGTGGGCTTGAGCACGATATGGCCATATGGTGGGACTAAATCCCCATTTTTATTTATGGATTTTCTCCATATTTGATAGTCATTTCTTTTGCATGTGTGCGCTATTCTTTTTTAATATACATGTTGCCTGGTCCATAGCTGCACTGGCTTTAGATATACATGTTCAGGGTTTGCTCCCCCAATTTTTTGCTTGTTTATTATGTATTCGGTCTGACCAGACTTCTGGGGTTGAGCATCCCATCCCCCACACACACCTGTACTCTATTGGTGTCCACTATCAAGTAGATATAGGAGGAGTCCCCTGTAGTGCATTAGCACATCTTTCCCAGCAAGGAGTGTTGTCTCCAAGGGTAAGAGAGGCTGGATTCACCCCTTTTTTTTGGATAGTGTAGGACCCACTGATAATGGGGTACTTTGACACAGTGGTGGGCTTGAGCACGATATGGCCATATGGTGGGACTAAATCCCCATTTTTATTTATGGATTGTCTCCATATTTGATAGTCATTTCTTTTGCATGTGTGCGCTATTTTTTTTTAATATACATGTTGCCTGGTCCATAGCTGCACTGGCTTTAGATATACATGTTCAGGGTTTGCTCCCCCAATTTTTTGCTTGTTTATTATGTATTTGGTCTGACCAGACTTCTGGGGTTGAGCATCCCATCCCCCACACACACCTGTACTCTGTTGGTGTCCACTATCAAGTAGATATAGGAGGAGTCCCCTGTAGTGCATTAGCACATCTTTCCCAGCAAGGAGTGTTGTCTCCAAGGGTAAGAGAGGCTGGATTCACCCCTTTTTTATGGATAGTGTAGGACCCACTGATAATGGGGTACTTTGACGCAGTGGTGGGCTTGAGCATGATATGGCCATATGGTGGGACTAAATCCCCATTTTTATTTATGGATTGTCTCCATATTTGATAGTCATTTCTTTTGCATGTGTGCGCTATTCTTTTTTAATATACATGTTGCCTGGTCCATAGCTGCACTGGCTTTAGATATACATGTTCAGGGTTTGCTCCCCCAATTTTTTGCTTGTTTATAATGCAATGTGGCTACCTGGAGCTGTTCTGTATACAGAGTTTGTACTGATCACCCCCATAAACATCATTTCCTGCTTGTGTGATTGGCTCACCAATTTTCCCAGAAGTCTGCATAAAATACTAGTCAGATTTCTGGCACCCCCTGCAACAAAAATTTCATTTTTGGTGAGATGCTCCCAATAGGAAGATGTCTAAAAGGATGCAGGCCCAGCAGCTTCCCTTATTAGAGCCCTGCAGATGCCACAGCTGACAGATAATTATGAAACCACTCCCATTAGACCCACTTAGCACAGAGGAACAAACAATGATTTCTTCAGAATAACAAAAGGTAGGAATCTGCAACAAAGTTTGTTAAAATCATTGGAATGTACAGAGATCACCCAGAGGGGAATGTTTTTTTCTCAACAAAAGTGGAGTTACGCTATAAGCAACAAAGAGTCTATTAATCTGTGAATGCAGTGATCCAAAAATGAATAGTGACAAAGGTGCTTTTTCCCAAAAACTGATATCCAAGACTAAGCACAGTAGCAGCTCACCTTAAGGCAAATAATATTGCATAGTCACAAAAATCAATCATTAGCTGAGGAGGGTTATTCCATTGCAGACAATTCTCCACTCGTATAAATATAAAATAAGGGTCTCCATAGTGTCACTGCTAAACCTACCTAAAAAATAATTTTGTTTTCAAACTGAAATTATTCAGATTGTAGTATTGATGCTGTATGTAAGCCAAATAATCGTAAAGGATAATATTCAATTCCACAGACCGCAGACAAACATGCCCTTCCAGTGTATGCTGCAGTTGAGACTGGCCAGAAAAATTTTACTATTTCATACCACCTCATATAGATTTAAGGTTTCCTCCAAGTATGTTATTTAACAGATTTGTGTATTTTCAATGTTGCCCTTGAGTGCACATGAAAGAAACCTTCTCCCAATTGTACGTTTTTTCTTTTTGATTTTGGTTTTTGGATTTGTATATGTCCCCAATGGAAGTGTCCATCTTACCATGCCTTTTTTGACAGCTGTTTACACAGTATTCCTAGAAATGGTCATATTTTAACAAGATTCTCCCCCCATAGACATCAAGCGTGCAAGTTCACAAAATTTTAAACAAAATTAGCCAAACCCCTAACATAACTGGAGAATTGCATGGGTCTAGAGGTGTATGTGCAAAGAAAAGTTTCTTTGTGCAAAACTATTTTGTAGTTAGGAATGGGGGGCTGTGGGTTAGACATCAGGAGTTGGACCATGACACAGAGTAGTATTTGCGAGGGGATGGGGTCAATTTGAATGCTGGGGGAAATGCTTGTTTTGTCTGGGTCTCGCAGATGGTATTGAGAGGGCCCTGCAGTTGTCGTGGGATGCACAAACATAAGGTTTCTTGTTTGTGCTGAGGTGGCAGGATTCAAGGTCCTCTAATGGTGGGTTAAAGTAGGTTAAAATGGGAATCGTTAGGGCACCTGTTTTCGGTACAAATCTCCTAATTTTGTATGTTCATGGCAATATCTGTGGGTACTGGTGCAATTTGCGAAAGTGACATAGTGGAAGTCCGACCCTAAGTGTTTCATCATTAGTGTGCAACATCTTCAGAAGAAGATGTTGCACACTAATTATTAAATGCATTGAATGAGATTTGCGCTATGTTGCGTCTGTTTTTGCTGGAATATTTGCTGGAGAGCCTTCAGCACCTCCTGAATACACACAGTGAATGTCTTACCTCTTCCTAATGCTGTAAGTGCAATTTTACCATTTTTAATGTAAATAGGACAGCTTTACACTATTGAAGGCTGCTCCTTTTAATGTTGCTGCCATGAGGTTTTGAAGGCTCTCAGATGGCTGAATGGAGGCAAAGTGGGACTGGTTAGAGCGATTTTGGAAACAATATTCCCTGGCACCTTTTCTGGCTGAATGATGATTCTGGCTTCCTTTCTTGACTCAGTGGTATATGGTTATATCAAGAAGCACATTTTTACTTTCTTGTTAATACAAGGGGTCAAATTGGTCTGGTGAATGTGGAGTGTTTCCTGGGGGCCCAGTGGAAAGGAGCATTATTTTTATTTCATAACAGCACGTGGGTGAATAAGGAAACGTTGTTTATCAAGACCTTAAGGCCCCTTTTACACTTGTAGGACCTGAAAGTCGCATGACTTTGACAAGATTTTGCCGCAGGATTTTACCACGACTTTGATGCGACTTGAAGCAATGCCTGTGTAATCTTGAGGTCCATGGATCTCAAGTCGCATCAAAGTGAGACCAAAGTAGTTCAGGGACTACTTTTAAGTCTCTGTGATTTGAAGTCGCACAGATATTATTGGTACTATTCGAGAAATCATGGGGTATGACTTGTCATGCAATTTGCAGTCCAAAGTTGCAGGACAAGTCACACAAGTGTGAAAGGGGCCTAAGTGGACATTTAATATTTGTATTTATATTAAGTGCAAGCACTGTTTTGTTATTTTAATTTCTTTTTAACACTATTTGGTGTTTAACCACTTTCCACGAATCGACAAACCTGTACATCGGCTCGGAGAAGTGGTTGTACCGGGATGATGCCTGCAGCTGCAGGCATCATCCCAGTATCAATCTTTAGAGCCGACGGTCGGCTTTCAGAAGATAACAGCCGATGTGGCTCAGGAGCTGCTTGGCCGTTATCCCAGCGAGCGGGAGGGGACGTCCCCCCCCCTCCCCTGCCTTCCCCAGCTCTGCCAGGGTCTCCCGTCCCAACGGGAGACCCGAGCAACCAGCTGGCATGCCTGGCAGATGATTGGAGTCTAAAAAAAAGCCGGATTTGGCTTTGGTCAGGTCTCCGATGTATTAACCCAAAAGCGGTGTCATGACGCCACTTCCGGTTTACTCGGCAGCTAACAGCGCTGAATTTTAAAAAGTGACAATATTCAAAAATTATGATTTCAGAATCTTGAATACTTTGAAGTGCAGTGGAGGGGTCTGGGGTCTTTTAGACCCCCATCCCTCCATAAAGAGTACCTGTCACTGCCTATTACTGTCACAAAGGATGTTTACACTCCTTGTGACAGCAATAAAAGTGATCAGATTTATTTATTTTTTTAAAAACAGTGCTAAAAATAAAAAAAATAAAATAAATAGGAATTTTTTTGTAAAGTGGCCCCATCGCCGTTAGCTCGCGCACGAAAGAAAACACTTTCATAAGTCACGTCCGCAAATGAAAACGGTGTTCAAACCACACATGTGAGGTAATCACAGCGATCACCAGAGTGAGAGCCATAATTCTAAAAAAAGATCTACACTGTAACTCTAAACTGGTAACTGTTAAAAAATTCTAAAGCTTCTCCGGAGATTTTTAAGTACCGTAGTTTGTTGCCATTCCACGAGTGTGAGCAATTTTAAACTGTAACATGCTAGGTATCTATTTACTCGGCATGGCATCATCTTTCATTATATACAAAAAAATTGGGCTAACTTTACTGTTTTTTTTTTTAAATGCAGTGAAATTATTTTTTCCCAAAAAAATTGCGTTTGAAAGACCGCTGTGCAAATACGGCGTGACAAAAAATATTACAACGGCCGCCATTTTATTCTCCAGAGTCTTTACTAAAAAAAAAAAAAAAATATATATATATATATATATATATATATATATATATATTTATATATACAGTATATATAATGTTTGGGGGTTCTAAGTAATTTTTAAGCTAAAACCACTGATTTTAACTTGTAAAAAATAAGTGTCAGAAATAGGCTTGCTCCTTAACTGGTTAAACACAGCAGCTGTACATGATAACGTGATATTGCTTTGTGAAGGCACGGGTGTTTGTATTGTTTATTTTATGACCATTAACCTAGTCACTAAAATGTTATATAATCTAACATTTTGCCTTTAGGAAACCCACCCTGAGAAATTATATGTAGCCACCAATGGAGTATATGTGTGTAGATAAGAATTTGCTGCAAAGAGGCCATAGGAGACCAGCAGCACCAAGATGTAAAAAATAAAAACCAAGGATGAAAAAAAAGTAAAAACACAATATAAAATAAAAGATTATTATTTATTATATACAATGCTTAAGCAAACTTTGGGTTTACACCTACTTTAAACATTCCCTGTCTTTGTATATTGTTTCTTTTATGGTGACTATGAAACCTGCTATGTAACATTATACTGTATTTGCTTAGAGTTCCTTTTCAAAATTTCACCCTTTGTAGCTGACAAATACTACAGAATAAATAGTAGCAGCTACAATATTTGGCATCCTCTCTAAGCTTTATGATACAATATATATTGAACACAAAGCCATCATGGCTTGAGTGTACGCAACTAAGTGAAGTATAACTAAATTATGTATGTCCTCTGAGTTTATTTTGGCAATTTGGAACTTTATTGGTCTTAGTATTGATTGGGCAGAGTGCGGAAATAGTTTTTGGAATCTACAAGTTGATGGTGATTTATAGGGTGTCAGGTTTAATATTCCCAACTCCACATTCACATTCTATTCGTTTTAAACCGGTTGCTTCTATTTTAAGGAGTAACAGATCAGCACCTGTTTTCTCTGATCTGTGCCTGACAGTTTACTCACCAGTCTCAATGCAAACTCTATCTGCAGTTTTATCAGGCTGTCTGACCTAGTGGCTATAGCACAAAACGTGATCTTTGAAGCTTTCGGAAATCATTTGCTTTACGGAAAAGAGGAGCAGCAAGAAAGGAACGCCAACAAAAACTTCTTGGTGCAGGTCATTGATTTAAAACTTTTCCTCCCTAAGTGAGCGATGGCAGAAAGTTCTTATCCTGAGGAGGTAAACAGAGACGAAGCAGCGCTGGATGAGTTCAATGACATCATCAAAAATCGATCTGGTAAGGCCAGTCTTTTTTATTTACAGCTGCTAACAAAACACTTTCAAATGCAAAATGGCTGAAGTCATGCTGAATATTTCATGCATTAATGATGGTATGCGTACTGTTGTATAAGCTGATTTACTCCACAATTGGCTTTTCTTTGACTACTGAAGCTTTTCTTTCACTTTTATTGGTTCATTACAAATGGTCAGTTAACCCTTAAACTGCTGTACATTCATTTTTCCCCTTATATGTACGAATTTACATCACTTAAAGTAAATGTAACCCTTAAACTGCTGTATATTCATTATTCCCAATGATATTTTGGAATTTACATCACTTAAAGTAAATATAACCCTTAAACTGCTGTACATTCATTATTCCCAATGATATTTTCGAATTTACATTCCTTAAAGTAAATAAAAAGTAATAACTAAATGGCTAATTTTACATATGATAATAGAAATGTGCAATGTGCAGTAAGTCAAAGCCTCCGAAGATTTTATTGTTCTTGTTGCTCTAAATTGATAGAAAACTAAATCTGATTGGTCACTTTGAAATATTGAGCATCATTATTTTTGCCCAACCTTAATACATGTTATATATATACTATCTTACAGAAATAGGCTCCTATTTTTGCCATTGTTAGGACCTAGTAAATGTCAAACGCTGAAATGAATAGCAGTAGTGTGGTTCATGTGTCTTTTTCCTACGTACAAGTCTCCTGCAGAGATCTAAATGTGACTCCCATGCCTTTGTGTAGTAATAGACTTTCTGACAGATACTTTGGCCATTTGTGTAATGGGGCAGGTCACTCGAGCTGTAAATGGAAGCGTCTGTAATGCTTCCAAGTGGGATACTGTTACAACTGCCATGGCTCATTCTGCTTTATTATGGTAGTAGTCCAGTATAGTAATTTATAGACCATTCAGTGTTTAGTTTATTTACAAGTTCACTAAGCATTCTATATATGGTTCTAACATGTAATAAACTGTCTATAGTTACCTAAAAAGCTTCTAATCACATTTATTGAATAACACTGGCTACTAAGAAAGGGAATCATTATAAACAGTAACAGCTGTGAGTGGGTAATGTGTGCATGGTGTATTATTATATTTCTGTTAGGGACCTTGTTATGTTAGACATGCTGTAGTGTGGTGGACAGCTATCTATAGCTAATCTTCGGCACTAAAATCACAGTAAATCCAGCTTAGTAAGTGATTGGTATGAGGCTGTGTTTGGGTGTTTATTAAACTGTGGCTTTTGCACATCATTATTTAGTTAAAGGGAAATGTTAGCAATTTTTTAATCAATCTTGTATATTTTTATATATCTTATATTTTATATATAAATGATATATAAAATGTATATATACTTTATATGGTTGTTATTAAATGGATATTTTTCATATGAAAGTCCAATATCAGCTCTGCATTTGTTGACTGCTCCTACCAGCTATAAATTTAGACGTCAGCGTTTCTCTGAGTCATTTATATTACTCATTCAAATGTAAGTTACTTAAAAATGTTTGTTCTTCAGAACTGTTTAAGCACCACAAGGTTAATTAACTATCTGAAACTTCAGATTATTATCTACTCGGTGGAAAGAATTAATATGAAATATTTTAAGGCAGTATATGCTGTATTTTACATTCACCTTGTTTAAAAGAAATCAAAAACTGTATTTCTGTAAGAGCCCATTCACGCTTTAGTGCTGTACTGTCAGAATGGGATTGTAACACATTTAAGTGCATTCCTTTTAAAGCAGCTCATTCAGTTTAAATAGGCTGTCAGTGGAAGATAATGCAGCAAAAAAAAAAAAAAAAGGAGCGCCACAGTATGGGCATTGTGGGGCATTGCAGTGTGGGTGAATTGCCCCCTACAATATTGCTGTGCCTTTCAAAAATGAATGACACCACAATGCACTCCATTATGGTAAGTGCATTGCCATGTGTTGTGATAAACTGAGGTAAAATGAACATGGTCCTGGTCATGACATACAAATAGAATTACAAATATAACATACGTCAAAACACTATGTATTTCTCTACAAAAAAAAAAAAAATCAAATATGTTTATTACTGAATGCATTATGCCCTATGAGATCTTTTGGACATCTTCAGATAACATTAGCCAAAATGTGTAGGAGGAAAGAGAAAACCTTATTGATCACTTTTGCTTTTTCCCATGGGTGTTTACAGCTGGCCTTGCCCACCTCTTTCCATCGATTCAAACTATAATAAAGTAGAGTTGCCTTCTAAATAAAAATAAGTCTCCATTCAATTTTATCAGCCCAAATAGGATTCCTGTTGAGACTCCACAGGTTGTGATTTTCAATGGAGTAATTCTACAGAAGCACAGCATATTTGGATCTAGTTTTTCATGTTTTTGTTGAATATCCACACAACTGTCACCCAAGATTCGCTCATGTTTTAATAAACACGTATGCATTAATTTGTGAATTTTGTTTAATAGTTGTGTAATTCATGGGTGAAAACACTGAGAAATAGTCCCCATTGACTTTAATATATGCAATGCGGGAACCCTGTTAATCCACTGCGGGTTCCCGCATCGCATTCAACTCGCAGGCAGTTTACACTGCCATATACAAATCGCTGGGGGTGTCAATACAAAGGCAATAACACCCCCAGATCAGTTCGCATATAGCAGTGTGAACTGTCAGTTCAGACATGAATCAGATCGCATAGGTGTGAACACCCATGCGATCAGATTCTAATGTGGACCCAAAAAAGGGTCCTGTGCGAGTTGTGTCTGAATGCGATGCAAATTCAGCCATGCAATCTGTATGGCTGAATGCACATCGTACAGACATCGCATGTAATTTGCAGAGCAGTGCGCTATGAATCACATGCAATGTCTGTCATCGCATATATATGTGAACCGGCTCTAACAGCCAACTGGTCTATGCATACCAGTATAGGCTTAGAATTATTTCATATTTATTGCAAAAATACTTTTTGTAAGTTAGTCATAATTTTCATCATACACTCCCCTCTCCAGATGTGAAATACTTAGAGAATAGATGATTGTATGCAAGTACTGCAGAGAATAGACTGAAATTCAGGAAAGTGCACAGCAATCAGAACAAGCTAAGAAATTGATTGTCAATGGAAAAGACATTCCAGTGGCTTATCATATAGATTCACTGCTGACCTTACAGAAAGATGCCTTGTCATTGAAAAAAAAAAAAAAACAGTGCTCTATTTGCCACAGTGGAAAATACAGTACATTAAAGCTGGACTTATATTATGAGATTTATTTCTCAGGAAAATTCAGTAGATTTTCCATTGCATGCCATTTCCACAACTTATATCAGGCACCAATATCTTTTATAAAAGGATCCTCTGTAAAATGTAAAGTGTTTGTCTTTGTACCTACAGTATATTTTTTGTAGAAAAATAGTAAAGATGTGATCTATTGCCTGTATGTGTTTCAGAAATCCCATATAGTACCTGAAAATCATTAGTGTAAACCCAGTGTAAAATTTTTAATGGGTAAAGCTCTGTACAAAAAGTAAAATTTAATGATTGCCATGTGTTCCTGATATGCATTGAACCTACTCTTATACCTGAGACCAGTTACATTTTTAAGCAGTATGACAAAAAAAAAAGAGCTCAAATGTGTTTTTTTTTTTTACTAAATTCAGTGCTGGCTGCCCTTACACTTAATCACTGAGTCAATGGATTGGAAGCCTAGCCCCCAAATTTCACATCTTTTAAAGTTTAGCCTTGGCCAGAAAGGCTGTCCATTACAGTAATAGGCTGTCCATTACAGGGCCAAAAATGAGGCTTGAGAAGATGGGAAAAAGGTTGGGTCAGACCACAAAAACCATAAACTCAGGAATAAGTTCACACCAGAACAGTTGGGCATTCCAGGCATCAGAAGCTATGTGACAGCTATGCACTGATAACTCCTGATTACTTAAGCTTATGAAACTTGGATTGGCTTTAATATATAGGTACCTAGCAAAGCATGATGACCCAATTCCCATGTGATCTGTTTGGCTAGGAAATTTAAAGCTGAAGTTAAGTCAGAAATAAAAACATCCATCCCCTGTACACCAGCACTCATACTAGGAAAGGCTGGCAACATGTGGGCTAATCAGGTGTCCTCTATACACATGTACTAAATGGGTATATACTGACAGGAAAAGAGAGAGAGCAGAAAAAGATATTATCAGTCTGCTGCTTCTCTCTGCAGTCACAGCCTAGGGACAGGGACATGACCTAGCTGTAGTAAATACTTAGGTTGCCAACCTCGTTGTCCTATCTGGCAGGGCATTGTCAAGCGTATGACTAGATAAACAAAAAAAAAATCCATCGGATAGTAAGACAGCTTTCATATACTGTATGTATTTCAATAGTATATTTTGCTTTTTCCCTGGAATTCAGATTTAATTGTGACTATAGGGTGCATAGTACCTGGTATTTATGCACATGAGCACTAAAATCTATATAGACTACTGCTGTTTAGTAATCATTTATTTTAACTTTAAAGGGTAAGGAAACATAAAAAAACCTAAAGTAGGTCCAGACCACCTCACTAAATATCCCTCGGAGGACCATAGCATTTTTTACATATCTCCAATGTTTTTTTGATCTGATGTTCTATGGGGCTAAACTGTTCTGGCCAATATATCAGATCAAGAAGCCAGTTACCATAGGTTTACTTTTCTAATTCATATACCAGTTGCCTAAAATGATTGTAAATGCTCATTTTTTTTATATTACGCTAACAAACATGCCATACTTACCCCAATCCTCCTCTTCTCTGGTCCCCAGCCAGCGCTCCTGCCCCCCCCTCCTCCGCCGAATGCCCCCATTGCAAGTCACTTGCTCTGGGGGGCATCATGTGTGATCGCTCCTGAGCCCTGCTCTGTGTGTCTACTGACACACAGGGTGCAGCTTGGTCCCGCCCATGCTGCCTCCTCACTGGCTGTGTCTGAGGAGGGAGAGAGCCTCTGCTTGCATGCACATCGCTGGTTAGAGATAAGGCTACAGTAAGTATAAGGAGGGGGGGTCTGCATGCAGAAGGTTTTTTTTTACCTTGGTGCAGGGAATGCATTCAGGTAAAATACCTTCTGCCTTTAGAAACACTTTAATGTAACCTCTGTTTAGTGACTTAAAAGTTACTGTAGCTTTAATGATAAATCGTGTTTTAGGGTTTATGCACTCAGATTATTTTATGCATTTTTTATGCCTAATGTAAATCTCCTGTAGCTTTCCCATGCCCAGGGAGTCATTTGTGTCATGTACAGCCTGAAATGCAAGTGAATGACTATATGTGGATATAATCTTGTAAACACCAATGCTTTTTTGCATCCACATTTACCTGTGAATGCACATTTTACTTATTTCCCAAACATTAAGCTTCTACATTCATGCAATACTTTGGACACGCATGCAAAGAAACATTGGCATGTATAAAATAAATTCCTGAGTGTGGGAAAGTGCAGGGAGTTTTTTGCTTAAAATATGGCTATACTAGTTTGTGTACATAGACACATTGGGCACAATATAATAAACATTCCCCAGTGACATATTTGTTATAATTCTTACCCCAGCACTTGCAGTTTACAACTTTCATTACTGCTCGCTCCTGCTCTTTCAGTGCTGCTTCCTTGAACTTTAGATTCCACAGGAAAGAGTGAACAGTGGACAGTGCAGTCTCCAGTCAGTCTGTTAGCTTGGGGAGGGGGGGGGGAGCATAGAAGTTCCATGACAACATAGGCTATGTGTATTTCTATTGATGCACACAGTGTAGGGAGGAACAACTCTAGTCCCTACATGCAGGAGTAGCTCCATAGGATGCTGCAAGAGAAAGGAGCCACCCTGAAACAGGAAAACCAGGGCAGCAGTCATGGCAGCAGCTTCAACTGGAACATAGGCAAGGATTAGGCCTTTATTCACACTTAACGCGGCTTTGAAATCATACAAGTTCATCTGAACTTGCATGATTTCAAAGCCTCATTTGAGTCCAACTTCAGGACCGACATCAAGGACATCTGTGCAGGTTCATGTACAGATGTCTATTGAAATCACCTCCAAAGTCACTAAAAGTAGTGCAGGAACTACTTTTGAAAATTGGGTGCGGTGCCACAAAGTAATTGGGACACTCCGATTGCTGGCAATAGGCTGCAATTTGACATGGGATTTGACCTGTCAAATCGCGCCGATGTGAACGGGGGTTAAACGATAAAGAAGTTGCATACTCAGTAAGTGATTAAATCAGCTGCTGAAAGTGCTTAAAAACTGAGGGTTTAATATCACTGTGTTCTGTGTGATGCTTTTGTATATTACGTCTGGAGGAAATGCAGTAAATCCAGTTTTGAAGATTAACAGTTTTCACAAATGCCCTCTAAGATCTCCCTACCTTCCTGTAAATTCAGCCTTTATTGTTTACCAGTAAATCCATGCAAGAACTTCAGATATTTTATTTTTGATGTCAAAACATTCCAAAAGCTATTATTTTTGTTTACTGTGACACAACATCCTAATAGCAATATCTGCCTGGATATTTTCATTCTAAGCAATTTCATTCTATTCATTACCTATCACCATTGTTGAACTTTTTTTTTTCTTGTAGAAACTCTCTTTTGATTATCTCAAGACATTTTCTGAACTGATATGTATAATGATACACACTTCTGGAATTATCTAATAAGAGAGGATAAAGAGCAGTGTTGTATAAAGTGCAGTGTTAAATCAGCCATTCTTATTATATTTTTTTATCAACTCAGAACAATCAGAATAATGAAAGCTTATTGCTGTATGTTTGGTGTGGACTACTGCCCTTTACACTAACTCATTACTTTAATGAATAGCCCTGCTTGTATACATTCATAAATATTTACTATCTTGCAATCCCAGAGACACCCAACACACCGGAGAAGTATGAATTTGTAATCTAGGTAAATGTGTACATGTGTTGTAAATAGGAGATCTCACTTTGGGCTCTATGGAACCTGTAGTTGATCCTGCACATTTGAGCACAGGAATAAAATTCACTGTAAACAGTGGAAAGGCATTCAGTGTAATAGGGGACTAAACTGCAAATGAGGTCTGATTTATAGTATAAGGGCAGATGGGTGTGGAAACCCATACTAGGTTTTGTATACAATAGAACAGGTATATTTGAAAGTCTTTCTGCTTTTCAGGTATATGTAACATGAAACATGATTTGGCATTGCTGGAAGATTGGTTAAAACAGTTAAAATTTTCTAAATGTAAAATAATAGACCTAGGGAAATAAAACCCCTTGAGAGAGTACAACATTGGGGGGTACAGTGTTAGCCAGCACTGAAGGAAAAATATTTGGGGGTGGGTATTTCAGATGATTGCAAAATGAGCAAACAGTATGACAAGGCAGTGGGAAAACCAAATAGAATTCTAGGATGCATCACTAGAGGGATCACCAGCAGTAGGAAGGAAGTCCTGATTCCCCTACATAGATCTTTAGTGAGACCTCATTTAGAATACGGTGTCCAGTTCTAGAGACCTCACTTACAGAAAGATATTGGTAAGATAGGACAAGTCCAGAGATAGGTAATACAAACTAATATTAATAAAAATGGTGAACGGTCTGGGGAATAAAAAAATATCAAGAGAGACTTCAGGAACTTAAAAGAGAAGTATGGGCTTCTGTTTTTTTTTTTTTTTTTATTCTTACAGTACCTGAAAGGCTGAGCTGGCAGATCCTGACTCTGTGGTCTTGATAACACGGTGCCTGGATCGACTTCCGTGATGTCAGCAGAGAGCGGACTTCAACGCCCTCTCTGCTGAAAACGGTTAATATGAGTGCAAAACAAACTGCACTCCTGTGATCCATAGGAGAAGTACAGCCAAACATCATATTAAATTCAATATGAAACAAATCAAGAACATGGGGACATGACCTCAAACTAACTGGGGGAAAGTTCAAAACTAATCTTAGAAAGTATTATTTTACTGAGAGAGTAGCTGATGCTTTGAAAACATTTCCAGCAGAGGTAGTCAACAGTAGGTGGCTTTACACATGCTTGGGACAAACATAGATCTATACTCAGACCAAAAAGTTAGCAAGAAAAAAATACAAAACATGTATAAGGACTACTCGGTCTTCTTTCTGCAATCACTTTTATATGTTTCTATGTTTCAGCAGCATGCCTATTTTGGGTGCCATCCTGATGTGACTTTGGAAGAAGCAGTTTATTTTTGCTTTTGGGAACAAGTGATTCTTGCATTCTGTGACAATAGTTTTCCACAAGATATAGTATATTTCGATTTTAGGGGGTTAATCTTAGTGTTATATATTAGGTTGAAAGATTATGTTTGTATTGAGTTAACCTTTAGGGTCCATTCACATATATACTTTGCAGTAATGCATGGTAAGTCATGGGTTTACTGCATGTTACTGCTATGTTCGTTAACTAATAGTCTGTGTGCATTGTGCTGTGCTGCAGTTCCAAATGAATATCACTTGAAAGCACATATTCAGTACAGCAAAAAGCTTTATACTGGACCGTGCAGATCTTAATACTCTATGCTGTGTTGCCAAAAATAGTACACTAAAACCAGCCATAGATGGATCAAATCTCAGGCGGTTCAGTATCTATCGAGCCTGTTGGATATTTTGCATGTGATTACTGTCAGTGGCTATAGCGGCTGGCAGTAATCATTGTGTTTAGGGAAGGATCCCTAGCCGCAGAACACAATAATGATGCTGGAGCGTGGTGGCAGTAAAGACTTTGCATCACCTATGGCTTACTTTAGGTGCATTGACGGTCTAATCAAAAGGAGCAAAAGGCCTAAAAGCATATTCTCCTTTTGTGAGTTTTTCATACCACACCCACATTTAAAATATAACATAAAATGTAGTCACATTCCCCAGCCCCAGGGATCTGTGAATGGAAAAAATACAAGTCCTATCTTCCACCACAGCAGATGGACTCATACATCTCAATGGAGTACAATAAGGTGACATAATCGCACACAAATGCTTACTTGTTCCAGCTCTAAAACAGAAGGTCCATACCTCTATACAGACCTGGAGTTGAGGGAAGAGTTTGCAGGAACCTGTGCATTGCTCCTACATTGCACTGATTGTGGTTAAACTGCCATGCAGAGTTCAATGCTTAACCACTTAAGCCCCGGAAGATTTTACCCCCTCCCCTGACCAGGGCCTATTTTGCGATTCGGCACTGCGTGAATTTAACGGACAATTGCGCGGTCGTGCGATGCTGTACCTAAACAAATTTGACGTCCTTTTTTTCCCCACAAACAGAGCTTTCTTTTGGTGGTATTTGATCACCTGTGTGATTTTTGGCTCATGCGCTATAAACAAAAAAACAGCGTCAATTTTGCAAAAATAACAATATTTTTCACATTTATTTATATGAAATTGCCAAAAAAAATGTAAAAATCAATTTTTTTTTAACATCTTAGGCCAATTTGTTGTCTGCTACATATTTTTGGTAAAAAAAATCACAAAAAGCGTATTTTGATTGGTTTGCGCAAAAGTTATTGCGTTTACTAACTAAGGGAAAGATTTTTGTCATTTTTGTTTTTTTTTAACGCGTAATGGCGGCGATCTGCGATTTTTTTGCGGGACTGTGACATTGGGGCGGACAGATCGGACCCTTGACTGACATTTTTGACACTTTTGGGGTTACCAGTGACATTACTACAGTAATCAGTGCTATACATCTGCACTGTTACTGTAAAATGATACTGGTAGTGAAGGGGTTAACTTTTTTTGAGAGGGAGGGGTGGTGTGTGTCCCCAGGGGCGTGATTCTAACTGTGATTGGCTGTGGCTTGAGCTGTAAGAACAGTGATCAAAGGTCCTACATAGTAGAACCGTATGATCACCATTCTTAAACAAGGGAGAATGACAGGCGGCTTGTTTACATTAGCCGCCTGCCTTTCTCCCGGTGTCACGGACGATCCCGAGTGCCCGGCGGACATCGGGTCCGCCAGGCACACGCGCGGGGGAGTCCGTGACCGAGCAGGAGCGTGCATTCGGCGGCGCGCGCTCGCTCCCCAGAGCCTCACAGGCTAGCGACGTAGACCTACGTCGCTTTGCCTTTGAGGGGCTGACTGCCACAGTAAATATACTGTGAGCAGTCGGCAAGTGGTTAAATTTACACTTCGCTTATTATTATGGGCACCTTTTTTCCTAAAATGAAAAACATATTGCACTTATCTGCTCAGAGCAGGAGGGACTTGGCTCCACCCCTGCTCCCTTCCCACTGAATTTGGCAATCAGCAGCAGGGAGAGAAGAACTGCACTGACGAGCAGAGCCCTGGATCAATACAACACTCAGGTAAGTATTTGTGGGGGGTGGGTGGGGAGACAATGGTGCACTATGTCTTTATAGCAATATATCTTAATGCATACAAATATTTGCATTAAGGCAAATAAAGTAATACAATGCATAGTATAAATGTAGGGGGGGGGGGGGGTTAAATGGTAGCTTAAGTGTTTGGGATATAGTTAAAGTGGTTTTAAAGCCTACAAGTTTTCTTTTACCCTAATGCATTGCCTGCATTAAAGTAAATAAAATTGTTCTAGTACCTGAAATGTCCCCCACCCCATACTTACTTATTCTTCACTTAAACTAGCTCTGTGTCTGTTTGCAGCGGCTGTCCCTGCTGTCAGGCATTGTCAGTCAAATCACGTGAAGATAAAGTTGGGGGTGGGGTCAAGCCATGCTGTCTGTGTCTATGGATGCAGAAAGCAAAGCTCATGACCAAGCCCACAGGTGTGCAACTATTGAAAGCTGCTTTGCAAAGTAGCATACCAAGAATAGCAAGCGCCAGAAGCAGCAGCAGGAGACCCTCGCGAGAATTGGGGCCGCTCTGTGCAATCAAGCATAGAGCAGAAATGTATAACATGTTTTTTACTTCTTAAAAAACGTAGACTTTAAAATGACTTTAGGATGCTGAGCAGGGGATCTCTTATGCTCACAATGCAGCAGGCAGTCACTTGGCACAGGACACAGAAGATAGTGGAACCACTGGAGTAGTGGTACCTACGAACGTGAAATTCCAGTTTCTAGAGGCATTCCACAGGTATAGTATCTGCATAGTTACATTGGTCCAAGCTGGGCCAATATAGTATTTGCATAGATACATTGGTCTAATGCAACTAGGTAAAAAAAACAAAAACAAACCTGGAATTCTTCTTTTGTGTTAGGGTCAAGTTTAGTGTTAGGGGTTACATGTCAAGATACTGTTAAAAGTTTAATCATAGTGTTAAGAATCCATTGTATGATAAACATGGTACAGTGTGAATTGGGAAGGGATTATGTATTGTAGTAAGCCTATAGTAAAGCATGTAAAAGCAGTATCTTAGTGTAAAAAACTGATCCTAATATAAATGTAAGCCCCTAAAACCCTAATCTAACTAAACCTTATTCTTAAAATATGGTATATCTAAGTAGACAGATTGGTCAGTGTACACTGCTTCACATATCTGCAGTAGACAATGTCGGCAAAAAGAAAGATTTTTTTTTTGGCAGAAGAGACATTCAAATTCACTTCTGTCAAAAACTGCATGCTAGAAAAATGTTTTTTTCTTTTTTTTTTTTTGCTAACGTTTAGCTTTAAAGACTAACAGTAATTATTACATTGTTTTATCCTGTCCTACTACACTAACATCTCATGAAAAATAAGTTAACATTATTTCTGGGAAAGTAGGAAGATCATTTTTTAAAGCATTCTAATTTAGACTAGCTGATTTGTAAGTTTTTAGCTAAACCATATGTGTTTTTAGCAGTACTGAAGACATGTTTAGGGAATGCACATATGAATTTTTAGTCTGACCTTGTGGGGAAAATAAAAAAACTATACTTTCTGCTTTTTATAGAATAAGTGAATTTAAAGCAGGCAACATTTTTTTTCAATTACCTCCTATCGACTAAACACTGAAACCTTACATGAACCCTCATATTGTAAGCAGCTATTGGGTCACAAAATATGTGTAACTTAACAAAATAATCGCTGAGATCATTCTATGTTTCAGTCCGGCATATGGTCTATTAGATTTTTGAAATAAAAGTCCAATTTGGAAATATTATTTTATGTGTTTCAGTACCCTGGCTCCTCCATCATTTATATGGTACTAGAGATGTAACAATGAAAACTGTCCATGAATGCAGAATCTGTTAATGTATATCTTGATTGCTTTATGAACTGCCTGGTTGTGGTTATCAGTGATCCTGGCTTTATAAGTAGAACATAAAACAAACTAGATGCCGGTCAGCTGTAGCACCTAAGGACATTAGTCAAAGTAATTCATGAATATCTATGCACATAATTTGAATGGGTGATAAGATTTAATCAGTATAGAGCACAGTAAAGCACAAGAGATATAAAAAGATTAATTGCTTGCTTTGACGCTTACAACCTTCTATTGCACAGTGCCTTACATTGTGATCTCTATTTTATTTTGAGTGTACTGTGATTCAGACCAACAAATCCATCATTCTGAAAAAGAATGACCTTTTTACGAGAGTAAATTTACTATGCTCCTTGCATATGTTAGCTTATAAGAATTAAACCGCTTTTGTAAATTTATAGTTTCATGCAAAATTTTGTCTCAAGAGTTATGGGCTAAAGTAAGAGTAAAACCCAGAGCTCTGTGACTGTGCTCTGCAGATTTGCTTTGGGAGAGACAATATATCGGTGAGCATGAAATGCAAGTGGGAACGTGTTTGTGCATATGTATATAGCTATGTTAATCTGGTTGAAATAATGCTGCAATATTGAGTGCTCAACAATATGTTTGGTCCATAACGACAATGAGGTTGTTCACCTCTGAAGAGAGTTTTCATTTTGCAAGGACATTTTCCTGTAGCTTAGTGAATGAGGTGAAGGTTTTTTTTTTAATATACTTTCCTCACATGTGATGAGTATTATTTGCAAAGTGTGTTTTTACCACATTCACTAAGTGAAAATTCCCTTGCAAAGTGAAAATTCCTAAGCAATGTGAATTGTCTGCTTTAGTAATTCAACCCCAAACTGTCAGACTTTAATTTTATCTGACAGATCTCTCTAGAAGGCCACCCAAGTTGAATGCATATGATACAATACTACAATGAAGAACATGCGACCACTAAATACAGACATACCACCTTCTTTTTATTCCTTTTTAGTTTTTTCACATTACCAGTGTCCACCCACACTCTTATGCAGAGATAATTTTGAATTGTTAACTGATTAATCAGAGTTTGACAGCTTTGCATGACAATCCTGCCCATGTGTAACACCTGACACTACAGATCCTTACTGAGCCCCATAAAACCCTCTCCCTTGTGCTTCCATTAGCTATTTTTAACATTCATTGCTAAATGAGGTTGTGTTCAGATCAGAAGTCAGTGCCACATCAAATGCAGTCATCAATGCTTATTAGTGAATGAGGTCACTGGAGGACATCAGCATAGATGAATTATTCCCTTGTATTTGCACAGTGATAAACCCCACTTCATATTCAGGTAACAAGCAATCCTTGAAAAAAACAGAGATCACAGGCCTGGAAAAAGCCACAAGCTCAGCTCCCAAAACAGCTGTTTATTTAGTTTGCCATCTCTAATTCTATAGCTCTTTGTTCTGTCCTTAAACAGCTAATCAACTGCATTGAATGTTTTCACAGCTGCTTAGCACAAATGTTGGTGGTCTGAGGAGATGACTTATGCAACCACGAAGCCTGTAAATACATTTCAGAAAAAAAAAAAAAATCCAGTATGCTAAACTGACCTCTTTATGATATGAACAGAAATATTAAAATACACACCAATAATGTAAACCGATACCAAAGAAAAAATAAAAAAAGTGATGCCCTTCACACTGCCTACAGCAGCCAGTCATGTACCTAATGCCTTGGCACTGGTTGTGTAGTCTTTGCTGTTCACTGTTTTGTGGCCAGTGAGAAATCATTAATAAAACTTGTTCTACTTTTTTGGATTGTGGTTGTTATCCAAAGTACAAGAAATTTTACGATCAAGTAATTTTCTTCCCAATTATCAGAAAACACATGAAGTGCTAGATAGGTCTCACTGCAGCAGTTTTTCTAGAATGAGTAAGTACTAGGGTTGAGCGGACACCTAGATGTCCGTGTTCGACGGGTTCGGCCGAACTTTAAAAAAAAGTCCGGGTCCGTGTCCCGGACTTTTACCGAACTTTTCCCGGACACCGAACCCCATTGAAGTCAATGGGGACCCGAACTTTAAGGCACTAAAATGGCTCTAAAACACCAAAGGAAAGGGCTAGAGTGCTGCAAATGGCAGCAAAACGTAATTAAGAGCATGGCAAGTGCTCTGCAAACAAATGTGGATAGGGAAATAACTTAAAACAACAAAAAAAAACAGAAAAATAAAACAATGTTCTTCTTCATCTCTGAAGGACGAGGCCCATATGGAGTAGGAGGGAGGTTGAGGTGGTGGTGGATGTGGCGGTGACATAGGCGTGCGCACAGGGTGTGCTGGGTGTGCCTGGGCACACCCTAATCACCTAGGGCACATAGCATTGCCAGTGAGGAGATGGGAAAGATCTCCCTGGGACCTGCTCTGCTCTATTTCTCCTTGCCTACAGGTACATGGCCCCGATACATTACTCTCCCTGCTGGCAAACACATGCATGTGTATTTCAACTTTGGGGTGCACACCTTAATGCAATAGGCTGCGCACACCTATGGGCGGTGTAGGTGGAAGCGGCGGTGGAGGAGGACCAGGGCCGGATTAACAGCATCATGGGCTTGGTGCTGAGGATTTTGAAGGGCCTTAGGGCCGTGCCTTGCCATGCACCCAGAGGAGGAAGGGTGCAGCCATGCATGCCTAATTCAACATGGGATGCTGTCTCTGAAGCCCATAAACACATCCATGCATCGCCAACTGTCCCTCCTTGTCCGGCCTTCACGCTGTGTGGGGAGGTTCTGAGGGTGCTGCCTGGGGAAGCGAGCATAGAAGCCAGACTTCTGTGTTTACAAGTGACAGAAGAGCGGTAACAGTGAATATGGCCAACCCGGGGCCTATATAAAAGGTAGGGGCCTGGAGCTGCAGCTCCAATAGACCCTACATTAATCTGGCCCTGAGGAGGAGGACGAGGTAGCCAACACTGCTTCTTTTCACAAATTTTAAATGAGGGTACACCCCAAAAGAGTGAGAAAGAGCAAAAATGGAACAATGGGTGGGTAAGGTCGGTATCCATTGCTATTCTGCATAAGGTACGGAAAAGTCCCGTGGGATCCATGCCTGGTTCATTTTAATGAACGTGAGCTTGTCCACATTGTCTCTGGACAGGCGGCTGCGCTTGTCTGTTATAACGCCCCCAGCCGTGCTAAATACCCGTTCAGATAATACACTGGCTGCAGGGCACGCCAGCACCTCCAAGGCGTAAAGGGCAAGCTCAGGCCATGTGCCCAATTTGGAGACCCAGAAGTTGAAGGGGGCAGACCCGTCATTCACTACATGTAGGCGTGTGCACACATACTGCTCCACCATGTTGGTAAAATGCTGCCTCCTGCTAAGACGTTCCATCTGAGCTGCTGGTGCTGCTGTTTGTTGTGGCGTGCTGACAAAGCTTTTCCACATTTCGGCCATGCTAACCCTGCCTTCTGAGGTGCTGGCGGTGCCCTGGTTGCGTTGGCGACCTCCTCCTCCTCCTCCTCTGCCTTGTGCTTCCACTGTGGCCCCGCTGTCAGATGGGAATGCCAGCAGCATGGCGTCTACCAGCGTGCGCTTGTACTCGCGCATCTTGCGATCGCGCTCCAGTGAGTGAATTAAGGACGGTACGTTGTCCTTGTAACGGGGATCCAGCAGCGTGGCCACCCAGTAATCAGCACAAGTTAGAATGTGGGCAACTCGGCGGTCGTTGTGGAGACACTGCAGCATGTAATCGCTCATGTGTGCCAGGCTGCCCAGAGGCAACGAAAGGCTGTCCTCTGTGGGAGGTGTATGGTCCGTGTCCTCTGTATCCCCCCAGCCACGCACCAGTGATGGCCATGAGCTGGCCTGGGTGCCACCCTGCTGTGAACATGGTTCCATCTCCTCCTCCAGCTCCTCCTCCTCCTCATCCTCCTCATCCTCCAGAACTGTGCCCCTGCTGGACAATTGCGTCCCTGGCGTTTGCGTGTGCAGGAACCCACCCTCGGAGCCCCTTGCGAATGACTGCCCTGAAAGCCTTGGAAATGTTACCTCTTCATCCTCCTCCTCCTCCTCATCCTGTGCCACATCCTCTTCCATCATCGCCCGAATTGTTTTTTCAAGGAGGCATAGAAGTGGGATAGTTAAGCTGAGAACGGCGTCATTGCCACTGGCCATGTTGGTGGAGTACTCAAAACAGCGCAACAAGGCACACAGGTCTCGCATGGAGGCCCAGTTATTGGTGGTGAAGTGGTGCTGTTCCGCAGAGCGACTCACGCGTGCGTGCTGCAGCTGAAACTCCACTATGGCCTGCTGCTGCTCGCACAGTCTTTCCAGCATGTGCAAGGTGGAGTTCCACCTTGTGGGCACGTCACATATGAGGCGGTGAGCGGGAAGGCCGAAGTTACGCTGCAGCGCTGCCAGGCGAGCAGCAGCAGGGTGAGAACGCCGAAAGTGCGCACAAACGGCCCGCACTTTCTGCAGCAGCTCTGACATATCGGGGTAGTTTTTAAGGAACCTCTGCACCACCAAATTCAGCACATGCGCCAGGCAAGGGATGTGCGTCAAACCGGCTAGGCCCAGAGCTGCTATGAGATTTCGCCCGTTATCGCACACCACCAGGCCGGGCTTGAGGCTCGCTGGCAGCAACCACTCATTTGTCTGCTGTTCCATGCTCCTCCACAACTCCTGCGCGGTGTGTGGTTTGTCCCCCAAACAGGCAAGTTGTAAAACTGCCTGCTGTCGTTTACCCCTGGCCGTGCTGAAGTTGGTGGTGAAGGTGTTACGCTGTCCGGATGAGGAGGCGGTAGAGGATGAGGAAGCGGAGTAGGAGGAGTTAGGAACAGGAGGCAAACTGAAGCGCCCTGCAATCCTCGGTGGTGGAAGGACATGCGCCAAATTGCTATCCGCCTCAGGCCCATCCGCCACTGCATTTACCCAGTGTGCCGTTAGGGAGATATAACGCCCCTGACCGTGCTTACTGGTCCACGTATCCGTAGTTAGGTGGACCTTGGCACAGATGGCGTTGCGCAGTGCACACCTGATTTTTTCCCCCACTTGGTTGTGCAGGGAAGGGATGGCTTGCCTGGAAAAGTAGTGGCGGCTGGGCACGACGTACTGTGGGACAGCCACCGACATAAGGTTTTTAAAACTGTGCGTCTCCACCAGACGGAATGACAGCATTTCAAAGGCCAATAATTTTGAAATGCTGGCATTCAGGGCCAGGGATCGCGGGTGGGTAGGGGGGTACTTCCTCTTCCTCTCAAGTGTTTGGGAGATGGAAAGCTGAACGCTTCCACGGGACATTGTGGAGATGGTTGTTGGTGACCCAGGTGGTGGTGTTGCTGACAGATCGTCTGTTTGCGGGGTGGCAGGTGCCGGTATCACTACAGATGTGGCTGGAGCGGCCGAGACTGCAGCAGAAGAGGAAGCAGGATGAGCCAGAGACGTTTCTTGGTTTTGAAGGTGTGTACTCCACTGCAGCTCGTGCTTTGCACTTAGATGCCTGATCATGCAGGTTGTGCTCAGGTTGAGAAGGTTCATGCCTCGCTTCAAGCTCTGATTGCACAGGGTGCAAACCACTCGTGTCCTGTCATCAGCACATTTTCTAAAGAACTTCCACGCTAGAGAACTCCTTTGAGCTGACTTTGGTGCGCTCGTTCCCTTGCTGCGTTGGGCAGTAGCGGGCGTAGTGTCTAGGGCACGGCCGCTCCGCTTCTGCACCCTGCTCCCTCTTCTGCTGTGCTGGTGGCTCTGTGCGACCACCGCCTCTTCCTCCAAACTACTCAGTTCACCTGCATGACGTTCATTCCATGTGGGGTCGAGGACCTCATCGTCCTCCACATCATCTTCCACCCAGTCTTCACCCCTGCCCTCCTTGTCGGTCTCCACAATGCTGAACGCCGCAGCAGTTGGCACCTGCGTTTCGTCATCATCGGAGACGTGCTGCGATGATCCTTGCATGTACTCATCTTGAGGAATAAGTGGTTGGGCATCGCTGCACTCAATCTCTTCCACTTCTGGGGCAGGGCTAGGTGGATGGCCCTGGGAAACCCTGCTGACAGAGTCCTCAAAAAGAATAAGAGACTGCTGTATGGCTTGGGGCTCAGACTGCTGGCCTGATTTGCAAGGGGGTGAGGTGAAAGACGGTTGGACATTGGCTGCAGGTGCCAACTCTGACCTTTCTGCAGTAGACTGGGTGGGAGACAATGTGAAGGAACTGGAGGCACTGTCAGCAGCAAACCAATCTACTATCGCCTCAACTTGTTCTGGCCTCATCACTTCTAGGGGCGTTTGATGCCCTACCAAATACTGATGCAGGTTCTGTCGCCTACTCACACTTGAGGAAGGTGTTTCACTTGTGCGTGTAGCTGGCACAGATCGACCATGTCCTCTCCTTGCAACAGGAGCTCTACCAGCAGCACCACGACCCAGGCCACGGCCCTTATTTGACGGTCTCCTCATATTTCTGTAATTTAAGATCTTGCCCTAGAAAGGTTTTTATTGAATAGCGGAATAGAAAATATGATCCAAAAAAAGTGTATGTATATCACACGTACACAACCACACTAGGCCCCAATTACTATTGTTTGTACCCCTAAAAGGCTAGATGAGGAGTAGGGGGAGTATGGAACAGGCAGCACCCTCAAACCTTCAGAAGTATGAGATGAACCCCAACAACTTGGAAAGGTGGATCTCTCTCACACGTACCGACACAGACTATCCCGCAATTCAATTGATCCTCAAAGGTTTTTATTGAATAGCGGAATAGGAAATATGATCAAAAAAAGTGTATGTATCTCGCACGTACACAACCACACTAGGCCCCAATTACTATTGTTTGTACCCCTAAAAGGCTAGATGAGGAGTAGGGGGGGTATGGAACAGGCAGCACCCTCAAACCTTCAGAAGTATGAGATGAACCCCAACAACTTGGAAAGGTGGATCTCTCTCACACGTACCGACACAGACTATCCCGCAATTCAATTGATCCTCAAAGGTTTTTATTGAATAGCGGAATAGGAAATATGATCAAAAAAAGTGTATGTATCTCGCACGTACACAACCACACTAGGCCCCAATTACTATTGTTTGTACCCCTAAAAGGCTAGATGAGGAGTAGGGGGGGTATGGAACAGGCAGCACCCTCAAACCTTCAGAAGTATGAGATGAACCCCAACAACTTGGAAAGGTGGATCTCTCTCACACGTACCGACACAGACTATCCCGCAATTCAATTGATCCTCAAAGGTTTTTATTGAATAGCGGAATAGGAAATATGATCAAAAAAAGTGTATGTATCTCGCACGTACACAACCACACTAGGCCCCAATTACTATTGTTTGTACCCCTAAAAGGCTAGATGAGGAGTAGGGGGAGTATGGAACAGGCAGCACCCTCAAACCTTCAGAAGTATGAGATGAACCCCAACAACTTGGAAAGGTGGATCTCTCTCACACGTACCGACACAGACTATCCCGCAATTCAATTGATCCTCAAAGGTTTTTATTGAATAGCGGAATAGGAAATATGATCAAAAAAAGTGTATGTATCTCGCACGTACACAACCACACTAGGCCCCAATTACTATTGTTTGTACCCCTAAAAGGCTAGATGAGGAGTAGGGGGGGTATGAAACAGGCAGCACCCTCAAACCTTCAGAAGTATGAGATGAACCCCAACAACTTGGAAAGGTGGATCTCTCTCACACGTACCGACACAGACTATCCCGCAATTCAATTGATCCTCAAAGGTTTTTATTGAATAGCGGAATAGGAAATATGATCAAAAAAAGTGTATGTATCTCGCACGTACACAACCACACTAGGCCCCAATTACTATTGTTTGTACCCCTAAAAGGCTAGATGAGGAGTAGGGGGGGTATGGAACAGGCAGCACCCTCAAACCTTCAGAAGTATGAGATGAACCCCAACAACTTGGAAAGGTGGATCTCTCTCACACGTACCGACACAGACTATCCCGCAATTCAATTGATCCTCAAAGGTTTTTATTGAATAGCGGAATAGGAAATATGATCAAAAAAAGTGTATGTATCTCGCACGTACACAACCACACTAGGCCCCAATTACTATTGTTTGTACCCCTAAAAGGCTAGATGAGGAGTAGGGGGAGTATGGAACAGGCAGCACCCTCAAAGCTTCAGAAGTATGAGATGAACCCCAACAACTTGGAAAGGTGGATCTCTCTCACACGTACCAACACAGACTATCCCCCAATTTAACTGATCCCCAAAGGTTTTTGATTAAATAGCGGAATAGAAAATATGATCCCAAAAAAGTGTATGTATATCACACGTACACAACCACACTAGGCCCCAATTACTATTGTTTGTACCCCTAAAAGGCTAGGAGTAGGGGGGAGTATGGAACAGGCAGCACCCTCAAACCTTCAGAAGTATGAGATGAACCCCAACAACTTGGAAAGGTGGATCTCTCTCACACGTACCAACACAGACTATCCCCCAATTTAACTGATCCCCAGAGGTTTTTGATTAAATAGCGGAATAGAAAATATGATCCCAAAAAAGTGTATGTATATCACACGTACACAACCACACTAGGCCCCAATTACTATTGTTTGTACCCCTAAAAGGCTAGGAGTAGGGGGAGTATGGAACAGGCAGCACCCTCAAACCTTCAGAAGTATGAGATGAACCCCAACAACTTGGAAAGGTGGATCTCTCTCACACGTACCAACACAGACTATCCCCCAATTTAACTGATCCCCAAAGGTTTTTGATTAAATAGCGGAATAGAAAATATGATCCCAAAAAAGTGTATGTATATCACACGTACACAACCACACTAGGCCCCAATTACTATTGTTTGTACCCCTAAAAGGCTAGGAGTAGGGGGGAGTATGGAACAGGCAGCACCCTCAAACCTTCAGAAGTATGAGATGAACCCCAACAACTTGGAAAGGTGGATCTCTCTCACACGTACCAACACAGACTATCCCCCAATTTAACTGATCCCCAGAGGTTTTTGATTAAATAGCGGAATAGAAAATATGATCCCAAAAAAGTGTATGTATATCACACGTACACAACCACACTAGGCCCCAATTACTATTGTTTGTACCCCTAAAAGGCTAGGAGTAGGGGGAGTATGGAACAGGCAGCACCCTCAAACCTTCAGAAGTATGAGATGAACCCCAACAACTTGGAAAGGTGGATCTCTCTCACACGTACCAACACAGACTATCCCCCAATTTAACTGATCCCCAGAGGTTTTTGATTAAATAGCGGAATAGAAAATATGATCCCAAAAAAGTGTATGTATATCACACGTACACAACCACACTAGGCCCCAATTACTATTGTTTGTACCCCTAAAAGGCTAGGAGTAGGGGGGAGTATGGAACAGGCAGCACCCTCAAACCTTCAGAAGTATGAGATGAACCCCAACAACTTGGAAAGGTGGATCTCTCTCACACGTACCAACACAGACTATCCCCCAATTTAACTGATCCCCAGAGGTTTTTGATTAAATAGCGGAATAGAAAATATGATCCCAAAAAAGTGTATGTATATCACACGTACACAACCACACTAGGCCCCAATTACTATTGTTTGTACCCCTAAAAGGCTAGGAGTAGGGGGAGTATGGAACAGGCAGCACCCTCAAACCTTCAGAAGTATGAGATGAACCCCAACAACTTGGAAAGGTGGATCTCTCTCACACGTACCAACACAGACTATCCCCCAATTTAACTGATCCCCAGAGGTTTTTGATTAAATAGCGGAATAGAAAATATGATCCCAAAAAAGTGTATGTATATCACACGTACACAACCACACTAGGCCCCAATTACTATTGTTTGTACCCCTAAAAGGCTAGGAGTAGGGGGGAGTATGGAACAGGCAGCACCCTCAAACCTTCAGAAGTATGAGATGAACCCCAACAACTTGGAAAGGTGGATCTCTCTCACACGTACCAACACAGACTATCCCCCAATTTAACTGATCCCCAGAGGTTTTTGATTAAATAGCGGAATAGAAAATATGATCCCAAAAAAGTGTATGTATATCACACGTACACAACCACACTAGGCCCCAATTACTATTGTTTGTACCCCTAAAAGGCTAGGAGTAGGGGGAGTATGGAACAGGCAGCACCCTCAAACCTTCAGAAGTATGAGATGAACCCCAACAACTTGGAAAGGTGGATCTCTCTCACACGTACCAACACAGACTATCCCCCAATTTAACTGATCCCCAGAGGTTTTTGATTAAATAGCGGAATAGAAAATATGATCCCAAAAAAGTGTATGTATATCACACGTACACAACCACACTAGGCCCCAATTACTATTGTTTGTACCCCTAAAAGGCTAGGAGTAGGGGGAGTATGGAACAGGCAGCACCCTCAAACCTTCAGAAGTATGAGATGAACCCCAACAACTTGGAAAGGTGGATCTCTCTCACACGTACCAACACAGACTATCCCCCAATTTAACTGATCCCCAGAGGTTTTTGATTAAATAGCGGAATAGAAAATATGATCCCAAAAAAGTGTATGTATATCACACGTACACAACCACACTAGGCCCCAATTACTATTGTTTGTACCCCTAAAAGGCTAGGAGTAGGGGGAGTATGGAACAGGCAGCACCCTCAAACCTTCAGAAGTATGAGATGAACCCCAACAACTTGGAAAGGTGGATCTCTCTCACACGTACCAACACAGACTATCCCCCAATTTAACTGATCCCCAGAGGTTTTTGATTAAATAGCGGAATAGAAAATATGATCCCAAAAAAGTGTATGTATATCACACGTACACAACCACACTAGGCCCCAATTACTATTGTTTGTACCCCTAAAAGGCTAGGAGTAGGGGGAGTATGGAACAGGCAGCACCCTCAAACCTTCAGAAGTATGAGATGAACCCCAACAACTTGGAAAGGTGGATCTCTCTCACACGTACCAACACAGACTATCCCCCAATTTAACTGATCCCCAAAGGTTTTTGATTAAATAGCGGAATAGAAAATATGATCCCAAAAAAGTGTATGTATATCACACGTACACAACCACACTAGGCCCCAATTACTATTGTTTGTACCCCTAAAAGGCTAGGAGTAGGGGGAGTATGGAACAGGCAGCACCCTCAAACCTTCAGAAGTATGAGATGAACCCCAACAACTTGGAAAGGTGGATCTCTCTCACACGTACCAACACAGACTATCCCCCAATTTAACTGATCCCCAAAGGTTTTTGATTAAATAGCGGAATAGAAAATATGATCCCAAAAAAGTGTATGTATATCACACGTACACAACCACACTAGGCCCCAATTACTATTGTTTGTACCCCTAAAAGGCTAGGAGTAGGGGGAGTATGGAACAGGCAGCACCCTCAAACCTTCAGAAGTATGAGATGAACCCCAACAACTTGGAAAGGTGGATCTCTCTCACACGTACCAACACAGACTATCCCCCAATTTAACTGATCCCCAAAGGTTTTTGATTAAATAGCGGAATAGAAAATATGATCCCAAAAAAGTGTATGTATATCACACGTACACAACCACACTAGGCCCCAATTACTATTGTTTGTACCCCTAAAAGGCTAGGAGTAGGGGGAGTATGGAACAGGCAGCACCCTCAAACCTTCAGAAGTATGAGATGAACCCCAACAACTTGGAAAGGTGGATCTCTCTCACACGTACCAACACAGACTATCCCCCAATTTAACTGATCCCCAAAGGTTTTTGATTAAATAGCGGAATAGAAAATATGATCCCAAAAAAGTGTATGTATATCACACGTACACAACCACACTAGGCCCCAATTACTATTGTTTGTACCCCTAAAAGGCTAGGAGTAGGGGGGAGTATGGAACAGGCAGCACCCTCAAACCTTCAGAAGTATGAGATGAACCCCAACAACTTGGAAAGGTGGATCTCTCTCACACGTACCAACACAGACTATCCCCCAATTTAACTGATCCCCAGAGGTTTTTGATTAAATAGCGGAATAGAAAATATGATCCCAAAAAAGTGTATGTATATCACACGTACACAACCACACTAGGCCCCAATTACTATTGTTTGTACCCCTAAAAGGCTAGGAGTAGGGGGAGTATGGAACAGGCAGCACCCTCAAACCTTCAGAAGTATGAGATGAACCCCAACAACTTGGAAAGGTGGATCTCTCTCACACGTACCAACACAGACTATCCCCCAATTTAACTGATCCCCAGAGGTTTTTGATTAAATAGCGGAATAGAAAATATGATCCCAAAAAAGTGTATGTATATCACACGTACACAACCACACTAGGCCCCAATTACTATTGTTTGTACCCCTAAAAGGCTAGGAGTAGGGGGAGTATGGAACAGGCAGCACCCTCAAACCTTCAGAAGTATGAGATGAACCCCAACAACTTGGAAAGGTGGATCTCTCTCACACGTACCAACACAGACTATCCCCCAATTTAACTGATCCCCAGAGGTTTTTGATTAAATAGCGGAATAGAAAATATGATCCCAAAAAAGTGTATGTATATCACACGTACACAACCACACTAGGCCCCAATTACTATTGTTTGTACCCCTAAAAGGCTAGGAGTAGGGGGAGTATGGAACAGGCAGCACCCTCAAACCTTCAGAAGTATGAGATGAACCCCAACAACTTGGAAAGGTGGATCTCTCTCACACGTACCAACACAGACTATCCCCCAATTTAACTGATCCCCAGAGGTTTTTGATTAAATAGCGGAATAGAAAATATGATCCCAAAAAAGTGTATGTATATCACACGTACACAACCACACTAGGCCCCAATTACTATTGTTTGTACCCCTAAAAGGCTAGGAGTAGGGGGAGTATGGAACAGGCAGCACCCTCAAACCTTCAGAAGTATGAGATGAACCCCAACAACTTGGAAAGGTGGATCTCTCTCACACGTACCAACACAGACTATCCCCCAATTTAACTGATCCCCAGAGGTTTTTGATTAAATAGCGGAATAGAAAATATGATCCCAAAAAAGTGTATGTATATCACACGTACACAACCACACTAGGCCCCAATTACTATTGTTTGTACCCCTAAAAGGCTAGGAGTAGGGGGAGTATGGAACAGGCAGCACCCTCAAACCTTCAGAAGTATGAGATGAACCCCAACAACTTGGAAAGGTGGATCTCTCTCACACGTACCAACACAGACTATCCCCCAATTTAACTGATCCCCAAAGGTTTTTGATTAAATAGCGGAATAGAAAATATGATCCCAAAAAAGTGTATGTATATCACACGTACACAACCACACTAGGCCCCAATTACTATTGTTTGTACCCCTAAAAGGCTAGGAGTAGGGGGAGTATGGAACAGGCAGCACCCTCAAACCTTCAGAAGTATGAGATGAACCCCAACAACTTGGAAAGGTGGATCTCTCTCACACGTACCAACACAGACTATCCCCCAATTTAACTGATCCCCAAAGGTTTTTGATTAAATAGCGGAATAGAAAATATGATCCCAAAAAAGTGTATGTATATCACACGTACACAACCACACTAGGCCCCAATTACTATTGTTTGTACCCCTAAAAGGCTAGGAGTAGGGGGAGTATGGAACAGGCAGCACCCTCAAACCTTCAGAAGTATGAGATGAACCCCAACAACTTGGAAAGGTGGATCTCTCTCACACGTACCAACACAGACTATCCCCCAATTTAACTGATCCCCAAAGGTTTTTGATTAAATAGCGGAATAGAAAATATGATCCCAAAAAAGTGTATGTATATCACACGTACACAACCACACTAGGCCCCAATTACTATTGTTTGTACCCCTAAAAGGCTAGGAGTAGGGGGAGTATGGAACAGGCAGCACCCTCAAACCTTCAGAAGTATGAGATGAACCCCAACAACTTGGAAAGGTGGATCTCTCTCACACGTACCAACACAGACTATCCCCCAATTTAACTGATCCCCAAAGGTTTTTGATTAAATAGCGGAATAGAAAATATGATCCCAAAAAAGTGTATGTATATCACACGTACACAACCACACTAGGCCCCAATTACTATTGTTTGTACCCCTAAAAGGCTAGGAGTAGGGGGGAGTATGGAACAGGCAGCACCCTCAAACCTTCAGAAGTATGAGATGAACCCCAACAACTTGGAAAGGTGGATCTCTCTCACACGTACCAACACAGACTATCCCCCAATTTAACTGATCCCCAGAGGTTTTTGATTAAATAGCGGAATAGAAAATATGATCCCAAAAAAGTGTATGTATATCACACGTACACAACCACACTAGGCCCCAATTACTATTGTTTGTACCCCTAAAAGGCTAGGAGTAGGGGGAGTATGGAACAGGCAGCACCCTCAAACCTTCAGAAGTATGAGATGAACCCCAACAACTTGGAAAGGTGGATCTCTCTCACACGTACCAACACAGACTATCCCCCAATTTAACTGATCCCCAGAGGTTTTTGATTAAATAGCGGAATAGAAAATATGATCCCAAAAAAGTGTATGTATATCACACGTACACAACCACACTAGGCCCCAATTACTATTGTTTGTACCCCTAAAAGGCTAGGAGTAGGGGGGAGTATGGAACAGGCAGCACCCTCAAACCTTCAGAAGTATGAGATGAACCCCAACAACTTGGAAAGGTGGATCTCTCTCACACGTACCAACACAGACTATCCCCCAATTTAACTGATCCCCAGAGGTTTTTGATTAAATAGCGGAATAGAAAATATGATCCCAAAAAAGTGTATGTATATCACACGTACACAACCACACTAGGCCCCAATTACTATTGTTTGTACCCCTAAAAGGCTAGGAGTAGGGGGAGTATGGAACAGGCAGCACCCTCAAACCTTCAGAAGTATGAGATGAACCCCAACAACTTGGAAAGGTGGATCTCTCTCACACGTACCAACACAGACTATCCCCCAATTTAACTGATCCCCAGAGGTTTTTGATTAAATAGCGGAATAGAAAATATGATCCCAAAAAAGTGTATGTATATCACACGTACACAACCACACTAGGCCCCAATTACTATTGTTTGTACCCCTAAAAGGCTAGGAGTAGGGGGGAGTATGGAACAGGCAGCACCCTCAAACCTTCAGAAGTATGAGATGAACCCCAACAACTTGGAAAGGTGGATCTCTCTCACACGTACCAACACAGACTATCCCCCAATTTAACTGATCCCCAGAGGTTTTTGATTAAATAGCGGAATAGAAAATATGATCCCAAAAAAGTGTATGTATATCACACGTACACAACCACACTAGGCCCCAATTACTATTGTTTGTACCCCTAAAAGGCTAGGAGTAGGGGGAGTATGGAACAGGCAGCACCCTCAAACCTTCAGAAGTATGAGATGAACCCCAACAACTTGGAAAGGTGGATCTCTCTCACACGTACCAACACAGACTATCCCCCAATTTAACTGATCCCCAGAGGTTTTTGATTAAATAGCGGAATAGAAAATATGATCCCAAAAAAGTGTATGTATATCACACGTACACAACCACACTAGGCCCCAATTACTATTGTTTGTACCCCTAAAAGGCTAGGAGTAGGGGGAGTATGGAACAGGCAGCACCCTCAAACCTTCAGAAGTATGAGATGAACCCCAACAACTTGGAAAGGTGGATCTCTCTCACACGTACCAACACAGACTATCCCCCAATTTAACTGATCCCCAGAGGTTTTTGATTAAATAGCGGAATAGAAAATATGATCCCAAAAAAGTGTATGTATATCACACGTACACAACCACACTAGGCCCCAATTACTATTGTTTGTACCCCTAAAAGGCTAGGAGTAGGGGGAGTATGGAACAGGCAGCACCCTCAAACCTTCAGAAGTATGAGATGAACCCCAACAACTTGGAAAGGTGGATCTCTCTCACACGTACCAACACAGACTATCCCCCAATTTAACTGATCCCCAGAGGTTTTTGATTAAATAGCGGAATAGAAAATATGATCCCAAAAAAGTGTATGTATATCACACGTACACAACCACACTAGGCCCCAATTACTATTGTTTGTACCCCTAAAAGGCTAGGAGTAGGGGGAGTATGGAACAGGCAGCACCCTCAAACCTTCAGAAGTATGAGATGAACCCCAACAACTTGGAAAGGTGGATCTCTCTCACACGTACCAACACAGACTATCCCCCAATTTAACTGATCCCCAAAGGTTTTTGATTAAATAGCGGAATAGAAAATATGATCCCAAAAAAGTGTATGTATATCACACGTACACAACCACACTAGGCCCCAATTACTATTGTTTGTACCCCTAAAAGGCTAGGAGTAGGGGGAGTATGGAACAGGCAGCACCCTCAAACCTTCAGAAGTATGAGATGAACCCCAACAACTTGGAAAGGTGGATCTCTCTCACACGTACCAACACAGACTATCCCCCAATTTAACTGATCCCCAAAGGTTTTTGATTAAATAGCGGAATAGAAAATATGATCCCAAAAAAGTGTATGTATATCACACGTACACAACCACACTAGGCCCCAATTACTATTGTTTGTACCCCTAAAAGGCTAGGAGTAGGGGGAGTATGGAACAGGCAGCACCCTCAAACCTTCAGAAGTATGAGATGAACCCCAACAACTTGGAAAGGTGGATCTCTCTCACACGTACCAACACAGACTATCCCCCAATTTAACTGATCCCCAAAGGTTTTTGATTAAATAGCGGAATAGAAAATATGATCCCAAAAAAGTGTATGTATATCACACGTACACAACCACACTAGGCCCCAATTACTATTGTTTGTACCCCTAAAAGGCTAGGAGTAGGGGGAGTATGGAACAGGCAGCACCCTCAAACCTTCAGAAGTATGAGATGAACCCCAACAACTTGGAAAGGTGGATCTCTCTCACACGTACCAACACAGACTATCCCCCAATTTAACTGATCCCCAAAGGTTTTTGATTAAATAGCGGAATAGAAAATATGATCCCAAAAAAGTGTATGTATATCACACGTACACAACCACACTAGGCCCCAATTACTATTGTTTGTACCCCTAAAAGGCTAGATGAGGAGTAGGGGGAGTATGGAACAGGCAGCACCCTCAAACCTTCAGTATGAGATTGTGTTCACTGTACCCCACAAAGATTGAGTTCACTGCACCCCACAATGATTGTGTTCACTGCACCCCACAAAGATTGTGTTCACTGCACCTCACAAAGATTGTGTTCACTGTACCCCCCAAAGATTGTGTTCACTGCACCCCACAAAGATTCTGTTCACTGTACCCCACAAAGATTGTGTTCACTGCACCCCAAAAAGATTGTGTTCACTGCACCCCAAAAAGGATGTTGTTCACTGCACCCCAAAAAGGATGTTGTTCACTCCACCCCAAAAAGATTGTGTTCACTGCACCCCACAAAGATTGTGTTCACTGCACCCCAAAAAGATTGTGTTCACTGCACCCCAAAAATGATTTTGTTCACTGCACCCCAAAAAGGATTTTGTTCACTGCACCCCAAAAAGGATGTTGTTCACTCCACCCCAAAAAGATTGTGTTCACTGCACCCCAAAAAGATTGTGTTCACTGCACCCCACAAAGGATTTTGTTCACTGCACCCCAAAAAGATTGTGTTCACTGCACCCCAAAAAGGATGTTGTTCACTGCACCCCAAAAAGGATTTTGTTCACTGCACCCCAAAAAGATTGTGTTCACTGCACCCCACAAAGGATTTTGTTCACTGCACCCCACAAAGATTGTGTTCACTGCACACCAAAAAGGATTGTGTTCACTGCACCCCAAAAAGATTTTGTTCACTGCACCCCAAAAAGATTGTGTTCACTGCAGCCCAAAAAGATTGTGTTCACTGCAGCCCAAAAAGATTGTGTTCACTGCAGCCCAAAAAGATTGTGTTCACTGCAGCCCAAAAAGATTGTGTTCACTGCAGCTCACACACAGAAAAATGGATGTGGATCACTGACACCTGCCTATCTCCAATCCCACACCACACAGCAATATCGATTGTAGTTTGTAGAACACAGTTTCCCTAAAATTCAGCAGACTCTGTCCCTAACAGGATTGAGAAGAGATCGTAGATCAGGATTGAGTGCAGATTCACCCCACCCCCCACACAGCAATATCGATTGTAGTTTGTAGAACACAGTTTCCCTAAAATTCAGCAGACTCTGTCCCTAACAGGATTGAGAAGAGATCGTAGATCAGGATTGAGTGCAGATTCACCCCACCCCCCACACAGCAATATCGATTGTAGTTTGTAGAAGACACTGACCCTATATAATTCAGCAGACTCTATCCCTAAAATGCCTACAACTCGCCCTGCCTAAACACTCCGACCTGTCCCTCAATTCTATCCGGACACAAATGGTTTTTTCCTGCCTATCTTTCCCTAATCAGCAGCCAGCACGTTGATGTGTGCTCTGTCCCTGAATCTAAGCAGCATAATGACGCCGCTGCGGCTGCCTCGAACTTATAAAGACTTGGTCACATGCTTCAGACGGCCAATCACAGCTACTGAGACATTTGCAGGCATGGCTGGGATGGCTTAAGGCACACCAGTTAAACGATTGTTGATTGGCTGTTGAAAGCCCGCCATGAAAAGAGCGCCAAAGCATGCAAAACCCGGAAATAAAACGACCGAACACGGATTTTTACCCGAACATACAGTAAAGTGTCCGTGTCCGTGTTCGGGTACAAAAAATCCAATTATTCGGTACGAACACGAATAATACAGTCCGTGTTCGCTCAACACTAGTAAGTACTAATATACATGTTTTACTACAAATAGGTATAGAGCAGCCTCCTGTATCCAAGGGATTTGTGTTGAGATAATCAGTTTACTGGTCAGCTAAATCTTTAATTGAAATGTTGGTTTATTCTGTATATAGTGTATGTATTCTGTTGATTTAACTTTCACTTATGGAATTTTGGAAGAGGTTGTACTCTAACAGGCCATAAGAAAATGTTCAGTATGTTGGAGATTTCTGTAACCAGTGTTGAACTCAGTGCTGCAAAAAAAAAAATACCATAGTGTGGATAATAACATAGAACAACAGTTTAGGAACATTTTAATAGACTGTTAATAGATATTCACATTATGAAATTTGCTTTTAATCTAATAGTTATTACACTGAACTGCAATTTAGCAAAAGTTGCAACATGGCTGCCCTGAGCAAATATGTGTTTAGGGATATGCATACAAAACCCTTTTCAGAACTTGCTCAGTTTAAGTGTTGATATTTTATACCTCCTGCAGGAACTTGTCCCAATGTTGCGCTGCTAATGTTTTCCTGTTTCAAATATATTACCGTTTGACTTTGAGCAAATAAAACAGAATCATATTTCACTAGAATAAACACCTTTCATTTATTTTTTTATTCTTTTATAATAAAACAAGAAATAAAAGAATCTCACAGCTTAAAACTTTAAAGAAGCCATTTACCTGAAGTAACCTAATCCTAATAACCCTGTTTAAAGGGATTCACTGTCTATACCTAAATTATCAAGTTTCCACAGCAAAGTTCCTCATTAGCTGACTTATTACACCATTTTGTTAAAAGCATTGTTACAAAGTTGGACTAGTTGTCTGAAATCCCTGCACATAATGACCAACCTAAAAATGGAATGCTTCCCTTTCTGACATAGGAGCCTATGAAATAAAACACTGCATGAGCTGGTTGCACAATACACATTGTTACAAACCAATAAAATAGCAACCCACAACACTGGAACTGAAAATACATGGAGACTGCCATCGAGTAAACAATGATCTGCACATGAATGTGACATGATACTTCTGTGTGCGTCTTTGCTAACTTTGTCTGTCAGAGGGAGGCATGTTGGGGGGCTAGGACAGCAGTGCCAGGGCACTGAAACACTTAAATTACTTTCAACACAAATCAGTGCAAATCTTACAAAGTCCAACTCTGGGCCAAATATGACCCCCTCCAACCTCTCCTTTACCACCCTGAATGTTTTCTTCTCACCAACTGCTTACAGGCATGAGGACCTTTAATTTGCCCATGCCAGCTTATTTCCAACAGTCTTCCTGTACTGATATCATTCCTTTTCTGGATTCTGAGAGGACTACACTGCTGGAAAACCAGTAGACAATGTCCACATCATACAGGCAGTTATAAGGGCTCAGCCTTATGTAAACAGAAGAGGAGGGAAGACCCAGGACTGGAGCAGCACATGACTATGGCTTTGGGTAAATAAAAATGGCCTTACTTTTATATTAACCACTTGCCGACCGCCGCACAACTATCTACGGCGGCGGTCAGCCCCTCACAGGCAAAGTGACGTAGGGCTACGTCACTAGCTTGTGAGGGTCTAGGGAGCGAGCGCGCGCCGCCGGAGGCGCGCTCCCGCGTGGTCACGGACCCCCCCGCGCGTGTGACCGGCGGACCCGATGTCCGCCGGCCACTCTGCGATCGGCGGGTGAGAGGGAGAAAGTCAGGCAGCTTGTGTAAACAAGCTGCCTGTCATTCTCCCCTCTGTATGAGAGATGATCATATGGATCTACTATGTAGATCCGTTGATCACTCTGCATACAGCTGAAGCCACAGCCAATCACAGTTAGAATCACGCCCCTAGGGACACACACAGCCCCTCCCTCTCAAATAAAGTTAACCCCTTCACTACCAGTGTATTTTTACAGTAACAGTGCATATGTATAGCACTGATTACTGTAGAAATGTCACTGGTAACCCCAAAAGTGTCAAAAATGTCAGTCAAGGGTCTGATCTGTCCGCCGCAATGTCGCAGTACTGCAAAAAAATCGCAGATCGCCGCCATTACGCGTTAAAAAAAAAACAACAAAAATCTTTCCCTTAGTTAGTAAACGCAATAACTTTTGCGTAAACCAATCAAAATACGCTTTTTGCGATTTTTTTTTTTACCAAACATAGGTAGCATAAAACAAATTGGCCGAAAATGTTAAAAAATTTTGATTTTTACATTTTTTTTGGGGGGAATTTCATATAAAAAAAAGGGAAAAATATTGCTATTTTTGCAAAATTTACGCTCTTTTTTTGTTTATAGCACGTGATCAAAAAATCGCACAGGTGATCAAATACCGCCAAAAGAAAGCTCTGTTTGTGGGAAAAAAAGGACGCCAAATTTGTTTAGGTACAGCGTCGCACAACCGCGCAATTGTCCGTTAAAGTCACGCAGTGCCGAATCGCAAAATACCCCCTGGTCGTTTAGCAGCCAAATCCTCCGGGGCTTAAGTGGTTAATGTTATATATGTTGGGTTTGTTTCTTTTTTTTTTTTTTTTTTCAAAATGGTTTGTTTCATGCCAAAATCCAGTTTGAGGGAGAATTAATTCATGTTTTGCCCAGAGTTGAGCTTTAATGAAAGCTTTGCTCAGCATCCAGCACATGTGTAATAAACTAATTTGCAGAGCTTACTTTTAGCCCAAGAATGCATGATCATTCCAAACAGACACATGCAGTACATGATCTCATTTTGGCATCTGTGTGGGCAAGGCCCACATTGGTGAACACCCTGGTTGTTTTCATGTAAATTATGTGTATCATATACAGTATATTAGGTAGTTTTATGTATATAATGCATGGAAGGTATACCAGGCATATTGCTTAATTATATTTTTTTAGGTGACTATACAATTGAAGCCCCTTGCAATGAGTTGCAACAACCACAATCCAAAAAAAGTAGAACAAGTTTTATTAATGACTTCTCATACCCTATATCACAAGGATTGAGAAAAAAAAAAGATTCACACCTAATTTTTAAAAACACAAACTATCATACCCACCACACTATAAGGTATCCCCTAATCACTGTCAAAAGAGGGGAAATACAAACTCACTTCTTGATTCTAAAATGTTAAAATGACTGTACACCTTACTGCCATTCAGTTATAATATATAAGTTATTATACAATGCAACATGTTTGTACACTTGTTAAAGTGCAAGTAGGCATAATAAAAACTATGTGCTTATATACATGACAGTACATTTTGAAAACCTTTACCACAGTGGAGCCAGATAAGAGGAAGTAAAAGGGGTGCCTAGCTGTCCAGGGTAAGGAAGAAGTAATGCACAAGAATGCTAAGAGTTAGGCCGGCCATAGACAGTTTGAATCTCTGTTATAGGGTCAGGGACAGCACTTAAAACATAACAGAAGCATTTACTCTTTCCACATCTATCCAAAACAAAACAATGCTAGAATTGGGCTTTAACATAGTTGAGGGAATCTGTAGTCTCATTTAAGTCAGTCAACTTACATCATTCCTTTTATCTCATTTAAGCTATGTATTACTAGGTAATCTGACTGCTTTTAACGATCTTTAACAATAAACAATTAGACATAACATGGTTTACAAACCATTTTTGTCTATGCTTTTTTTACTGGGCTCTCATTTTATTTAAAAAAAATGTGTATCCCAAACCCCAGAATGGGAAAACTATATTGCAGGGAAGAGTGATGAAAGCAGTAAGTCACTGTTTTAAAGTATATCTACAGCAAAAACATTTTTTTCCATTTTGGATTGGGTATGGAGTAATTAAAGACCCTGTCAGGTTTTTTTTTTTTCTTGTTATATGTCCCAATAAAGAAATTTCCTTTCACATCCTGTTCTGTGTACACAACAGGAAGTGAGAGAAAGCCTCTACAAAATGAGATGTTACTGGTACAATGTACACTTTAACTTAAGTGCTTCTTTTCTTTTTTCTTTCTCCCTTTATGTAAATGTACTGTATATACATATATACCTTTGTATTATGTTATATTTTATAAAGTTGGGGGGAGTACCGCGCTTTAAAAGTGCTTTAAATAACATAAATAAAATATATATATATGTAAATAAGTGCCAAAGTACTTCTTAAATAATATTAAAATTGATGTGTCTTAATGTATACAATAATACAATCCGATATAATTTATACAGTAAATATAATAGGTGATGGAATATTCATAAAAAAATATATAAATCTTATTGAAACCAACTATACAGTAAATATAATAGGTGATGAAATATTCATAAAAAAATATATAAATCTTATTGAAACCAACTATATCAATCCATTATACAGTGAAAAATTTATATAAAATTAAGATCGGTGACTTATTTAAATATAAAAAGTGCTCTAAATAAGTGATAACCAATAAAGTGCTAAAGTGTCCTTTTAAAATTATTTTTATAAATATATAATGTGATGAACACAATCTTCTTAATCCAAATTTCACATGCAGGTGCTTCGTGCGGTGCCCACTAGGTGTCCTAAGCGCTCACCTCACTGCTCCTTTAAAAGAGCCTTATGTTGTATTCCCCAGTATGCTGTTCCTTCCTCCTTATTGGCATATATGTACCATTATAAATCCTTGATTATATCTCCCTTGTAAATGCAGCTATCTTCCAGGGGATATAAGCGGTTCTTTGTATCTCCAAAAAAATCAAATTGGGCCCAACATAGTGAAGTACGTCCCATAAATTTTATTTAAAAAAAGATAGAGTAACACTCACATTGCTTTTCGTCTTGTTTCAAGCATAACATACAATCCTTTGCCGATACGTCACTTCCGGTTTAGCTATCCTACGCGTTACGCTGCGTCATCACGCAGCTTCTTCCAGAGAAAGCCTCTACAAAATGAGATGTTACTGGTACAATGTACACTTTAACTTAAGTGCTTCTTTTCTTTTTTCTTTCTCCCTTTATGTAAATGTACTGTATATACATATATACCTTTGTATTATGTTATATTTTATGATTCCCTTATAAACTAAATTATTACGTTTATTTTAATGGTACAGTTGGAAATGTATAAACGTATCTACCTTGACTATTTAAGGAAAATATTAAAATAGAAAAACATGCATAAATATAATTTTTTTTTTTTTACTTTCAATGATTTTTATTGGAATTTTCAAATAACAAACATGAAAAAGAAAAAAAAAATAGAATACATAATACTTTGTGTACACATTACGTAATGTAGTGATGGAACAACCTGTATACATAATAACAGTAATTTGTCAAAATAACAGCACAGGTAGGCATCGGGAGAGAGTAGAACAAGCAATTGGGGTATATGAATAAGGGCTTAACAGGAAGGAAAAAAATATTTACTTTGAGTCCATAGTGACCAGTCCTTGTGGAATTTGGGAATAAATATAATTTTTGATATGCCTAAACTGTTTCTGCAGCTTCACATTTTAATCACCACATTTTAGTCCTAAACTTAATATATTTTTCATCAAAGAATCAAGGAAAGTCTTCATGTAATCAGCTTCTAGCTTTTGCTCTGGATCCAGATGCTGTCAAACAAAAAAAGGATTGAGAATTTTGTTTTATTTTGTAAAGATGCAGCATAACAAGGCTAGGTAAAAAAAAAATAGAAAAAAATATGGAACAGCAATGTACAAAACACAGCAATATTATCCTTACATGAATATGAATAGCTGAGCAATTTTAACTGAACTGAAAATCAATCAAATCATGTTTGGACACAAAATTGTAACAAAAAGTAGTGGCAGCAGCAGATATATATATTTTTTTGAGTTGAAAATTCGGTTGTGGATCAGAGTGGATAGCCCTATCAAAGCTGCCACTAAGGCCACTTATATTTTACACAGGGCTTTCCTTTGCTCTTAACAGCTGAACAAACTAATGGGTGACTAAAAAGTAAGTTAGTATATATAGTTGGGAAAGGGCTAACTTAAAGTAAATCGGTTTATTTATTTTTTTTTAACTTGCTTGGACAAAGTACATGTTCACTTTAAAATAACGTTGTGATGAAAATTGAGAAAAATGGTGTTTGTCATTTCTAATCTCCTCCTGAAAATTCTTGGGCACCTGACTGTGTCTTTATTCAACAGTCTGTATGTAGCACATGAAAGTCAAAGTAACGTCTCTATAATTGTTTGGGTCGATTATGTAAAATAGTGAGGCAAAAATATCAACATGACTGCCAGGCAACAAGAAGGAAACTTGTAATTACTAGCCTACAATCCCCCCCCCCCCAACCAGACAGGTGTCCTTTAAAGATAATCTCCTGCCTAAAATGAACATTTTTTTTGTATTGCTAGCAATCATTAGGAGGAAGGTAGGGGATCAGTTGGAGCCCAGAGATGGGCTTTAACATAGCAGTTTTCTAACTAAATAGGATGAGAACATATGTAGATTTTTTTTGTTATTTTGGTGGAGTTTGGCCACACATACAATAGACTGATAAAACATAAAATCTCTGACTGTTTTTATATTAGGTGGGTCTTTTTAAATAGGCTAACTCAAAAAAAGAAGAATTTGAATCCAAAATAATTTGTCATTCTTTTATTTTTTTTTAAGTGGATGTAAATCCTCACATATACCCAGTGAAGTGAATAGCCTCAGATGATGCACAGAGATTAAACAAATCCCCCTACATAAGTTCTACCTGTATATCTGCTGTCCTACCCTTTCTACACCCTTTCAGAAGTGCTGGTCATGTTAAAAATCTTTCTTCATCTGTCTCAGCACAGTGAAGAGGGAGAGGAGACTGCACCTATACTGTGTGAGAGCTGATTGGAGGAAAGGAACACACACACCCTCCACATAGGCAGAGGAACAAAGGAACATGGAGAGCTGTATTCTGAATAAACAAGCTCAGTGCTTATCTCCCTCTAAGCACCCACCCTGACACAAATTTGTAGTTCATGTTATCTCATGTGCCTGAGAACTTGTCAGAAGTGATTCCTGCTGATAACAGAGGAATGATACACCAGAGAGAAATGACACAGAGCTTTAAAAAAAATATATATAAATAAAAGTAAACATTGCAGATAGATGTACTTAGTTCAAATTTCATGAATGGGGTTTACACCCACTTTAACATGGTCTGCTAAAAAATACTGGATAAATGTATAAATTAACTAAAAAAGAACTTGGCAAGAGAGAAATAACTGCAGCCATTGCCAAACCCTTTCTGACCCCTGTTAGCTGGCTATTATCTTGTTCCTTTAACTTGCTGAGTCACTAACCCATCCATAAAGCATCAACCATATCAATGGAGATAAAATCTTTCACTGGGATGTTTTTGTTTGTGTTCCCGTACCCGGCTATCTGATGACACCATCAATGTATTTTAGTAGCAGAAGTGGGTATGATATGCCTCTGATAATGTCAAAGTCTCGACAGGGATTTGTGAAGCTAGAAGAAAAGTGATTAACACATGTTCTACTGCTTTAATCAAGAATTATATGCTCATACATTATATAATTTTCTTATTACATTTCCTTTAGATTTACCTTCAAGTACTGTAAGTAGGGCAAGGGCCTGCCTGATTGCATACAAATTGAAAGTGCTTTTGTCGGACCTCAATTTTTAAAGTTTTGGTAAATCTAAAGGAAAATTGTTAAAGAAAGTTGTATAATGTATGGCCAGCCAGGTTCATTTTTTTTTTTTTACTAAATGCTTTGTGACTCTAAGCTATGCTATGCATCCTGTTAGACAGTCAAACATTAGAGTTTAACTATAGGTTCATTTTAAGGACAGAAATGTAATGGAGGTTATAAAACATTTTTTTCCAAAATATCATTTGATTTTCTTCACTTGTCTTGATCCAGTGATATTTATAGATATACTTTTATGGTAATAAGATGAGCCTTTTTAATGTTTGATGTTTTTCACTTTAGTTTTGAATTAATTGGAGGCACTGAGGTTAAAAGCCATCCATCATTAACAAACTAGATGAAAAATTAAAATGATAATGTACTGTGTAATAGAGTAGAAATTGAAAAAGCCAAATCAACAAAGCCTGTCAAACTGAAAGTGAACATGTGCCTTAACATTTGCTTCAGTTTCAAGTCAATTCTGATAAGATTGTCGTCACATTTCATTTCTACTGATTAGTTTTCAAATTATTTTCAATAATTTTAAATTAATAATATAATGTACCACAGCCAATCTGTAAAGCCATATACTGTATCCCTTGCTTCTATACTTTAAAACCTAATTTCACAAAAGTGTCACCCTACGAACTTGTATATACTAACCCATTATGCTTGCTTCTTACCTGCTGGCAGTTGTCCCTTATCAGCATACCCCAATAAGACTGCTCATACAAAAGCTTGTAAAAATGATCAAATACCTTACCAATACAATACCCAAAATGTAGGATTGTTTCAGTTTTCATGGTGCATATTTTTAGTTTCATTAATTACTTTTTGTTTTATTGTCCTGGGGTTTAAAAGACCAGTAGGCTTACTTAATTAGGCAACAAGCAATGCACAGAGATTATTTACCCACAGAAAAAAATTACAATTAAATTTTGTCTGATGTAACTACCAAAAGCTGATATGTGCCTTGGGTTACTTTACACTTTGTACCAGATGATTGCTCTTTTCACATCTTGTTAAATACACCCCTAGGTGTCGACTAAGAATATAGAGGTGAACATGAATGCTGATTCTTTTGTTCCAAAAAGAGAATGCAAAGAACTATGCTTTTTTCACTTGAAATTACTTACATCTATAATCTGTTTAAAAACCTATTCCCTATAACTGTAAATTGCCATATAGCTGACAAAATAAACTATGATGTTATATAAAGTTCCCCCCTTATGTTAGGGGCTCAACATACAGTTTATCTGCATATCTGTAATGTAACTGCAGCTGTACTTTTTTTTTATCATTGGGCAAGCAATGTACTGTTTCTGGCACCATACATGTTACAAACTAACCATCACAGATATAATTCCTAGGTTGCAATCCTAAATTATACATACAGTAGTTAGTTTTCTTGTCAAGACCTAAACCTAGCACTTCATTGGGTGATTTTACCCATAATATACAAGCTTTACTAAATATAGACTGTTTAGCCTGCATATAAGATTTAGAATCCCACCTTTAGAGGCTGTAGGCATACAAACCCTTCCTCCAAAAGCAACACCACCTTCTACTATTTTGCTGCTTTTAACAAAGAACATTTCTTGTTTAAGTAGCCATAACTAGGGATCGGTGAACCAGGCAAAGCTTATTTCACAGAAGGTTCAGCTAAAGGAAGAAATCTACTAAACAGTCCCAAAACCCCATTGAAGTCTATAGGAGACATTTTCTGCCCTTTTTCTAAGTTAAAAATTGATGGGTTCTAATTCTAAATAATTTATTGAAGATCATCCAATATGCAGGAAAAGCTGCATCTGCTGCCTATGGGCACAGGCCTGTAACTAATAGTAAATCTGAACCAGCATGGGCAATATAATCTTTTGCTTGGACGTCACTTTTGCAGCTATTTGCAAGTTTTCCACAGAAAATGCATTGCACCAATTTGATAATCCTGTACATACACAAATGCCATTTGATTTATGGTCGTTGTTGTTTGAAACTACTCATAGGAAGTCCTACCTTAAATAAAATGTAAAAACAGTCCATAAATTAGGATATATCAGATGATTGGAAAACTATTTGTGGCATACAACAAAACAAAACCACCTTTTTGTCTCTGCAAGCTATAGGCACACGCCTACTGTGCCTATTGGTAAATTCAGTATTTTATATAAAGCATGTTTGTTTTTCTTTTTAACTGATAAAAAGACTATAGTGTAGAAACAGTTAAATCTGTCTTAAAACTTATTCACTCCAAAAGAGTGTTTTATTCTGCTTTATGATTGTTCTTTAGAAATGCACAAAATATTATGCGTGTTGGTGAAGAGTATTTCCTGCTAAGCAATTTAAGTTTAGTAGTCTTAATGCAAAATGCAAGCAATGCACAATAATAGTACAGGTGGCAATTATCTGGTAGCCAAGGGTTGATTCCCAGGCATTTATAGCCTTAATGTCTGAGATGGCTTAATTATGATATTTGCTCCAGTTTAACAATGTGCACAGTGTTGGCTGAAGGTGTAACCCCATCATTAACCTGCACGACAAAGTATTGGAGGAACATTCAGTGCATTCTCAACAAGTGTTTCCTATTAAATATGATTAGAAGCAAGAGGTGAGCTACTGGAACAAATAAATATGGTTAAAATTAAAGCAGAACTAAAACAGCATCCAGATAATTATCTGCTAAAATGAATTTCTATTAAAACTGAAAACTTCCCACTTGAATCTGACTTTTTTCATGCAGTAACACAGAATATACACATATGTGACTGCTGTTTATTTTTCTTGGCAACATTCAGATATATTATGGATGACTGGAATTTAAAGTTAGCAGTAGGTTGTGTTGAAAAAAGCACTTGTTTTGTTCCAAACAATTTTATTGGAGAAAAAATACATGTTTACAAATTAGCAAAGAAAAACATGAGTAAGAGAAACATAAGCATAGTTGACAAATGCAAACCTCATAACGATTTTTGGGTCAAGTCATATTAGATTGGAGTAGTTTACTTTATATCAAACCCACTGTAAATCATTATAAATATGGCAACATGTGGTAAATCACAGATGACATGACAAAAAGTGCTGAAACGCACAATGAATATAATATGTGCCAAACTCTTCTAAAGTATATCACGTTGTGTCTATCGTTGTGAAGCGGATTTTGAGTTTGGAGTGTTGTAGACTAATTATATTAGAAGGTATGTGCATAGAGTTATAATGAGAAGGACTTGTTTTAGTTCACTCCAGAAGAGTAAAAATGCATGTTCTATATTTGGAGGAATGTGCGAAATTTGGTAGGTGCCGAAGTAAGGGTCATGCACACTGGCCATTGAGTTCCTCCAGCTTCTGTGTGGGTCCAGGAGGTAAACTAAAGCCATAATGATGGTAACATTATTATGGTTTGAGCAGGGATAAGATTACAAAGGAAAAGCATGAAGATAAGGGGGGCAGAATGGAGAAGAAAGAGGTGGACACTTTACAAAGTGAGGGTTCTGGAAGGTCCTCTGAGAAGAATCAAACTGACCCTGACCATGGAGGGGACTGGGGTATGAGGGTATATCAGATTGAAACCACCTAAGGATAAGTCATTTGGATAATCAGTAAATGAGGATGTGGTAATATCTTTATGGGGTGTTAACTATATGGAGATAGTCAGCAGTCATTTGAAAGTGAATCCATTCCCCCCAGACAAAGATGAATCTAGAGGGGGATTCATGTATCATGGAAATAATTTCTTCCATTTCCGCAATGTTGTTGATTCACCTGAACCATTCTTGAAGGAAGGGAACCTGTGTCGACCCCCAGTGTACTGAGATGCACATTTTTGCTGCATTTACCATATATATTGCAAGTAATTTAAGGTAATTTTGGGGTAGGCTGGCATAGTGGTGGAAATGGAACTGTGCCTGGGTAAACTCGAGAGTATCTGTTGTCACCTTTGCAGTCGTCCTATGTACTTCAACCCAAAATGGATGGAATAATGGTCAATCCCACCAATTGTGTAGGATGGTGCAAGCTGCTCTATGGCAATGCCAGCAACAGTCAGGGATTGGGTGATCAAATTTGTGTAATAGAACAGGTGTTCTGTACCATTGTGGTTGTTACAATAGATGGGTTTCCAATTATCATGTGAATAATTCAACCTAAGATCACGAGCCCAAGCTCTGCAAGTTAAGTTTCCCAGAGTCTGAAGTTTTGTTTGCCCAGAGGAGGTTGTAAATTATAGAGATTACATGTGTTTGGAAAAAATTTTAGAACAGAGCTTCTCAAAGGAGGTAAAGGGGTCTATGAAACTCAGGGGTTTGAGACACAGAGTATAAAAAATGGTGCACCTGAAAATACTTCCATAAGGGTGGATGAGCTTCTGGGCAACAAGGAGCAATTGCTAAAATTAATTTTGAAGTTGGATAAATATTGAGAGAACTGAAAATCTTTAAGAATATTGGGGAGTGTTATATGAGAGTATAAGAGAAAAAGTATGATGTCCTCCGCATAAGCTGCCAATTTGTACTTGTGATCTGTCACTGCGTCACCAAAAATTCCCCATTCACCAGCAAACACCTTAAGAAGGGTTATAGCATGATTATGAAGAGTAGTGGGGACAAGGGACAGCCTTGCCGCGTGCAATTACAGAAGGAAAAGACATTTCACAGGTGACCATTGACCCAAACTTTTGCAGAAGGGTTGGCATATAAAGGCATTATAAAATGAAATAATCTGCTGCCTAAGCCTATTGCATATAAAACGGCTGTCTGTTTGGAATTTGTGAGCAAATAGTGGATAATTAATGCTTTTAGGGTGTTGTTGTGAGCCAAGTAGGACAAACCATACTTGGTCTTTGGCAATAAGTGAGTTGATTGCGTGGAGTAATCTGTTTGCTAAGATTTGGGCAAAAATTTAATATCAATGTTTAATATTGAGATTGATCAATAAATAGTGACAAATGAGGGATCTTTTCCAGGTTTAGGTATGACCAAAATATGTGCTTCTAGCAGGGTATTACATGGCAGATTCAACGCTGAATATGTGTTAAATGAGTGCAGAAAAGGTTGAGCAAGTATATCAGAGTAGGATATGTAATATGCTGCATTAAACCCATTAAGGCCAGTACTTTTACCTACTTTAGTTTGTTTAAGGGACAGGGTGAATTATTCATGTGTAAGTGGTGCTTCTAGTTCATAAACAACACTTTGAGTGGTGGGTGTGGGATTATATTGATGCAAAAAGTAATCAAGTGTTTCTGTGCGGGTTCTAGCATCATCTGATGGGTGTTTTTTAGGGGGGAGATTATATAGGTTGGAATAGTGCTGTGAAAAATGGGCTGCTATTTCATTACTCACTGTTAGGGAATGTCCTAGGTAATTATAGATGTTATGAACGGTGTTATCTGCTTGTAGGCCCTTGCTATGAGCTTTCTGCTTTTGTTACTTGTTCATAGAACAACTTTAATGACAGACTACATTTTCGTTTAACTTTATGACCAAGTTCATCTAAGAGCTGAGAGCGTGCCTGTAATAGATCCAAATATGTTTGATGTGCATGGGTCTGCTTGTGAACCAATTCCAAATTACAGACTTTTTTAAGGAGAATATTTAGAGTGAGTTACTTAGCTCGTTTGCGTGCTGTGCAAGAGGAAGATATAATCAATTCTTGAAAAATGATTGTGGGGGGGGGGGGGCAAGATGAAGTATTTCTCTCCAGAATTAGGCGTGTGCCAGGTGTAGTGTAATTGGAGATTGTATAGTTGTTATTTAATCTGCTTAAGAGGCATGAAATGGCATGAAAGCAGTATCTGAGGAAGTATTCTCTAGAGGGTTAAACGCCACAAAAAAATCACTTTCTAAAATTAAGATACCAGATTGGAGTGCTAATACGATTTTTTTTTAAAAAGCTTGGGCACAGTTGGGACTATAAATAGTAGCTAGGGTAATCGGCCTACCCCATAGGGACCCTTTCAGAAAAAGGTATTGACCTTCAACATCTGTCATGGAATCAATGATCAGCAGCGGGAGTTTCCTAGAGATTGCGATGGAGACGCCTTTTGATTTGGCATGTGTGTTTTGTGGCATGATAAACTGATGAGTAATCCCGGTTGTGTAATTTAGGGATATTATCAGAGTGGAAATGTGTTTCCTGTAGTAATATCCCATCAGCTTTCATACTATGCATGCTAGTAAGGAGCTATCTTTTTTTTTTTTGCAAGATGTTGAGTCTCTTTGCATTTATTGAGATCATTTTAAGGTTCGCAGCCATGGTCTAACTGGCGGTGGTGAACATCCTGCTCAGTGGAGCTTAGTGAAACTGATTATCTTAGGTAAGTTTGAAGATGCCTGGAGCTTGGCAATATGTCAGAATGAAGTTAGGGAGATGGAAGAACTTCCAGAGGAGTGGGAGAATAAAAGGGGGGATAGAGGAACTTCCAGAGGAGAGGGAAAAAAGGGGGAGGGAAGGAGGACAGGTGCAGGTAAGAAAGAATAAGAAAGAAAGAAGAAAGGTAATTTGGAAGATGTGCCCAACCAGAGATGGGTAAGATGTTCAGGGAAAGCTAGTAAGCCAGCATTGTATTGGACCTGCCAATCCCAACAACAATAGAAAGGTAGGCCATGTGAGGTCTGCGCAGGGACACCGTCTCCACTATTTCGGGCAGCATGGAGGTTCGAAAGGAGGTGGTAAAAACGTGTGTGTGTGTGTGTGTGTGTGTGTGTGAGCAACAGCTGGGGGAAAGAAGGTCTGCAGACCCACACAGGGTCAAAAGCTGATGTATTAGCCACGTATATACATATATATACTCACTTAAACACATGTAATTATATGTACTGTATATAAACAGAGGTGCGCGAAGGACAGTGCTGGAGGATACCTTCAGCGTCAAGGGATATAATCAGTGCAGAGTATGTGTCATGTTTTGCCTTTTACCCATTAATAAATGAATCTATCTAGGAGTTAAATAGCCAGCTGACTAGGGATGAAGCTTCATTGAACAAGACATTCATAAATAGTTGGGCGTATGCTATTGGAAATCTGAGTGATGTAAGTATGTCTGTTAGGATAGACCCGACTGTACGAAAATGTTTACCTTGGTGTGGAAGTGGGTTCCGGGCGGAAGCATCTTGTACTAGCAGGGGTGAAAGTATGTTGACGTGTGCTTCCCCTTTGGGAATTAAACTAATGTATCTCATCCCGGTTATGTTCTGCTAAAGCCCTATATAAACAAAAACAAGCTGCGCTAAGTGATAAAAATATGTGACTATAAAAAATATAGGTTTAGATCAATCCCTATATAACCATGTCATTCAAAGCTCTTGTAGTGTTATGTGTGTAAAGAGGGATACACCTATCACAGGTTGTAAGCTAAATGCAAGTTTATTGTTCAGAATTAACATTGATCAATGAAAGAGGTGGCTCACCACGGAGAGTAGGTTCCGCCGCCATTTAGGCCCCAAGCTGTTGTGTTTCTTTCCAATACCTTGGGCTGTTAAATACCAGTGCCTGTGCTTGTCTGAGGAAAATTGGTGTTGCACAGAGCGGCTTCAATAATGGTGCGCTTTGGTCCTATTTGGCTGTGAAAGCAGGAACCTGCTCCCAGATTGCTTACTAAAATAGATGAATGAACAACAATAAACTGTGCTGGTTGTGTAGTCAACACCTATTAGCATTAGAACAGCCTAAGATGTTGGTCAATAAAAAGTTGCACATAAGAATCAAGCAATCTGACGACTCAATACCAGCAACGAGCAGGCAACCATTAAGCACTAAGACACGCTTTTATAATACTGAACCAAGTTCAATTGGCAGAGTAGAAGTATAGGAGCTAGGATTACTCCTCAGGATAATTAAAAGGCTGAAGGCTGAAGAGAGCAGCCCAGGCCCTCTCATTTGTAGTAGAGAAAAGTGGAGTTTCTATGAAGGGACCCCTTATTGTAAGGTGAGATCTGTGAGATAAATTTAGTTATAACATGTTGACTCTGCCGATTGAAGTCAAGGAAGCCAATAGCTTTTGTTCACATTTTCCTTTATAGAGCACAATACAAAAACAAAAAACATATTACATTTGCATTATGTTCAGTAACAGCCCCATCGTTTGAGCGTAGCAACTGAGACTTGGTGATTATTAGGACAGCAAGGGGGGATCTAGATAGTAACAAGTGGAGATGGTAAGAACAAAAGGGAGAGGCAAGATAGAAAATGGGTATAATATAGAGGTAGATATAATGGAGTGAAAGAGTACAAGGAATAGGGGAGGGGATGTGGGGAGGCAGAAGGGTAGTAGGGGGGTAAATTGTAAGAGAGTGCGCCCGTCACAAGGTGGAGTGGGGACTCTGCTACATAAAATAGATGCTTTAAGTGAATATAAAATGTATGAATATGAATATAAGATAGTGTCTATCAGCCTAGCTGTCAATGAGAGTCGCCGTAAGGGAATGTAGTGAAGAATGGCTTCAGACCTGTATTTCACATTTGAGTAATTCCGGACTGCGTCTCTGAAGTATGCAAATAGCATTTGTGATGTGTTTACATAGTTACAGTCATCAGGAATTTAGATCACATGAGCCGAATTTCACTTCATTGAAGTTTCAAAGCAAGTCAAGCCAATGCTTTGCTATGTTGCTAAAAGGCATTCGAATCAATGTGGAATGTAAAAATAATGTGGTTTTGGTGTTTTTAGGGGTGCAATTAGCTTTACATGACTATTGGGTTTTTATCTTATTTTGCATTTTGGCACTTTTTTTTTTCCTTGGAGAGAAAAAATGATAAATGAGTACAATACAATAATGTATATACAATCGTGTGCTATTCCTTGCATCAGCTTTCTTTTTGTGAAAAAAAAATTAAATAATAAAATACTCAAAATTGTTTTTCTAATGGTGTACTTTATTCAACCAAAATTTGTCTAAGCAAAAAAATATGGTGAAATTGCAGGCTAAAATTACAGGACAAAAAGTCAACATAAGACAAATCAGTTTTACAGAAATAATTTCTAACTAAAAGTTAGTCTGAAGAAACACGTTTAAGGTCTGTTTTAATAGCTTGAACATTTTGAGATTGTCTTGTGTTATTAATGGAAGGAATTCCACAGCAGGATACAGTGGAAGGAAACACTTTAATCAGTGTTTGAGAAATGGTGATAAGAAAGGGAGGGATAAGTAGCTCCTGTAAAAAATGAAAGCTTTTAAAATGTATCTCTAAGCAAAATCTTTTTTTTAGTTTTGAATAGAGTGTGAAAGGGTTTATTTCAGTCTATGTCCCTGGGGAGATTCATTATCTGGGGAGATTCATTATCTATTTGTACTGGTGACCTTTGAGGAAATCTTCCAATAAGAACACCTGTTTCTGAGAGAGCTGTCTAAGAGGGGAATTTCCCTCACTTTGGGAGATTTTCTCTAGCTTCCAATTGCATCTCTGAGACAGAAAGTAAAGGGAAATTTGGTATACAGGCAGTAAAAAAAAAAAAAAAAAAAACTGTAGTAGGATTTCTTAGGGGGTCAAAGAGGATAAATATTAGAACAAATTAAACTGGAATTGCAGTCAACTTTTGGATGTAGTGGAGAGGGATTAAAATTTTTGATTTGTATTGCTATGTATTTTGGGAAAGTTTCTCTTGCCTCTTATCTTGACAAGTGGGAAACTTTCCAACAAAATTTGAGACAAATTTGGCAGAAATTCTAACACTTCCTTACTGTCACTAAAACTAAAAAGGAAAAAGTTTTGCCTGAGGTTTGATTATAAATATGAAGCTGTGTTACTGACCACAGCTAGCTAGGTTGAATGAGTTTACTATAAAATTTAATTTCTGTAGCTGAATGTGTCCAAGCTTAAGCTCCTTCCCCTTTGCCAATACTGCAGAACATGACCAGAGATAATAAACCTATGGAGCTTCATGCAGAATGGCCGAGTATAATAGTGGCACACAGCAAAGTAGATTTATACAGGCTGGTATTCTTTTCCATTTAGTATGTTATTCATTAGGATTTCCCAACTGAGAAAAAATGTTCTCTTTATCTTCAAATGTAAAATTCCTTACCTATTTATATTCAAGAACATATTTTATTCAGCATGCAATTTTAAGTCTTTACAGTCAGCTTACACACTTGTGAATGGTTATAAATATTTAAATTATTGTAATGGCAGACAAAAGGCATTGCATTATGCATGTTAACATAAATGATAATGATGCGTGAAGCAAGCTATATGCCAGTAAATATAGAGCAATATGCCTTTGATTGTATAATGGTTGGCTTCTTGAGCAGGATGGGTATTTTTAATTTATCTTATTTATTCATATTTTTTATTTTGTTTCCCAACAAAGATTTTATTGTAAGAAAGGAACAATACATGGTAAGGACATATTATAGGTACATTGGGTTACAGAGAACGGTATAGATTAGCACATCATATACACCTTTTATATTTAGAAACATAGCATTCAATTAGTCTTTTGTGTTTTCAGAATTAACCATCAAGGTGAGATAAAGAAGATTTTAGCATGTACAGGTGAATTAACAGATATGGAAAAGAACATACATAATGTTAGAGCTTCATTTCTGTGAGAACGAAGAGCTTTGGGGAAAAAGGTATTTATGTTGACTAATTGGATGGTTGGGAGAATGCTCCATTTCATAAGTGTGTATCTTTCGTGGTGTGGTACTATTAGCATTTGTGGGATGTTGTTGAGGGTATGTGAAAAAGAGAAAAAAAAAGAGGGGGGGGGGATCAAAATAAGGTGTCTTTCTAAGTGTATGTAATATGTATAGGGGTGAGCCCCGAAGAGGATAGGGAAAACAAAGGGAAGGGATAGAGGTCAAGGTAAGGTAAGGATGGCAAGCGTGAAGCAGGTGGGTATGTAGCCAGGAGAATGAAATGAAATTTCCTCCTCGGTCTCTGCGATAAACAAGGTTACAGTATGTTTACTCAAGATCGGAATTTATATCAAACAAGGTGTATACTGAGAGTAGTTGGATCAATAGTGTTTTTTCCTTTTGACTGGGGTCTTTCAGACACAGCCTTTGTGTAGGGGTGGGAGATCCAACATCATTAGTTATGTGTAAGGGGAAGTTATGGCATTAGATCCAAAGGTTCAAGGGATATGATTAATTTGGTAGATTGTTGGGGTCCAGTTCCAGTAATGTTTTGTATCTATCAGTGGTTTGAAATTGGGTCCAGCAGGCCCAGGTGCAAGAGAATTTGGTAGGCATATCTTTGGCTATACAAATGAGTTCTTCTTCAATTAAGGGGTGATCTTTTATAGAGGCAGGAATATGGCGAGGCAAGATCCATGGAGTCGACCCTAATGGTATGGAGGAAAACGAGCATTCACCCAGTCCTTTTGTTTATCATGTACTGTCCAGTCCACTATTCTTGACAGGTGGTTAGCCCAATAGTAATGTTTAAGGTCGGGGAGGCCTATTCCACCCTTTTCCTTTGGTCTTATTAGTTGGTCACAGCTCATCCTTGGGCGTTTCTGTTTCCAAAGAAATTTTGTGCACATTCGCCGCTGAAAGTCTAATCGGGATCACTTGCAAGATATATAAGACCCGGGGGGACGTTCATTTTTAAAAGGGCCACTCATCCAAACCAGGAGAATGAAGGTCTGTCCCATTTATTTAGATCATCAGATATGGTTCAAAGAATGGGTAAGTCGTTTTTTGTGTACAGGTCAGAAAGACGTGCTGTGAGTTGGATACCTAAATATTTAACCGCACTAGATTGCCATTAAAAGGGAAAGTTATTCTGGCACTGAGTGACCACCTCTTTTGGAAGGGATATATTCAGCGCATGAGATTTTGTAAAATTAATCTTCAGGTTGGATAGACGTTGAAACAGTTCAAAATCTTTTAGAAGATTTGCGATGATAATGAGGAGAACTCTGGAGAACAGTAGTATGTTGCCAGTGAACGCTGCTAGCTTATATGTATGTTTCATGACAGGTATCCTTTTTATGTCTGGATTGGCTCATATCCAATATAAGAGGGGTTCTATGGTAAGTATAAAAAGGATCGGTGAAAGCGGGCATTCCTGCCTAGTCCCATGATGGATGGAGAAGGCATTAGACAGACTGCCATTAACTCAAATTCTCGCTGTAGGGGTAGTATAAATGGACATGATAAAGTTTATCATACAGTTTTGGAGTCTGATGTGGCGGAGAACCGCCCCCAGGTAGTCCCAAGCCAACCTGTCGAATGCCTTCTCTGCATCCAGGGACCAGAAGAACCCACTTTGCTTAGAAGAAGTTAACAAGTGATGTAGGTTGATAGCCTTGGTGGTATTGTCTCTGGTCCCCCTGCATGGGACAAGCCCCACTTGGTCTTTGGAAATTAGGGAGGGCAGAAACAGTAGTAGGCGGTTAGCCATGATTTTTGTGAAAAGTTTGATGTTTAAGTTTAGTAAGGATATTGGTCTGCAGTTGGTTACTAAGGAGGTGTTTTTACCTTCTTTAGGTATGACCGTTATGTGTGTTTCATGTAGCCTATGAAATAGGAGTGTGAAAGAAGACAGGGAATTGAATGCTTTTAGAAAGAGGGAGGTAGGTGAGTCTAAGAATGTTCTGTAATAGGCTGCTGTGAACTCATCTGGTCCAGGGCTTTACCTGGTTTAAGTTGTTTCACCGCTTGTTTTAGTTCCTCTTTAGATATTGGATTTTCTAGTTGTCGTGCGTCCTCTTTAAGAATGGGTTTAGGGCTGTACTTCTTAAGGAAGTTTCTAATAAGCATGGACCGATCATGATTTCTGTCAGGTAAGCCAGAGGGTTGGGGTAAGTAGTATAGCTCAGAGTAAAAGTGATTGAATTTGGAAGCTATTTTGGTAGTGGCTGTTTTAGTACAGCCTTGAGAGTGTTTGATGAGGTGGATGTTTGTGTTAGCTTCTTTCGATTGCATAACCCTAGCAAGGAATTTTCAACTTTTATTACCCTATTCATAGAACAATTTCTGGGAAAGAGTGAATTTGAGATGAACTTTGCGGTTAAGTTCCCTTAGGTAATAGTTGTCTAACTTGTATAAGCTCTTGGTGTGTCTGTGGGGCTTGGGACTGTTTGTAGGCTGTTTCTAATGTAACGTAATTTTTGGAGAGCAGGTCAAAGATAGTAGCCTGGTGGACTCTTTTCTGAGATGCTTTTAGCACCAGGCATTTGCCTCTAATATCGCATTTATGCGCCTCCCATTGGGTGAGTGGGGCCACATCCTGAGTGTCATTGTTTGCAAAGAATTCCCTTCTATCAGTACGAATTAGATTTATATCTCCTTCTGATGTTAGTAGGAAGGAATCTAGGCGCCAGATTTTTGTACAAAAAAGTCAAATGAGACACAGGCGCACAGCCGACCTTGCATAAAACAGTTTTAATTGAAGACATTAAACAAAACTTTAATAGCAGATGCACTCACATGATCGTAGATGGTTCAGGGCATGTACATTATCTACTCTCCTAGATGACCCATCAAGGCTTACACGGAGCTCGATCACTGCTCCTATTTCACGATGGCGGGACCCGAGACCTTCTCGCCAAGGCTCCAGCGTTCTTGGCCAAGTGCGCCTGTGCTTGGTCCAGCCTGCACAGTCGCCACTGCGCATGAACACAATGGCCCGGCCGAAAACTGAAAGTAACAGGGAGTGAAAGACAGAGCAACAGTACACACCCACACCTGTTGCTATGACGATGCATTTCGGAGGCGTGGCCTTCTTCAGGTCATGCCAATACCAGTACCCAATCTCATTATATCTGCAGTGGCCCCTCCTCCGCCCCTCTTCTTAAAGGGGCCATACCAGTAGAGGTTTAGTCACAAAGGGAACGGTATAAGAAGGCTAAAAAGCAACCTTAATAGCAATCAAAATACATTATGATAATCAAAATACATTATGGTATAATATAATTTAAAAGACTGGTAAATTGATTATTTAAAAACTAATTTAAAAAATATATATTTTAAAAATTATTTAAGAGACCTTCCTCTTGGATGTTAAAATCATGAAGAAAAAAAAAAGGGGGGAAAAGGAAAAAGGGGATAAACCCCACACAGATGAAACAATGAGCTTAAATAAGGGTATTCACTTCTAATTCTTCATTTAGCCCCACAGGGGACATGGAATCCAATGTAAAGATCCAAAAAGTTTATTTCATGCACTGCCTCGAGAACCTCTCCCCTTCAGGGAGGGACATAGGTATGGCCTCAATGCCAAACAACTCCAAACCTTCTGTAATACCTCCATGTACCTCACGGAAATGCAGAGGCACACTATGTTTGTCCTTTTTTTGCTCTATGTAGCGACGATGCTCACCAAACCTGGTGCACATAGCCCGAACAGTCCTCCCCACATAGAGCAAACCACATGGGCCCCTTAATCCGTAAACCACAAATTGAGTGCTACAGCAGAGGAACTGCTGAATTTTAAAGGACCACCCATCCTTCAGGGAAAACATCTTTTTTCCATTATCCATAAACACACAGGCATTACATCTACTAAGCTTACATTGAAAGATCCTGACCTGTTCAGGAACATAGGGATGTCCTTCACCCATCGGTGTTTATCCTTGATTCTACGTGGTGCCACCATGCTCTTGACATTCCTAGCTCGTCTGAAAACGACCTTGGGCCTCTTAGGGAGTATTCAGCTGAGAGCAGAATCCTGTTCTAAGATAGGCCAATGTTTCTGGATGGCCTTTTTAATGGCCCAGTGCTGGTCATTGAACCCAATGATAAACATTGTCACATGGGCCTTTGACCAACATATTGGACCTGGTGTTCTCGCATCCCTGGCCTTCTGGGCATGGTCTCTTTGATACTCTTTTTCCATAAACTTTTCAACTAAAACTTCTGCCTCAGATAAATATTCCATAGTATCTGTGCAATTCCTACGCAGCCAAAAAAACTGACTATAGGGGATGTTATCTTTGCACTTAAGAAGATGGCAGCTCTTTTGGTGTAGGTAGGAGTTGCCAGCAGTTTCCTTAAAGTGTGTTGTGGAAACTATCCTACCTTCCTGACTCCAGGATAGTTTGAGATCCAGAAACACCAAGGAATGTACATCTACAACATGTGTAAACTTTATACCAAATTCATTGGTATTGCAGATTTTTGTAACAGGGGCTTTCCTTGGTAGGGACAGAGTGAAGGTAATTTGGTGGTGGTCCGAGAGAAACATTGGTTCAATAGTTGTATTTATTAGAAAAAGCAGGTCTTTCTGGGATAAAAACAAATCATCAATTCTAGAATCTGAAAAAAGGTGTAATCCTTATCATTGGGATTTATAGTACGTCAGGTGTCGTGTACTAAGAGGTTTTGGATTTGTAATTAAATCTGGCTTAAGGCTCTGTATGGTAGGGAGGAAAAGCCATTTGATGTGTCTACTAGAGGGTGGAGTGCCAGATTGAAGTCATCTCCTAGAATGGTCATGCCCAATTTGAAAACCTGCTAGAATCTTTAAAATGTCCTGAAAAAGCCCACTTGTTCTGTATATGTTGGCAAGGGTCACAGGTCATTCCTGGAGAAGACCTTTCAGAATCAGATATTGTCCATCTGTATCTATAAGGGAGTCTGTGAATTGCCATGTCAGTTTTTTTTAGATTAAAATTGTTACTCCTTTCATTTTGGCCAGTATGTTGGTCGCGTGGTAAACTATGGGATAGAGGTGGTTTGTCAGTTTGGTAACAGCATTTGATCGGAAGTGTGTTTCCTGAAGAAACATGATATCTGCTCGTAGGTTATGCATCAAAGATAATATCTGGCTTCGTTTTACAGGGATATTCAGTTCCATCGCATTGAGGGAGACCTCTTTTATGGTTAGCTGTATAAACGAAACAAGGGCACCAGGTCAGAGTAGTGTTTAAATTAAGAACAAATTTATTGTAATGTACTTACATTTAAAAGAATCAACATCAGCATTCAGGTGAAAATCATGGATCCCCAACGATAGGTGCCGAGGGGTGGTTGGAACGCAAGCACCCAGCCACAGATGTGTTCACAGATCCAGGGATGGAGGGTGGGGAGTGGATGGTCCGGAGATCCAGAGGGAAGGAGATCTCGCTGTGCCTCCTCCTCCTGGGAACATCCGCGGCGCACAGCCGCAAGCCGGATGCAGCGTCACAAGACACTGCCGGTTCCTCCACGAAAGCCAGCAGGAGACAGCTCAGACTGTGGAGAGGGCGGGCCGCCGACGTTTCAGAGGATCAACCTCCTTCGTCAGGCTTGGTGGATGGTCGGTTTGAGCTCTGTTAGCCTTGGGCTGCATGCGGTGTGAGCTAAATGGAGTCAGACCGGAAGATCGGGTGGTTTTGGTGAAGGCCTGTGGGGAAGCCGTGGCCTCTCATGGCTGGGTGTGAAAGATCTCGGGGATATTCCGGCTGATTTGCGTAGCCGAGCCCCTTAGCGAGCGGGATCATAATTGGGACTGGTTCCCGTTGTTTTTTCCCATCTCGTTGTGATTCTTGTCTGCTGCTAAACTGATTGCTAGACCTCGGGAGCAGGAGAATCAGGGGGCCATCATGTTCTGGCACCAAACCAAATCTAGAAAAAGCATTTTGGTAGTAATGATTAAGAGCATATATAAGCAGGCAATATCACACTAATAGCTTTGCTGTGTTGTTGTCACTTAAAAGTTGGAGAAAAGCTGCAGATAACATCACTGCTCACTGTACTTATTCTTACCTTTTTAGTATTGGCCCTGTGTGCTTTTGAAAAGGTAAGGGTCTGTAAACATGGTAATTTTCTAAAACATAAATGGCAAAATGTACTAAAAGGTAAGTAAATAATAGCGGGCATATATTGCTATGGTATTGTGGAAGCCTATAAGCATGCATTCTCTTGTTCATTGAGCACAATCCCTCAGCCTAGCACATTGTACGTTGATGATTAATACATATAGTATGGTCCCAAATTGCATAATGTTTTGAACAACATCCAAGTAAGGTGACTTTTGTGCCTTATGTTGCTATAAGTGGCACAAAAATCAACATTTTTACCTGAAATAAAAAAAAAAAATGCAAACTATAAACAAATGTAACAACACTACATTTGCCCACTAAGGAATGAAATGTGCACTTGGCAAGCAAACCATCAGTCAAAAAAGAGCCATACATAGTGCCGTTGACAGCTAAAAAGGCCTTGTATATACAGATACTTGTCACTTATGGCTACAGGTTCACATGCATGCTATAATGTCTACTGCAGACCATGAGAAATGTTTTGTTTACTGTTAGTGTTATTTACCCTTATGTGATTTTGTTCCTACTTGAGAAACCTATATAAAATCCTTAATAATGGTTAAATTAAAACATAAATGAAAATTGCAATTGTATTTTAGGTATGATACTATTTGCTTTTCTATGTTCAGATGCTGGAGTGTATACTCTATAAACCATCTGATCAATGTGTCGGCATGCAAGCTTTAATAAATCAGGCCCAATCAGTCACAGATGTATGGCCTGTGGGGTATTACTAAGCACAGTGACTTACGTCTTGTATTATTATGCTTTAAAACAAACCTATACTAGTTTCTGTTGCTCATATCAGCAGGGCACCCCAGTATCCAAATGTCTGTATTACAACTGACATCTTTATGTACATAGCTTAAACAAAAGCCACACAAAGGCATAAGCAGGAACCTTTGCACAGACCACTATTTTCCCCAGTGGCTTGTTCAGTTTTTAACCTCTTCTGGACGGGAAGGATTTGCCCCCTTAATGACCAGGCTATATTTTGCGATTCGGCACTGTGTTACTTTAATGGTTAATTGTGCAGTCGTGTGACACTGTACCTAAATAAAATTGATGTCCTTTTTTTTCCCACAATTAGAGCTTTCTTTACAAAAGAAGAGCGACAATTCTGAAAATATATATATATATATATATATATATTTTTTTTTTTTTCCACATTCTGCTATATAACATTACAAAAAAAAATGTAAAAATCAAATTTTTTTAACATTGTAGGCCAATTTGTTTTCTGCTACATATTTTTGGTAAAAAAAATCGCAATAAGCATATTTATGTCATTTTTATTGTTTTTTTTTACTAGTAATGGCTGCGATCTGTGCTTTTTTTTTTTTGTGGGACTGCGACATTGCGGTGGACAAATCGGACCCCTGACTGACATTCTTGACACTTTTGGGGGGACCAGTGACATTACTACAGTAATGAGTGCTAGAAATATGCACTGTTACTATAATAGTGAGACTGGCAGGGAAGGGGTTAACACATTAAGGGATCAAGGGGTTAAATGTGTACCTAGGGGCGTGCTTCTAACTGTGGGGGATGTGGCTTGTGAAATGATCACAGAGACCTGTGTTCCTATATAGCAGGATCACAGGGGCTCTGTGATCATTCCAGAGAGAAGAACGGTCAGCTGTGTTTACAACAGCTGCCCATTCTTCTCTCTCAGCGGGGAACAATCACGGGTGTCCGGCAGCAATCTGAGCCACCTGCCCCATGCATTGGGATCCCGCTGATGAGCGGGGGGCAGGAGCGCACCGCTGGCGGCGGCGCACGCTCGCCCCCTTGCTGCAGGCGCGTGACCGACGTATACCTACGTCGGTTTGCACAGGAGCGGCTGCCTGCCGCAGTGTAACTGTGGCGGGCGGTCGTTAAGCAGTTAACAGAAGCAGTTTTGTAGCATGCCTGTAGGTACATTTCCCATATCCATATAAATAAATGTGTTTAGTGGGTTCTCTCAGCTGTTTCTGACAGAATAAATTAAAAAATAATCACAAAACACTGTTGAATGCTTTCAACTATTTTCACTGTTATGAGCTCCAAGAGCTATGTTACACTAACAATGCTGTCACAAGTGAGAATTTGCCAGGAACAAGATCTCTAGCAAATGCAAGGAAGACAAATATCTGCTTAGTATATGTCACCTTATTTTCCCTAGCTAAAGTTCTCTGTCTTGCCTCTCCAGCCAGTGAAGGAATGACAAATGCAAGCAGCTGACATTTCAACCATGACCACATAAATCACAGAGCTTAGGTCATTTAATCTATTATGATTTCTCTGCAATCCCCCAGCAGAAAGTACCCAAAAGGGTCACTGGGAGTGCTGCCCCAGAAGTCTGCACTGTACAATTCCTCTTACTCTCTTCCAGTACCGGGACATGGTCACGTAGAGCCCAGAGCGAACATGCCAAACTGCGCCTCCCTCCAAGATGTATAAACATTATGTGTCAATGAAAATCCCCCTAAAAAACGCTGAGCAATAATCTGAATGCTTACCCCCTTAGCATAAATTCCCCCCTCCTCCCAGTACAACTCCACCCCCCCTTGCTGAAATCCCCCCTCTCAGCACAAACCTTTGCCCCCCCCCCCAAAAAAACTCAACCCCTCCTAGCACAATTCCTCTACTACTAAAATGTCCCCCTCCTAGTACATATGTTATTTTCCCCCTCCCTTCCCCACACACTTCAAATCCCCCCTCCCAGCACAAAATCCCCCAAAATATCCCCTCTTTGAACAATACTTACCCCCTGCCGCTCCCCAAACTCCCCCTTCCAACACAAATCTCCTCCCCTCCAATCTCCTTATGGCACTCCCACCTCACACTGCCCAGGGCAGCCGCTTCTTTTGCCCACCCCTTGTCCCGGCCCTGCTCTCTTCATCCTGTATCACCCATTCACACTTCCAAGGCAGGTCTGTGAGAAACTGACATTTTTAATACAAAAGAATTTAAGTATTTAAGCACAGCTCTTTATTTTTTCTCATTTCTTTCCGTTTTCCATTGCAGTTTACATTCTTTTTCAAAGAGGAAGTAAACTTCCATCCTTAAGTTTTATACATGCACCGTTTACGAGATATTTAATGACCTAGCAGACGGTTACATCACTGGCGCATGTGCTCTGAAGAAACAGCCACCTGTGCCTTTTCTTCAGAGCAGTGTGCCGTGACTAGCGGCTCCCACGTGCATGTCACAGAGCCGGAGCCGCGAACCTGGAAGGAAGACTGGATATAGATGACTGTTGCCTCCAGCAATGGCATTGCATTACTGGAACGCTTCGTTTTCAGGCAAGTTTAACATAACCTGCTAGTATGTGATGCATACCAGCAAATTAGGCCTTTGCCTTGCAGGTAAGTAAAAAAAAAAAAGTACAGCGGTTTACAACCATTTTTTTTTATCTCGTTTTATTCAATTTTTCAAACCAACAAATCAAAAAAGAAAATAATATAGAAATCAATCACAATATCAAAGTCCATTATTCTATAATAGAAGAAAAAAGAAAAGAAAAAGAGAAGAAAAAAGAAGAGAGAAGAAAAGACTATATAAAGTATAATTTCTCAACATCCTAGCTTAGGCTGGTCCATTTAAGTGATTGTATTAGCACGCCACCCTTATATATATGGACATAGAACCTAGATATGTAAAAAAAAAAAAATATATAGATTAATTTGAAGGAAAAAGTGGTGACAGTAACAGTAAACAGACCTACAAAGCCTCTATTTTTAATCTACCCAAAGTTTGTGCAACCATTTTAAATGTTTTATTTATTATTTATTTTTTATTTATTTTTTTTTAGCTGCAAATGCATGCAACATTCTGATTCTGCAAGTTCCTTCTTTATTTATTTCAAGTGATTGAAAAAATAAACTGTAGTGAAAAATACTGTACTGTATAACACCGCTCGAGCTTTAAATCTAGGCAATAACTTCCTCTCAAAAAAAAAAAACACAATTTATATCCCAAGCTAAATTCCAAAGAATTCTATAGTTAAGTAAGAATGAGGAGAAGGTGCATCAATGAGCTCCAGAACAGCAGGGTGCAATTTAAGAGGTATCAAGCACATTTTCAGTGAAGTTACTCAATCATACTTGATGGAGGCATCAATGGTTAGTCATGTTTTCCTTTTGTCTGGGCTAATTTCTGTTCCTCTACAGGGAAGCCTGTGCACAGCTTTATTGTACCTTTTTTAATTGTGCAGCTTTGTAAAAACACATAAAATAACAGCTACATGAGAAATGAATATTATTGTATCTTCTACTACGAAAACATTTGCATAAACGCATGCAAGAGACTACTTGATTTCATATATTTTACATTTATTTACACTCCAATCTGCCTATTTTAAGCAGTGAACAGCAAATTGCTTTTGACTTAATAGCATGCTGATTTGCCTATGATAAATGATTGCTGACTTGGAAAAATGAGACAGAAATGACCAGAAATTCTCTTTAATCAACAGAAGTTAAGAATATTCTCGGGTGAATTATTCAGTCCTTGTTTCTCTTATTTCTCTCAGACTTGTCAGAGACAAGATATATAAATGAGAAACAAATTATTGCAGTTTTCACATGATTTAACCTTACTTCTCCTCAACTCTATAATTCTTAATTTCCAAGGTGAATTGCTTTATTACTGAAAAGAAGAAAAAGGTATACCAAATAACCTCAGTGCTTTTTTATTTAACAATAAATACACATATACTAAGCCATCTGTCATATCCAATGATTTATATGACCAATTAAAATTGATGAACTGTGCACGGTTAACCTAGACCTGTGCTTTCATTCTAATAGGCTTGTGGATATACTAAATGGCGGAACAAGTCTCAAAGATCCATATGGCTATAAAATTGGTATTGCTTAATCAATTAACCCTCTGTCATAGCAAGTTGGACAACATGCAGGCAATATATCTAGTTTGAGGCATCAGGGAACCCTAACTAATGAATAACCCTTAAACTGGGTATATTTTTCCTTTGATATTTATGCCCAGGTATTTGCTGTATTCATACTCCTATGCCTGTGTGAAGCAAGGAAACTAAGCTTTGTATATTGCAATACATGTTGATTTAAGTTTAGATTCCTAGACATTAGGAGAAGCAGGAAGATGAGGGAAGTGAGAAGGGAGTGAGATTTATATAAGGGCTTATGATCCTGGGACCTGGAGGTTATGTCAGCATGTGGTTTCAGAATGAGCAAGAGTTGATGATGAGTGAATAATAGGGATAGGGCAGGAGTGAGGGTGATATATATAAGCGTTAGGGTGGAGAAAAATCAGAATTTGAAAGAAAAAGTTTGTTGGGATCAGATGCAGTCTGGCTGGAATGCGGCCCTATTTGTCATATCTTTCTCGTTTGTGCCTTACTTGAAATGCAATGTTAAAGTGTCAGGATATTTTCTGATCCTTGTTTGTTAAACAGAGATTCCAAACCTCACATTTTTTTCAATTTAGGCAATGGTCCACAATAGGAGAGTTAACTAGCAAAGATGACCCCTATGGCCTCTACTTATGGAATGTCTTACAACCCAAGCATTTTCGAAACACTTTGCCTTCACCAGCATCTTTCTCAAAATGGCTGACTTCCTTAACTCAGACCTCTTTAGACACTCCCTTTATATCCTTTATTCACACATCTCAGCTCTCAAACTTTACTGATGTCCTTTACAAAAGAACAGTGGAAGAAATTCTTGCATTTATTGCTCAAATCCTTGATCTGTACTAAAAACTAAGAGACTAAGTTCCAAAGTTTAACCAAATAATACAAAGCAGAAGCAGTCCTCCATAAATTGTATACATCCATTCCTGAAAGCTGTTAGATACGTTATGTCAGATAAATCAAAAGATATGTTTTAGGCTTGAACAGAGTTGGTCTCCTTCTGGAAAGGTGTAAAGAATAGGGTTGAACTCAGTGTTTTGTCCGAATGTAAGTTCGGGAATAAATATTGGCTGTTCAGACGTTTGCCTGCATACTGAATAATTAAGCTTTCAGCACGTACCAACATGACAGATCCCACTTGTCAATGGTTGCTATGGAAGCAGCATCTACTTGCACCCACTGTATTCTTACTAATCTAATCACTGATATCACCTATTTTGTTTACATGGCTGGGAATCCCTGGCCACACAAACAAATGGGTGGGGAAGGAAGCAGGGTCACCATTGCCTAAATATGGCTAAACATAGGTGCAATGCCATATTTGGGCAATTATTTTACCACTATCCCAGCAAAATTTGGACAATGATGTCACCACTATTTCTGCCCCTTCCTTTATATAGCTGATGACAGCTTGGGCAGCTGTCATTCGGCTTTGTGTTTGATGGGTCATTTCAGCGAGTAGTTGGCGGCAGGCATTGGGATTGATGATGGATTGATGAGGGACTTTTATTAGAATGTTTATTTTTTTAATAAAGGCCTTGTCAAATGTGTGGGTGGCTTTATTTCTAGGTGTCATAATTTTTTGTGAATAAATAGGGGTACTATGTACCCCATAAACATTCATGTGGGGAGGGTGCTATTTGAGTGCCCCTACCCTGGGCAAGGGTTGTGGTTATGAGGCCCTTGCCTTCTTCAACATAGGGACCATGTTGAGGGTATGTGGACTGGTATGGTTCAAGAGGGTGGGCACAGGTTCATTCTGACTTCCCCTTGACTGGCCAGGAATTTTTAGGGGGACCTCATGTATTTGTTCGTGTGAACTCTCCCCTTAATATCCATATCAAATCCAATGGATTTCTTCGGGGGAACTTGAACAATTTTTTTAATGAGTTACCCACCTTAACTGCTTGCAGACCATATACAGTACATATACGGTGGCAAGGTGGCTCTCCTACACTGGATCACGTACCTAGTATGTGATCCAAGTGTCGGGCTAGGGAGCACACCCATGCACTCCCGCTGCTGCAGCTGTGCTGCATTTGGCTGCAGCACGAACCAAGCAGCAGTTGCCAGCCACTGATTGGTCACTGACACCCGACAATCGGCTCTGGAGATTATCAAAGAGAGCCCTCTGTAGGTGTCATTAGTACATATTTTTAGCACTGATCACTGTATTGGTGTCACTGGCTCCCAAAAAAGTGTCAAAAGTGTCAGTTAGGTGTCCGATTTGTCCGCCACAATATCATAGCCCCACTATTACTAGTAAAAAAAAAAATTCCAATAACATATCCCAAAGTTTTTGGACGCTATAACTTTTGTGCAAACCAATCAATATAATTTACACATTTACAATAATACAATACAATAATTCTTGGGATTATTTTTACCAAAAGTATATAGCAGAATACATGTTGATCGAAATTGATAAAAAAAATTAGATTTTTTAAGTTTTTTATCGGATCTGTTTTGTAGCAGAAAGTAAAAAATATTGTTTTGTTTTGTTTTTCTACGATAACAGGCTGAAAGGATCTGGTATTCATTTTGAGGGGGATCCACGCACATTTTTAATTTCATTATTGCTGTACAGCTACAGCAAAAAACAATATTTGCAAAGAAAAAAATATGACACAGTATTATTTATATAAATAATTTAAGTACAGTATTTTTCTGTTACAAATTCAAGTTGAGTTCTTGTATTAACATTTTCTACTTTTATGCTTACAACTTAACATCACGATGTGCACATTTCTCAAACTACTACTACTTACTGTAGATTGATCCTTCATAGCCTTCTTAGTACTGCTAAAGCTTGTATTCCATGCAAATTGAATACCCCTTCTCCTCTCTCGATAGCTATGTGGCTCAGCGAGTGGAGAAGATCAGGAGGATGGAGGATCTTATCCTTTCCACTCAGAAAACAAAAACAAATGTATTTCAAGACATATTTTAATGAATTGAGTTTATATTTAAACATAAGAGCAAGGCTTGATGCAAGATAACTCATGAACACCCTCATCACAGACCCAGGGGGACCCTCATCCTCCTCTACCCCCCACCCCCAAATCCCGTATATACCTTCCTACTGGCTTTCCTCTTTCTCCCATATTACTGACTTTCCTTGTACCCTGTGATTTCCCCTCCCTGCACCCTTTTAATTCTTGTACTTCATACCCTGCAACTGATAATTCCTAGCCCCCATTTCCTTTTCCTTACTTGCTGCCAAATATATCCTGAGGTTATTGCACCTGTAATTTCCAAAGGTAACACATACATAGCCGTGGTCTTCAGCTTCTACGTATATATTCCTTTTCTGGACTTTCTGCATACTGCCTAAAGCACAACACTTTAGTAAAAAAAGAATGTACTGAAAGAAAACAATGATGCTGTGTGACTTTCCAATTCAGAATATTGTAATGTACCATGATATTGTCTCATGTCTTATACAGTGCATGACACTGCATGTTATATAAATAAGGATTTACAAAAAAAAAAGTGCAGGCATACTTGTGCAGGGATGATATATAGGCAGGAACTCTCATGGAAACAAGTGGTTTTACTGCCTTGTAAAATAAATATTTTTTATACTGCATTTGTAATCAATTTTGAAATTGTTGTAGTTTTGTAGCTTTCTCTTGTGTAGGAAGTGGTGCTATACTGATCCAAACAAAGGATACACAACTGTGTAATATAACACTGTGCTTGTGGTTGATTTTCATGCACTCGTTATGCTGTTGCTTCCTTTGTGAAAAAGTTTAACAAGCTAAATTAAAACAAATAATGGAGTGTTACCACTTTGAGACCTGCTGGTGATTGGGAATGTAAGTTAACTAAGCAGAATACAATGCCCCAGGATTGGCTGGTTAAAATTCATTTCTGCAGAAAAGTAAGTTAACAGGAAGGAAAATAATTAAAAAAAAATTATTTTAAAGTATATAAGTGTACATATTTAAAATATTTTAATATGCACAATTAAACAACTAACACATTAAACAAGTAAACAATATCATTTTTTTTTTCAAATTATTTTGCTGTTTTATTAAATTTAGACTAGTGATGTTTATTACAACATTAACAAATTGTCTTCATAAAAATATGAACATTCCTAAAAATGAACCTAGTTGCAAAAAGCATGTCAGATGAAAAAAGGGTTAAGGTCTGTTTATTACTTGTCATAAAGACTTAACCCTAGAAAAACTTCCTTTTAGGAATGAAATTAAGACTAATGAATTAATATTAAAAATTACCAAATTAGTACATTTCTTAGATTAATATGTTTACCTTTAAATAATGCTACTGTGAAATATTACTAATACATATAAAGTTCTGCATGCATTTCATTTATTTTTTGTGGTCCTACATGTATATGGTTTATTGGGTAACCTTTAGAACAGTGAGGCAATCAGCATCATTATTTTAATAGGCTTAATAGCACCAGAGTACTGTGCCATGCTAACCATTGATTAAAGCAGAGAGTTCAGCGTTAAATAAATACTCATTATTGGATAACTCAATAAATTGAAAATGCAACATTTCAAAACACATTAGGTTTCTCTGTCAGGCATGATAGAAATTTTATGTGTCACTAATTTACCAACTGAAATTAGTTGTTTTCTCTGTCAAAGTAGCCTATTTCTTATATCAAGCCTGTGACTAATGTTGCATAGAAATGTACCTTTCAATCTATTTTTATTGAGAAACAACAATAAAGCATTGTTGTCATAAGAATAAATGAGAGAAAAAAATAGATAAAATACAGTACAATGGAAATACATAAGAACATAAGAGTGCACAGATGTATAAACAAAAAACTACCAATAAATAAGGCTACAGTACAGTTGACCACAGCAAAAGTTGCAATACTTCCACAGTCATCTACATCATGACATGTCATGTAAACATGAGATCAGGCATCTAATTACCAGGCATGTACAAGAAAAATAAATCGCTAATAAACCAAAGGTACCAAAATCTTTTTTTGACAAAATGATTTTTAAAGTCCGGTCAGTGCAAGAACTAAAACAAAAATAAAAACAAAAAAAAACTAAACCAAAATTGAGATATAGCTAATGAGGTGAGAAAATAGAAAACATAATATGATTAAAAGAATGGGAGAAAAATAGGGGCTTCAGGAAAACTAACGGGAAAGGTAAAGAGAGTGAAATTGCAAGGGGTATTGAGTTGGTAAATGGCAACCAAAAGGGCTGAGACAAAATATAAGACTATCAATGGTTATTTTATTCACATGGTTTAAGAGCCGATTCATACTATAAAAGGTGTGTTCGCGTGCGTGGTTTTGCATGGTCCTGCATGGTACATTTTTGACAGCCCATTATTTCAATTCCAACTGAAGTCTCTCACTATTTTTTCTCTTTATAGCGCTTTGTTATGATTTGACATATGACATGTGATTATTTCTAATTGTTTTAAGATTTGAAATCCTTTAGTTTATACTTTTCTCGAAGTGCAAATGTTGCTTCCTGAAATCCTGTGGTCTATGTTGGCATCGCTGTGTAAAGACCACATTTTTCAGTAAAAGTGTCCACGCAGACATGTAGTACAGGTGTATCTGACCAGTTGTGTTATATTACTGATTGCATTGCATTACTGAGTTAAACTCTTGTATCTATTTAAGTGTACAAACATACTTAGACAGAATATGCATCTCCTATATAAAGAGAGTGGGAGTAATATATAAAAATAGAGGCTGATGTTAAAATTGTATATCTGACTAAGTTTCCATCCCTGTGATTTAGTTGGGCTTTTAATGTGTAATAAGTAATTTCTTGTACTTCATGATATGTGATATGGCAAAGATATATAAAAAAGAAGATATTCTGCTGGTTGAAATGACAGAGAAGGTTTCCCTTAAATAATCAGTTGCATCATCCACTTTCCTCTAATTAGACTCTGGGCCAAGTTCATCAATTAGGAGATACGCTTTACATTGAAAATCTCAAAGGCTTTCTCTATCATCGTCTCATACCTAGGTATGAAGTGTATCATCATTTTTATTCTCCAAACCCTGTAACACTCCTGAACACTCTCTGTATCCTAAAAACAACAGCTAATAACACTCAAGCATGTCAACTAAATGGTACCAATTGTGTCTCTGCAGTTTTTTTGAATAAATACATGGTTCTAAAGGTGATGGTTCATGGTTGATAAAAAAAATTGTAAATATCCTTTAAAAATAAATGCAACTATGTTTGTGGGTTTCATCTAATAAATTCAAAATTTATAATAATCATAATACATGGCCTATGTCTGACACCTGTGGTTATTAAAAGGCAGTCAAACAGTATGTGTGAGGTCTTTTAATTTAAAGGACTGAGCATTAAACTAAGGTCAGGGAACATTCTCTTTATAGTGGTCATATACTCTACAACTCAAATTGATGACTAGTACAACAACTGAGGCTTGAAGGTGAATTGTTCTCTTCGTTAACCAGAGGTCACCTAGTTGAACAACAATGAATCCTAAACATCACAAAATGTAGCTTGTACAGGTACTGAATTTGCTTATTGGCACTGACTGTAGTTACATTTTGGTAATGCTGACACAGATCTGGGCAATTCAAACTGAGCATATCATGAAAAAAAACATAAGTAGAAATTGCAAAAAGTGAAAATTGTATGTCAAAATGATAAGTAAATCTGGAGGTATAGGTATCCAATAATTACATGCAAATTGCAGTTTTCCTGTAAAATTTACATTTTTCACCATTCATTTTTTTTTCACTAACTTTCTTATTGATCCTGTTATGGGCAGCAAAATGAATACTCTAAGGGGTGATGGCAAGGCCAACTTTAAATTGAGATTTGAAAATAAAGTAATCTGTCAATTTAGTGTGATTTATTATATGCTCTTAACCATTTACGGGATCACCCACTGTGTATTTACGTCAGTACTTTGACGTTAAATACCAGGGTTATGGCAGCAGAAAGCTGCCATAAGCCCGGTATTTTTTTAAATGGAGGGTGGTCTGCTTTAACATAAGGGTGGTCCCAGCGGCAGGAGAGATGCTCCCCTCATCCTGCTTCCTGGTCGTTTTCCCCGCTTACTGGAACCGCCAGCACCAGGGAAAATGATCCGGTCCGCTCTCCTCTCGGGCAAGACGTTGAGTGAGGGCAAGATGACCCTCACTCAACTCTATGTCCTTGGAGGATTGGAGAGACATCCTAAGTCGCTCCCTAGCAAGGATTTTAAGAGCCCGTTTTTTTTTCATCATGAAAAAAAAATACTTTTTCTTCTTTTTTAGTGTAGATGTGAGATTAGAGGTATTTTTAACCCTAGATCTCACATTAAAGAGGTCCTGTCAAGCATATCATTTTTTTTTTTTTTTTTAAGTGTAAAAAAAATAAAGGATAAAATAAATAGGAAAAAAAATTAAAGTGCCCCATTCCTGTTAGCTCGTCCACAGAAGCGAACGCATACGCAAGTCGGGCCCACATATGTAAACGATCTTCTAAATTTAGAAGAGCTAAGGTCAAACCAGGGTGGCTAAACCGTACTGTAAAAAAGCTTATTAGAGAAAAAAAAATGGCCTTTAAGAAATATAAATCTGGGGGGGGGGGACATTATCCGCTTTCCACCAATACCAATACAAGGAATCGAATAAAAAATTTAAAAACGAAAGCAAGAAGGCTAAAATTTACTTCGAGAAACAAATAGCAGAGGAAAGTAAAAAGAACCCTAAGAAATTCTTTAAATATATTAATAGCAAAAAAGCGAGGTCAGAGCACATTGCACACATAATTAAAGATGATCGGAGGATGGTTACAGAGGACACAGAGAAGGCAACTGAGCTAAATGCTTTCTTCCTATCAGTCTTTACACAGGAAAGGGAAGGGTATACTGACCATGACTGTATGGTTAGCAGCACATCACAGGACTTGCCGCTATGGCTAGCAGAGGGTGAAATCATGGGAAGGCTTGATAACATTAACACAAATAAATCACCAGGACCAGATGGCGTGCCTCCGAGAGTACTCAAGGAACTCAGTAAGGTTATATCTAGACCACTGTTCCTGATCTTTGCAGATAGTATTTTGACAGGAACTGTACCAGGTGACTGGAGGAAAGCCAACATGATACCAATATTCAGAAAAGGGCAGCTGCATATCCCTGGAAATTATAAGCCGGTCAGCCTGATGTCAATAGTATGTAAATTACTGGGAGGGATGATAAGGGACTATATTCAAGAAGTCAAGTCAAGTCAAGTCAAAGTCAAATCTATTTTATTGTCAATTCTTCCACATGTACAATACATACATACAGAGAATCCAAATTACGTTACTCTTAGACCCCCGGTGCATACAGATAACACTAACAATATAAATTATTAAAATGTGTAGTGCGCTAATTCTGTGAAACTTCTAAACATAAATATGTGAACAATAATAACAACAATGTCATTAATAAATAGGATGAGATATAAAACATAAAAGTCAATGAAGTTCATAAAAGGTCCATATATGCAACAGTTCACATAAGTCCTTGAATGAAGAAATCCCAATACCAAACAAGTGATTTCAATGAAAAAGAATGAGGGAAAGGTGTTTCAAGGTGTTTGTTAAAGTGCAGGTATTCCCCTTACCAGATGGGTGAAAAATAAGGTGTAATATATCTCCAAACAAAAAGATGCGTGCTGTGATATAGATAGCCCAGCTCTGCCCACCTCGTGGCCGGTTTGAGAGTAGATAAACTCTTACCAGATGACATAAAACTTAAGGTGTATGGATAACTTCTGGATATCTTTCAGCTCAATGGTAATGACCGTCCCCCAAGCTTGCGGCTCCCTGTTGTCCCTTGGAAGTGAAACTTCATCCAGGTGTTCACAGGTGATTTCCCAAAAATAGACAAGGGGGGACTAATAGTGCATTATCCTTATAACTTTTATTGCTGTTACTCAAAGATGCACTTACAGTTAAGACGATATAATAAACTTGCTGGAACCCTGTAGATGTTATAAGGATAATGCACTATTAGTCCCCCCTTGTCTATTTTTGGGAAATCACCTGTGAACACCTGGATGAAGTTTCACTTCACTGGACCTTTTATGAACTTCATGGACTTTTATGTTTTATATCTCATCCTATTTATTAATGACATTGGTGTTATTATTGTTCACATATTTGTGTTTAGAAGTTTCACAGAATTAGCGCACTACACATTTTAATCATTTGTATACTTAATTATCCTCACTGGGTAATCGGATTTTAGTTGCAGCTTTTTCATCGATTTATTTATCAGCGCTCCCTTTATACATACCAACACTAACAATATAGCCTAAAAATCTGAAAACACAAAAAAAATAAATAAAAATAAGGTTTAATAAAAACAGCGCAGGGCACATGGCAGATAAAGTGCAGACCAATGACTTCAGTTCCATGGTGAATGAGGTAGTGAGCAGACCAATGCTGCCAAAGTGACTGGTGCAAGTCATCGAATGCTAGTGGAAGAAGGGGGTGGAAGGACCTAGGGATATGGAATCTAGGAAAGGGGAGGTGCGTAGTTCAGTGGTGCCTATGGCAGAAAAGGGACAAAGGGGCAAGTTCGGAGCAAGTTCAGCCTCCTGACAGCCTGATGGATAAAGCTGTCCTTCAGTCTGATGGTCCTGGCCTGGAGGCTCCGCAGTCTCCTCCCTGATGGCAGCAGACTTGATGGCAAGCTGCGTAATGGGTGGGTAGGATCACCTGCAATGCATAGAGCTTTGCGAGTGAGACGGGTTCCATAAATATCCTGAAGGGAGGGGAGAGAGACACCAATGAACTTCCCAGCTGCTCTCACTATGAGTTGCAGAGTCTTCCAGCAAGATGCGTTGCAGGTGCCATACCACACAGTGATGCAGCTGGTCAGAATGCTCTCGATGGTGCCTCTGTAGAAGGTGTACATGATGGGGGATGGGGCTCTGGCTCTCCTCAGTTTGCGGAGGAAGTAGAGACGCTGCTGTGATTTCTTGGCCAGTGCTGCAGTGTTGTCGGTCCAGGAGAGGTCCTCTGTGATGTGCACACCCAGAAACTTGGTGCTACTAACTCTCTCCACATAATGTTTGGGGGTTCTAAGTAATTTTCTAGAAAAAAAATGATTTTAACCAACAAGTGTCAGAAAAAGGCCCGGTCCAGAAGTGGTTAAAGACCATTTATTTTGGATTTAGGAGCATAAAAGGATTAGAAAACCTATTAGGTATTAGGGACTCTCTGTGTCCCGCTCTGTAATTAACCTGGTGACCACTGTCACCAAGACTCAAAGTGATGAAAAATCGCAAACTAGTTTACAGCTTTCATCAGAACAGGAGATGACAACAGCTTGACTCGCATAAACACTGGGGGGATTTACTAAAACTGGTGCACTCAGAAGCTGATTGGCTACCATGCACAGCTGTACCAGATTCTAACTTAACCTTGTTCAATTAAGCATTGGCAATAAAGCCTGGAAGCTGACTGGTTGCTTTGCAGAACTGCACCGGATTCTGCATGCTTCTGTTTTAGTAAATAACCCCACTATGTCATTGCAAACCTGTCAAAATGCCGCTATAGTGGTAATTTATGTTCACACCAACCCTGCTTAATTTCAGTATTATATTATACTAACTATTTATTCATACTGATTTTTTTCCTGCACCGGTCACCCTGTAGCTGTGAAACAAACTGTTTTATTGCATATTTACTTATTGCAAGCATTCCCAATAGAAACAAAAAATTACAAGTGGCCATGCTGACACACATGGCACAGACTTGGTCCACTGTTATCACCATCTGAAAGCTTGCCCTGAGAAATGATGTGCATCAGAAGTTGAAGTGCATGCATGTTGACAGAAAGCAGAAGACAATGTTTCAGTGAACAAAAATAACAAAGTAAAATTTACCAGCATAGTAGGTAAAGGTGCATATTTACAGACATATGTGTTGTAAAGATGAAGAGGGATACAAACTTTCTAATCACACGTCAATCACCTCTCAACAATGATATATTATTTGTGAGTTCTGACCGTTTAATTCTGTAACAGGGCATTCGGATGCACCAAGATACCTGAGATTCATAAGTTCTAGAAAAGAAAAGAAAAGAAAAGAAAAGAAAGAGAAAGAAAAAAAAAAAAAAAAGAGGTAAAAGTAGAGCTAGAAAAAAGTAGTGATTGGGGGGGGGGGGGGGGGGGGAGATTGGAAGTGGGGTGTTGTATAACCCAAAGGTCTTTAGTTCAACAAAAGTTATTAAGGTGACCATCTGGTATTGATCTAGGTATTCATAAGAGCATCTAAATCAGGTGTAAGGGTGAATATCATCCAGGGGTACCATATTTTATGGAAAGTGGCTTCATTTTCTCTTTTGATGGCTAGGGTTTCCTCCATTTCAAAAAGATTTTTAACCTTCATTAACCAGCTTTGTATAGAGGGGACCCGTGTTGAGTTCCAGTTTGTTGCAATCAGAATTTTAGCTGCATTCAGCAAATGCCTAATTGGTGATTTTTTATAAGCTCTATATGAGAGATCATTTAAATGGAGAAGACAACTAGCTGCATCTAAAGTCATTTTTGTGTCAGTAATTTACCTTATTTTTTATTTTTTATTAAACCTTATTTTTGTTCCCTCTGTACACTATGAAATTTAAGATCTTTAGATCTGCCATCAATTATGTAGTGCAAGGACCTACCTAAATGGATACTCGGATAATCGGATAGCTGGTGTGTCCTCCCATTATATAGTTTTGGTAAATCTAAATTTAAAAAGGAAATTGTATAGATCTTGTACAATGAGATTGTATAGTGTATGGTCACCTCTATCCACCTAAAATGAACTAGTTGCTAACTACTTCTAATCCTTGTTTGCTTTGCAACAACATTTTCAAAATACAAATCCACTCCAGTAACATTTAGAAAGTTTGGGGTAGCTCTTTATTGTGTCCAGGGAACTCTACATAGCTTTGTGGAGTGGAGTTGTGCTGCCTGCCACAAGTGGGTGTAACAATACGAATTTGGTTGAAAACAAAAATCAGCGTGGGGGTCCCCCAAATCCAAACCAGGCTCTTATCTATTATATAATAAATATTTGTTAATGTCTAGATACAGTAGAATTTTAGAATGTTGACTTTTAGTTATATATGTTTATGCTTTTATACTACTATATATACTGCTCTACTACTTCTTGGAATTAGGCCCGAAGCAAACAAAAGTTTGTTATATGTTGGATTACTAAAGGAAAAAAGCTGCATTAACAGAAAAATAATGCAGCCACTGTGTCTAAGGATTAGTAATTTGCAATAGAATACAGTTTTTGGTTTTGGGTTTGGACACCCTTTAAATATCTAGGTTTGAATGTAGAAGATGATCATTAGATTTAATGAAATAGAATAAAGTTCCCCTTGGATATTTTGTTTACTGGCTCCATATAAGGACCCACGTGTTTATAACTGATCAGTACTACTCCATTCTCTCTTTTGTGTGCTTGACCTACTTCAAATGTATTTAGCAAGTGACTTCTCTGCTTTGTGAACTTCTCATCTACAAACAGGTCAAGTGTTAAGATGGGAGAGGACAGCACACTGGGAAAGTTACAACCTTCCCAATGGATTCAGTAAACCGAGGAGTTATTTTTCTTACTTAACCCTCCTCCTGCCATCCAAAAAGAAGTATTGTGATAAAATCCTCCATGAGTCACACTTGTTCTTTCTGCTTCCATTCTTTTGTTGTTGTCATCCCATGCATGTTATTAGTGGTGTACATTAATCTTTGTTATGATCATTTAAACATTGTGTTTGCCTTGAAACATATATTTGGAAAAATTATGTTTTTTCCACTTTGATCTTCTGGATGATTTAACATAAATCAGCTATTTTACCATTTCAGCCTTTAGTGTTCAGGGTTATCTTACTGTCTGCTGTGCTGTCCTTTTAACAAAGTGAGTAAAATAGTATTTTCTCTATCTTTTCTTTCATACAATATACATAGGGTCTTTAAAACCCTTTATCTAATTTAGAGGGGAAGTATTTAATTTTTACCAATGCACTTTTTTCATTTTTATTGTATTGTATGTATTTAGTAGTTGCTACTTTCGCTATAGTAATCAGTGGTTGACTTGTCTACCCACGATGGACACTTTAGTTTTTTATAAATGTATATGAGCAGTTCAGTTGAAGATTGCAGTCTTCTCATTTTTAGTTTAATATGTGACAGTTTACTATAGATTGTGGATAATGTTTGATAAGTGTTGGAAAGATCCTTGTTTTTAATCAAATGCATTTCAAGAAACTCTCATTGTAACAAATATTTTTGAAAAATAAAACAAAGAAAGTGAGGAAAATTCACCATCTTATTATATACATATCTATTATATACAGATCTGTGCTATACACTTAGTGCAAAATAACTGTTAAACCTGTCACCTTTTATGCAACATATAGTGCCATATGTTGATAGAATAAAATGATGTTTTGTTCCTTACCAAACTGTTCATTACATGTAGTTTATTGATCTGCCTTTGAGAACATCAATTTATATAGAAACATTTTAAAATACAATTGTCTTGATCACATATACTGTATTTTGTTACAGGTTATATTTGGGTTTTGATAGCTAAATAAAATAAATATTTGCAATCTTTCAATGAACCAAATAAAATTCAAATTCACCTTTTTTCTATGTAAACACACTTAAAGTGTTTGTAACCTTCAAAAAAAAAAATCACTACCAGCCCCTCTCTTTAACCACTTAAGCCCCAGAAGATTTTACCCCCTTCCTGACCAGGGCCTATTGAATTTAACGGACAATTTCGCGGTCGTGCGACGCTGTACCTAAACGAATTTGAAATCCTTTTTTCCCACAAACAGAGCTTTCTTTTGGTGGTATTTGATCACCTGTGTGATTTTTTGATCATGCGCTATGAACAAAAAAAGAGCGTAAATTTTGCAAAAATAACAATATTTTTTACATTTTTTTATAATTCCCCCCAAAAAAAATGTAAAAATCAAAATTTTTTAACATTTTAGGCCAATTTGTTTTATGCTACATATTTTTGGTAAAAAAATCGCAAAAAGCGTATTTTGATTGGTTTGCGCAAAAGTTATTGCGTTTATTAACTAAGGGAAAGATTTTTGTCATTTTTGTTGTTTTTTTTTTAACGCGTAATGGCGGCGACCTGCGATTTTTTTGCGGGACTGCGACATTGCGGCGGACAGATCGGACCCTTGACTGACATTTTTGACACTTTTGGGGTTACCAGTGACATTACTACAGTAATCTGTGCTATACATATGCACTGTTACTGTAAAATGACACTGGCAGTGAAGGGGTTAACTTTTTTTGAGAGGGAGGGGTTAAGTGTGTCCCTAGGGGCGTGCTTCTAACTGTGATTGGCTGTGGATTGAGGTGTAGGAACAGTGATCAAAGGTCCTACATAGTAGAACCGTATGATCACTATTCTTACACACGGGAGAATGACAGGCGGCTTGTTTACAATAGCTGCCTGCCTTTCTCCCGCGCTAACGGACGATCGCGAGTGCCCGGCGGACATCGGGTTCGCCCGGCACACGCACGGGGGGGTCAGTGACCGAGCGGGATCGGGAGTGCGCATCCGGCGGCGCGCGCCCACTCCCCAGAGCCTCACAGGCTAGTGACATACCCATACGTCACTTTGCCTGTGAGGGGCTGACCGCCGCAGTATATTTACTTGCGGCGGTCGGCAAGTGGTTAATCCATCCATAACATACTGTGTAAGTGTTTGTTGAAAATGATGCCTCTAAATACTTTTTTTTCATATCTCTTCTGACCGGTTACGTGACTCCCTACTCGATCTACTGTCTACATTTTGGGGGGGCCACAATCTCCCTCTGACATCAGCTGGGGAGGTCACGTGACTGCTGTTCTGGTTGCTCAGCACCTCCCGCTGTAGCACTTAAATGGGGGAGGAGAGTGGCCAGGAGTCCCTTTACCGGTCTGAAGAGCTCTGAAAAAAGGTATTTAGAGGTTTTGTTTTCAACAAACGCTTACACCGTGTGCTATGGGTGGGTAAAAGAGATGGGCTGGCAGTGACTTTTTTTACAGTTTACTTAGCTACTAATAACGGCAGGAGGGGGGCCAGAGACAGCTCACAGACACAGGAGCTGACAGGCAGGGAGGGGCAGAGAGAGGGGAGCTGTGGATGGCAGAGGCACATAAACTGACCACGATAATCAGGGCTCAACAGCCATGATTATCATGGTCAGCACACAGAGGGGGAGGGGGCAGAGAAACTGGCAGGATCAACTGGATTTTTTTTACAGCTTAGAGAGGGGCAGAATAGACAGCACAAGCACTGTGCTGTTTAATCAGTTATTAAGGAACATAAGCTCTTTTTTTTCTTAGGGTTACAACTACTTTAAGTAGATTCAGTTATTAAAAATAGGCACCTTCAGGTGTTTGCAAATACTTTTAAGCACAGTTCAGAATCTATCATTTGCAAATCTTGACTTTTGAAAAGAAACTTGAGGACTAGCTCTTCCTATAAACAGTTCCCAACTGAATAATTTGATTTTCACTTTTCTTGGGACTTTGATAATCCACATTAGAGACTTCCCCAAAGCACCTTGTCCCCATGTTGATGGGGACAAGGGCCTCTTCTCCACAACTCTAGGCTGTAGTTGTGGGGGTCTGCCAGTAGGGAGCTAATCAAAATCTTGAAGACCCCTTTAACAAGGGTGACACCAGATCCTGCTCCCCTATGTTAATAAGTATGGTGTACATTGTACCCCTACTCATTCACCAAAAATGTGTCAAAAAGAAATAAAAACACACACACAGTTTTTGAATTTTCCTTTAGTTAAGCCCCGTACACACGTACCGATCGTCGGCATACAAACGTTCGTCTTTTCTCCCCGGGATGTCGGTGTCTGTTGAAAAGTGCAAAGACTGCCCAAAGAATTTTGTCCGCCGACTACAGCCGACTGCAGAAGTGATGTCATGTAATGGTTAACTTTCCCTGTGTTTTTTCTTTTCTGAGCATGCCCAGTCTTGCAAATCTGCGGTCTGTCGGCAGAATTCTGTACTGACTGGCGAACAATCGTCCGTTCTGGTGTCGGCATACAAAAATTTTAATGTTTGCAAGAAAGACTCTTGTCCGCAGAATGTGCGCAGACAGCTGTCGGAGGCACCATACTAACAAGCGTACAATCGGCAGATCTTTCGTCCGCCGACGTTTGTATGCCGACGATCGGTGCGTGTGTACGGGCCTTTAAAAAAACAATGCCCTCCAATGTAGATCTATCATCAATCATGATGCCCGCTGTCACAACCGGACATGAAAAAGAAAAAAAGCCACCGACCCATGTACCGATGGTGTATGGCAGGCAGACAGATGGCATAGCTTTTTTCCCCCGGGTCTGACAGTGGTGGCGGGGCGTTGTGATTGACGATGCATTTACATTGGGGGACATTTTTTTTATTTTAATAAAGGGATTGTCAAAAACTTTGTCTGTTTTTTATTTATTTTTGACACTTTTTTGGTGAATGGGTAGGGGTACTATGTACCCTATACTTATCTACATAGGTGGAACTGGGATCTGGGGGTCCCCTTGTCAAAGGGGGCTTCCATATTCTCATAAGCCCCCTGTCCGCAAACCCCGACAACCACAGCTCAGTGTTGTGGGAAGATGCATTTGTCCCTATCAACATGGGAACAAGGTTCTTTGTGGTGGCGGGGCAGAGCCCAAAGCACCCCACTCATGTTGAGGGCATGTGGCCTGGAATGGTTCAAGAGGGAGATGCTTTCTTGGCCCCCCACCACTTTCCTGGCCTACCAGGCTGCATGCTCAGATAGGGGCAGTATCCAGGGCCCTACACCCTTTTTATGGCCAATAGCTTAAATATAAGGCTTCAAAATGGGGACTTTTTATTTTTCAAGTTTGGGTCCCATAGACTTTATTAAAGTTCGAGGCTTGGGTGCAAACGTTTTACATATTCGGGAGATCTGGTGTGAAATGAAGTTGTGAACTGAAGTTGGGGTGTCCAGCCCAACTCTACTGTCTGCTAGTCTGGGACAGACGGTAATTGTTTAAGTCAGTGTTTCTCAATTCCGGTCCTCAGGGCACACTAAAAGGCCAGATTTTAAGTATTACCTTGGGGACATGAAGACTAAAATACTGCAATCACCGAGCAGCAAATGATATCAATTGTGATGTATTTCAGTTTCCTTGCAAACCTGGCCTGTTAGTGTGCCCTGAGGACCAGAGTTGAGAAACACTGGTTAAGTTACCTGGTTGAAGGTGTGAACTGATGTCAAATTACTAGGTATAGATATTAAAATTGCATTGTATGTTGGTCACAGGTGCCCCCCCCCCAAATCCTGTTTAGGAATGGCTGTATTAGTTGGCCTCTTACACATCTCTTGTGAATTGGTTGTCCTGCCTGTCCAAAGTGTGCAATTTGCCAATCTTTGTTGAATCTTCTAATACATAGCTAGGTACTGTATATACAATGAACTGATAAATACAAACAAATCAGTGGTTTTTGCACCTTTCCCTATCACAGTTTTTTTTATTTGATCCTATAGCCTGCACTTTTCCACGTATGTGGTTATCATTGGTTTCAATCTGAAAATAAGCAGTATTTTCCAACCTAATTAATCAATTTACTTTCTATTTTTGCAGCTGTTTGACAATAAAAGGTTTTATTACATTTCGATATTTCCTCCAGGTTGATCAAAACAAGGGTATGTTTTCATGAAATCCATTTCTTTTTTATAAGCATCCCAAGGCGTCTGGTATGCAAGATTCCCTATTTAATTAGCAATTAAATGGATCTTATGGAAATCACTTTTGCATTGTTTCATTGTTACAAAATTATTTTACGCCTCATTTGTTTTGAAGCTATTTTCTCCACTGGAAGAGCATAAAATCTGTCTTACATATTCTTAACTGCAGTAGCTAAATACAGATTTTACAACACCTGACCTGTGAACAGAAAAGTGTTCCAAAGAGTTCTTTTAGAAATGTAGCTTACACTGACAGAAGACTTGCTTATCTGTAATTATTCATACCATTATTGGGTACTGATGAATTTTAACACACCATGAAAATGAAGAGGACAAAAAGATTTTGGAATAAGATTAATGTTTGTTAAAAGCTTATTGTTTACACCCGTTGATTAGAACGATACCATCAGTCTTCCAAAGGTCACGCAATGCCTAAAGCCAAGACTTTTTTTTTTTTTTTGTGTTGTCACTAAACTGCAATAACATTGACAGCAAACATCTCTTAATTTATTTCTGGCACATTTTCAGTGCCACTGTACAATTATATGTTTGACTTTTGACTGTTTGTATTAATGCATTTTTCATTTTATTTTATTTTTTCACAGTTTAGCTTATTTACTAACATTACAGAAAAAAAATGTGCAGTAAACCATAGCAAATAATCATAATTATTTTATGTTTGTCTGGTCACAAGTTTAATGTCTTCACATAGGTTTTTTCTTGTAAACATTAGAACAGCAGTGTGTAAAAAAAAAAAAAAAAAAAAAAAATAAAACAATTTCCAAAGCTTTTAGCTAGCTCTGCATATCTTTTTTGAAGTCTTTGTAGCACCTATATGGAGCCCTGCTTGGAGATGTTATTTTAGGCTCTGTTGGAGAGAGATTTAGCACTACTTAGCTGTATCTCTTGTAGGTTCACTGAATCTTCCTAACAGTTCCCATAACGTTAGAAGCTAATCGGACTCAATGATGAGTCTGGAAAAAGATCATTTATACATAAAGTAACATGGTATTTGACTTTTTGGATCTACATAGACAGCAAGGTTATGCAGTGTTGAGGAGGTTTCCTGGTACTGGGCCTTAGGAAAACAGTAAAGGCAAAATAGGGTTGATTTACTAAAACGGGTGCAAAATCGGGTGAAACTATGCATAGATCAGCTTCCAATCAGCTTCCAGGTTTTTTTTGTCAAAGATCAATTAAACAAGCTGCACAGCTGCATCAGATTTTTCACTTTCCAGTTGTAGTAAATCAAACCCTAATGTCTGTATAAACTGGCGATGTCTATTTAGAAGTTGACTTTTGTTGATAACAGGTAGAACGTTTTTCCAGAACTGCTGTAGAAGCATTTTCAGCAATCAGCAAGCCCCCCCCCCCCAAAAAAAAAAGACAAAGTAATATGTTTTGTTAACAGCTTCCTAAATATTCTGACCTTGATGAAATACTTTTAAATTCTAGAATCATATATTCTTTGTTCTATTCTTCATATATTTAGATTGGTTGACATGATACTAAAGACAGTAGTTAATTTGGCTCATAATGCATGCAAGTACATGAATCCATTGCTTTGTTTGCAAGAGGATGATTTTTTAATGCATACTAATGCTTGTTTAATCGAGTAATCCAGCAGCTTTTATTACCTGTGGCTACTAAGTGCACTTTTGTTTTTCCTCTCAACAGATTATGCTAAATGACTGCTCCTAAAACAGGATGCAATAAAGCACTCTATTTGATAATTGGATAGTGTATACTTTGCATTTTCTTGTGCAAATTTGCACCATTTTTAAAAAAAATTACAAACATAGAGTAGGGCTGTTACTTTGTACTTGTAAACTGACTTACCAGCTTCCCTAAACTAACTGACCAGTTTTTTTTGTGTCATCATTTTTTGTAATAAGAATGTTCATTAAATTTTGTAATTGTTATTGGGGTCAAATCAACATTAGTTTTTAAACATATTGATGGGAAAATTCAAAGGAGCAGGATGACATTTTTTTTCTCAGTGGAACTAATTTTTCACACTATATTTGGTTTTAATTTGGCTAATTACATTCATTGCAAAATCGTATGTTAAAAGCAAAAGACATTTCAACTGAAATTAATCAGGTCACCTACTAAGAATTATTGTACTAATATTCAAAAATGTACTGAGAATATCTATATGAACGTCCATTCAAAACTCTGCTAGTTTATGGCTAGCTTTATTCTTCTCAGTGACAACCTCACACTCAACTAGTCTCAGTTTTTTCTACTATTCTATTTGCACCTCTGAATTGGATGTATATCAGGGGCCTAGCATTTATTTTCAGACAACAGATAAAGACATACATAGCTGAATTGTGTTTTACCTGCTTAACCACATGCTGACGGTCTAACTAGGAATTTACATCATGATATTGACGTTAAATAACGGGGTTATGGCTGCAGCTAGATGCCATAATCCCAGTATTTTATTTCCCTTGGCTTTCTGATAAAAGTGATCCCAGTAGCAGATTTGCCACGGGATCACGTTTGGAACCAGCAGGAGAGGTGCACCCCCCTCTCGCTGCTTCCTGGGCTTATGTTACCTATCGGTGAGCCCAGCATTGGCAGTCATTTCCCATTGAGATGAGTGATGGTAAGATGGCCACCACCCCTCTTCTATATGCCCTTGGAGGACAGGAGTGATGTCATGACGTCACTTACATTTCTTGGACCATCTAAACATGTTATTTTTTCTTAAAGCAAAAGATATATATATATATATATATATATATATATATATATATATATATATATTTTGCTTTTAAGGGTAAAGGAGAGATTTTATCTATAAAGAGGACCTGTCATGCTGCATTGTGCTGTATTGTTATTGCAAGGGATGTTTACATTCCTTGCAATAGTAAAAAAAAATCATCACTATTTCTTTTTTCTCTTTTTAAAAGGGACAGTGTAAAAATGTAAAAAGAAATAAAAATGTTAAAAAATACATTTCAAGTGCAGTAGTGAGCGCATACATAGGTCAGGACCATATATGTAAACAGTGTTTGCAGCACACATGAGGTATAACTGTAAATTTCTGAGCAAGAGAAATAATTCGAGCACTAAACGTCCTCTGTACCTCTAAAATGATAATTTTTAAAGCATCGCTTATGGAGATTTTTAAGTACCATAGTTTGGCGCCATTCCACAAGCGCAAAAATTTTTAAAGCTTGACATGTTACATATCTATTTACTCAGTGTAACATCATCCTTCATTTTATACAAAAAATTGGGGTATATATAATGTTAGCCTGCAAGGCCCAAAGGTGTAAATTAACAAGTACAGTATAAAAAAAATCAAAACCTTTTAGAGTGGTTTGTGTAATTACATGGAGACAGAGCGAATATAAATCAAATGAAATGAATAACCACAACAAGTAGCCAAAGCTTCCTACACCCTCTAAGCTTCAAGTCGTAGAAGGCCCAGGGGATCCCGGGCTAGGGGAAGGGAGTGTCACCAGGCCCCTCCAACCCGGTGGGGAACAGACATGCCAACCCCATGGGATCAAATTGTGGATGTGGAGATCCCATCATGGGTATCTGGAGAACCGGAAACCCCCCCCTCCAGCCTACGCCCATTGCCCCTGGTATAGCTAATGTAGAGCCAGGGCCGCTTGAATCATAAAGAGAGGGATAAGAGGAATCAAAGAACTACTCTCGTGTCAAAAAAAAAAAAAACCTTGTGGTTGGCTATCAAAATATAAGAGAATTAGAGGAAGAAAAAGAGTTCCCCTTTGGAAACAAGTTTTCAACCTTCTGGGAACTCCATATAGTAACATGGAAGAGGAAAAATTATTTCAAAATTAGGGATAAAGAATAGATGAAAAATGAAGAGAAAGAAGAAAGGGGGGAGAAGCTAAGTGTCTTTTAGAGAAAGTCAATGAGCAAGGGGAGGGGAGGTAGGTCTGCTGGGAGGGTCCTTTTGGTGGAATACCATGCCCAGGTACAAGGAAACTCCAACATAAAGTGCCCAAGGTTCCCAGACTGATTCAAACTTTTGCACCCTATCTTGCAGTTTAGCAACAAGTTGTTCCTGGGACACGATCCAGGAGACCTTCCATTTTGCTGCTGATATTGAGACAGAGGGCTTTTTCCAGGCCCTGGCTATCGTAATTTTAGCTCCCAAAAAACATAAAGAAGATCAAGGTCAGGGTATATTTAGGGGTTTTGTCTACCCTGTGGTTCAAAAGGACTATTGATGGATCGTGAGGAACAGCAACCCCAGTTACTTTCCGTATTAGGTGGAGATATATGTTCCAATAACCTCTAATATGGGGGCAAGACCGCCATGCACCAACATGGAACAAACTAGATTACACCCTCTGAAGCACAGGGGAGAAGCATCTTGGGAGATCCTGGCTAATCTGGCTGGAACATAATACCATCTAGTGAGTATTTTAACATTTGCTTCTATAAGAGATATAGTATGTTCATGATACCTTTTGTAAGAGCGTTGGAGTGACTGGAACCACTCGCCCGGGCCCCACTGTATATCCAAATCCAGTTCCCAGGACTGAGCATAGGGTGGTTTATCTGCCTTGTCAGCCGGGGCAGAATAGATAGTAGAGATGCCTCCCCTCCAATCCATAATTGTGGAACACAATTGTTCGTAGGTTGTAAGTTTGGGGGGGGGGGGGTCAGGTTTGTCTAGCCAGATGGAGTGTAGGATGTGCGAAATCTGGGAAGTCTAAATTTCTCAATGGGAGGACTTTCGAGTTTACTCACACAGTATCCGAGAGAAATGGGGCCCATTGAGTTAAAGTGTCCTATTCTGAAGAGACTTTTGTTGAGCCACCAACAAAAGGCTTGTTTATTCAAACCAGGGGCAAAGAAAGGGTTATTAAACAGGTTGGAGAGTGGTTTGGTACTAGAGATTAAGGAAGCTTGTTTATATAGAACATCACACAATGCCAGGGAGTGAGAAAGGGTGGGGGCGAGGACTGTGGGTCTTTGTTTAGGAGAACTTCAGAGCAGAAAGTCTTAAGTGGGCAGGGGAACTGCCGGTCTTTCCATATCAATCCAATCAGGTTTGGGACCCCTAGAGTATACTGTAGAGATTTGAGCTAATTGTGCAGCCTAATAGTACCACCATAAATTGGGTAGGCCCAATCCCCCTTGATTTTTCAGTCAGTAAAGGACTTCTTTGGGGCAACAGTAACCATTCCTCCCCCAGTGGATAATTTTTTCGACTGAAATTTGAGAAGTAGCTTTTTTTATTGGAATGGGGACCTGAAGAGGTACAGAAGACGTGGTAGAAGAGTCCTTTTGATAGAGTTGATCCTTCCCAATCAGGATAGATCACATTTTGCCCATTGTTTTAAATCTTCCTCTAGTTTCCAGAACATAAGGGGGGGGGGTAATTTACAGAAAACCGTTTGTCAATGTTGTGGGGTAGATTAATTCCCAAATAGGGGATAGAGTCAGAGGACCAGGAGAAGGGGAAATAGTGCCTCAACTGGTCTACTAGCTCCAGAGGAACCAAGATGTTTAGTGCTACGGACTTGGAGACATTTACTTTTAAGCCCGAGATTAAATCAAAGTCTTGGAGCAGTTGAAATACATTCGGGGTGGAGATCAGGGGCATTTGATAAAGAGCAGCAGGTCATCCACGAACATTTATGTTCATGGGGAACACAAGAGACTCCCTTAATATCAGGGTGCGATTTCATGGTGATTGCCAAGGTTTCAATAGCTAATGCAAAAATGAAAGGAGACAAGGGACAGCCCTGTCTGGTCAATTTTTTGATTTCTAAAGGGTTAGAATAATGGCCCATCAAACAGACCTGTGCTTTTGGGGCCGAGTAAAGAGACTGAATGATTGCCAAGAATTTAGCACCAAAACCTCAACTTCCTAGTATTTCAAATACGTAGGGCCAAGGGGGTCAATGGACAAAAGAAAGTCTTCCTGCCGGCGCCCCCATCCCAGTGAGAGTGTAGAAACCAAATTATATCTATGGATCTCCTAACTTTGTCTGGACCCTGCCTCCAAGGGATGAAACCCACCTGGTCCTTGTGAATATATTTAGCTATAAAGCTTGACAGTCTCGATGCAAGAATTTTCGTCATAAGTTTAAGGTCGTTATTAATAAGTGGTATCAGACGATAGTTACTAACATCACTAACATCTTTCCCCTTTTTGGGAGATATATGCTGAGTTAAAATCACTGTCCAGGGGGTTTCCATCTCAAAGGGAGTTAAAAAATCGAGCCATATAGGGGGATAAGGAGGGGTTGAATTTCTTATAATATGCAACCGAAAAACTGTCAGGCCCAGGCGCTGACAAAATCTGGGAGATTTAGTGGCCTCCAATATCTCCTCTGGTGTGAAAGGTTTATCGAGGAGTTCCCATTGGGTCTGTGTGATTTTGGGTAGGGGAAGATCCCTAAGGAAATTTCCCAAGTTATGTGGGGCAGGAGAGGATTGCGAGTCATACAAATTAGAATAGAAAGTTTGAAAGGCTTCCATGATACAGATAGGGTTTTGGGTCAAGACCCCTGATGAAGTGCGAATTTTGGGGAAGGATAAGGTACATGTTCTAGGGCATAGTTTGTTCGCCAATTTATAACCTATCGTGTCCTTCTGTGAGTAGAATTTAGCACCAGTCCATCTAATATGCTTTTTTGCTGCTATAGTCAGGGCTAGATTTAATTTCACTCTGGCAGAATCTAGCTGAGACCGGAAAGTACGGGTAGGGTTAGTTTTGTGACATTTGCTCATTTCAAGGAATTCCTGATTCAGTTTCTGGATTTCAGCTCTGTATTCATGGTTCAGTTGGGAAGAAATTTGAATGAGGAACCCTCTCAGCACTGCTTTGTGGGCTGCCCAAAGTGTTGTTGGTGAAACGCTGTTATTGTCATTGTCTGTAAAATATTCCTTAAGAGTTTTTTCTAGGATTTTACATTGTATTGAGTCACTCAGAAGGGCCTCGTTAAGAGGCCATTTGGATGGGCCTTCATCCCGTAAAGAGCGTCGGAGGTAAAGTGTTATCAAGGAGTGGTCTGATAGGGGTGTGTCCGGAATTTTGGATGTTATGGCTAGGGGAATAGAGGAAGATCTGATGAAAATATGGTCAACCTTGGCATACGTGTGATGTGGGGCAGAGAAGTGTGTGTAGTCCCTGATATGGGGGTTTAATTCTCTCCAGATATCTATCAAGTCAATAATATGAAGAACCTTCACTATTTTTAGGCTGGGGGGGGCATTTTGATTTCAGGGTTCCCTTGATTTATCCAAAGGGAGATCAAATGCTATATTTGGGACTCCTCCAAAAATGATGGTGCCCTGTAATTAGGGCTTCAATGTTTTTGTAATGCATTTAAAAAATCCCGCTTGGCCTTTATTTGGGGTGTAATACATTTTTCCATCGATGGTACCTACTACCAACAGGCAATGATTTTCAGGGTCCCTTAGTATTTCAGAAGGGGAGAAATTTAAACGTTTGGAAAAGCAAATTGCTACTCCATGTATCTTGTTTGTGGCATTAACTAGGTAAAATTGGGGGAAGCTCTGGTGAAGGCAGGAGGGGTTGTAGGAGATTGGGAAATTTGTTTCCTGTAGGGGAATAACATCTGTCTTTAGGGTATGATATAATTGGAACAATTTCTGCCATTTAGGACCCTATACATTGTGGGATTAAATCTGCATGATTGTATTGGAAGAATTATAATTACTCATGGACCAGAGGTTTGGACAACTCAAAATAGAAAAAAATCTCACCCAGTGAAGACAGACCGCCCTGTCATGCAGTGCATCCACAGCCTTTCAAAAGTCTCAATTTCGCGAATCGATGTGAGAGGAGTTCCAAGCAGACCAGAGGAAAGGGAGAGGTTAGAAAAGAAAAAGAAAATTGGTAGAGAAGGGGAAGCAAAAGAATACATGACAACAATTCGAGAGACAATGAAACCAAAAACCCAATAACCCACCCATGGGAGGAAGGGTCCAGCCACTTCCCGCCAAAATACCTGAGAATGATGATATCCCTGGAAAGTGGGGAACATCAAAATGCCACTGAGAGTAAAACATAAACGCATCAGCGGCAGATGGAGGCGCATTGTATCCATTAAAGATATAATAACAAACCAGTCCCCTCTTCCCACCCCCCTCCCTTGGAGGAGTCCCCCAGTAAACAAAGAGACAAGCTCATGCTAAAAGCTAGCATGAATCGTAGGGAGAGGAAAGCCATCTGAAAGATCAGTTACAGAAAGTGCTAAACAGGATCCAGTTGTCCTTAATCAAGATGAGATTGAGAGTCTCTTGAACTCTTTGATTGTTGTTTCTGCCAAACCGGAGTAAGTGGACTAGAAGGAGAAGACCTCTTGGCAGATGAGGGACCCCTGGCAGTGGAAGGAGGAGGGATCTCTTGAGTAATCAGACCCAGGTGTAGGAGCGTTCACCTTCTGAGAATGATGAGAAGCTGTGGGCCTTGTTCAGGTATGAAAAGTTCAGGCAAAATGGAAAGGACCATCTGCATGTTTTGTCCTTATGAGCCAGAACTTGAAGGAGTGTTTCAGAGAACGATGTCTTTGTACGGTAAAGAGGGAGAGGTCCGCAAAGACCTGGACCCAATGTCCCTGAATAGTAAGCCCATCTGAATTTCTGGACAATTTCATCAGCTCTTCCTTAACAGAGTAAAAGTGGGGTTTAACTATAATGTCTCTCGGTAGACTGTTGGACGGCATTGGTTGCAAGGCTCTGTGTACTCTGTCCAACTCCAAACAGTGTTCTGGGATGTCTGGGATTAAGTCCTTGATGAAGGAGCGAATTGCAGGGTTAACTTCTTTCAATGATTCAGGGAGTCCTCTGACTCTGAAGTATGTGGATTGTGGGCTCCCTACTCACATTCATCTGGGTTGACCAGAAAGTCACTCATGGGTGTCAGGATAAGGTCTCATGTCTCCCCAATCAGTGATTCAGTAGATGCTGGGGAAGGGGCAGTATGGGCTGATTACTCACTGTGACATGTATTATAGGAGTCATTGCAGGGCTAGAGGTGTCTTGGTCAGCAATGGAATCCTCTGTATCACCGTCTGTGCCTCGTGTGGTAGCGGCCGCCATCTTGGAAAGGTGGGATGTGATCCAGCTGACTGGACAGATTTCTCCTGGCAGAGCCTCTGGACATCAGATTATTCCCTGGCAGTTCCCAGGTCAATCTCTGGTGGAAGGGGTCAGGAACGAGTGCTCTGAAGGCTGTGGTGAGAATTAGAGAACCAGAGGGAGCGGAGCTCCAAGGCTAAGCGGCCATCTTGGAGTCCTCTGCACGTGCGCCTCCAGCTGCAATATATTTCTTTTTTTTTATCAGTATCAATTACAGGGTTGAGACAAATCATTTAACACTGACAGGGGTGCTTACATTGACCAGCTTTTATTTTTGTAAAATCTTTATCCCAAAAGGATAAAAATGTTTGCTATAACTGTTTATAAAGAATTAGTGGGAGTTTGGCTTCAATTTGTTAGTGTTTTTAAATCTGCTAATACATTTAACATTCCCTACCCCCAAGACTGACAATGCTGCTGTGAAAATGTGCCCCCTGTGTGCATTCATGCAGAGTGGGGGTACTCTAATACAGGAGATTTATTACTGGTCAGATCACTGGATAAAACAGAGAAAAAAAAGGCTTAAAAAAGAAAATGAATGCAGCCACCACATCTAATGATTGATAAGCTGCATAATGTTATATTTTGGTTTGGGGTTTAATCCCTCTTTAAGGATTTTTATTTTCTTCAGTCAGTCTAAGGATCCAGGCACCCCTGCTGAATCTTGTATTTTTTTTGCCATTTTTTCATGTATGGGGGTGGCCAGATATACGGCAACTTCCATATCTTAAAGGGAGCTCCAAAATTCCATTACATTCCCTCGGTGGCCCTCACATTCATAGATGTTGGGATGACGCACCAAAAGGGCCCCAATGCCATTTATGTTATCATGGGGTTCCCATTACAAATTCATGCTAGACACCTATCCAGGCATGCAGCCTGGATTTCTGGATAGTAGGGGACAGTGAATGTGCATCCCCCTTCTTAAAAATACAAGGCCACGTGCCCTGCAGAAAAAAAAATGGTGTAAAGCCCCCCTTAAAATACTTATCAGACCCTAGACAGGAGTCTGGCATTCATTTTTAAGGGGGGCTCAATGCAAACAAAAAGCAGTGTTGGGTTGCCCTAAAAATTTCATAAAAGACAGCCTGGCTGACCAGGGGACCTGGGATGGGTGGGGGTGCAAGTAACCCTCGAACCATACTGGGTCACATGCCCTTAACAATGGTGGATGTGGCCCCTTTAACAAGGGACTCAACCCCACATTCTTGTCTTGGTCAATGTGTGGGTTTGTGGAAGGATCTTATTGGAATCTGAAAGTCCTGTCCATTATTTATTGGGTCTTCCCTTTTACCATTGTTGCAAAACTCATTAACCGGTTCCTGACCATCCGCCACCTTTTTACTGAGGCAGTGTGGCTGTCTTGCGTGAACTGACGTAGATCTACATTGGTCGAGCACCTGCAGCTTGGGGGCGAGCATGCGCCGCTGGCGGTGCACTCCTGCCCCCACTCGGCAGCGGGGAATCCAATTAAAGGAGCAGGCGGCTCCGATTGCCACCTGACACCCACGATCGTTCCCCGCTAAGAGAGAAGAATGGTCAGCTGTTGTAAACACAGCTGACCGTTCTTCTCTTTGGAATAATCACAGAGCCCCTGTGATTCTGCTATATATAATCACAGGTCTCTGTGATCGTTTCACAAGCCACGCCCCCCACAGTTAGAATCACTCCCCTAAGCTCACATTTAACCCCTTGATCATCCACAGTGTTAACCCGTTCGCTGCCAGTGTCATTAGTACAGTAACAGTGCATATTTTTAGCACTGATTACTGTAGTAATGTCACTGGTCCCCCCAAAAGTGTCAAAAATGTCAGTCAGGGGTCCGATCTGTCTGCCGCAATTTTGCAGTCCCCCAAAATGTTATATAGCAATAAGTGAAAATTATTGTTCTTTTTCCAGAATTGTCGCTCTTTATTTGTTTATAGCGCAAAAAATAAAAAATGCAGAGGTGCTCAAATACCACCAAAAGAAAGCTCTATTTGTGGGAAAAAAAGGACATCAATTTTATTTGGGTACAACGTTGCATGACCGCGCAATTGCCCGTTAAAGTAACTCAGTGCCGAATCGCAAAATATGGCCTGGTCATAGGGGGAAAATCTTCCGGTCCAGAAGTGGTTAAAATGCTGATTTCCTATATCCTTTTGGCTGTCAAGAGAGCCATCCCTCTACGTTGTCGGTCAACTGATCTACCGTTCCCATCTCCAATTATTACAACTAATAGCTGAAATCCAGAGAATGGAATATCTAACTGCTACTGTTAATGATGCTATTCAAAAATGTAATACAATTTGGGAAATCTGGGACCAGTCTGAATACGGTCATTCATTACCTTTACTCCTGTCACATTTAATCATCTTATCTCCTTCTGAAATATTCCATTGTTGTACCTTTGGTGTATATACTTTTCTCATAAGCCCCCTGCACTTTATATAGGTTAAGTTTTCTTTTTGTCAACTGATACCTCTGTCTGCTAGTATTGTTCTTTGGATTCTGTCGTGGTTTCTGTATCATATGACTTTGTAATGCTTACAGAGATTTTACTCTCCCTTTGTATTTTTTTTACAGAAATTCAATAAAAATACAAATCTTAAAAAAAAGTAAATCATTACTCAACTCAAGAAACTGTAAAGATTTACAAGTTAATCATGAAACCGCATTAATTACCAACATTTGCTTTTGTCTTCAAGTTGACAATATTAAAATAAACAAAGAACCTTATTTGATTAGTTCTACTTTACAGCCATTACTTACTTTGTTTGCTCACTAAAATAGCAATATTAACTTTCCAGCAGTTATACCAAAGCTGAATTATGAGGAGAATTATTGTATCGTTATCATTTTAACTTAATTACATGTCTAAATCCAAAACCCAATCCTTGTTATTATTGTTTTCTTTTGAAATATCCAACTGTACAGTTTAATGACAGAGCAATAGTTATGTGTAACGAACAGCAACTGATCAGAAATTATATTTCAACTGCATTAACCTGAAATCGGGTAGCTGCTATGGTTTACTACACTTTGTACTTTGGAAGAGCCCAAAATACTCTGAAACACAGATCTATTTTTGTTGACATCTACACTGCATATAATGTTCAGCTCCATCTGTTGCTTGTATTGCCATCTACTGGTCTCTAATAGAAAAGGTCTGTCTTGTACAGCTTTAATTGTTTTAGTATATTATCATGTGTATACAGCTATGTTTGTGTAGTAATACAACCTTGGTACACATGTGCAGAAGATGAACGCAAAACAACAAAATATATTTTTTAATTTTTACATGGACAATATGTCTGCTTGTAATTTTAAACTCTATGAATTTTGACCAGAAAAAAATGCCATGCTGTTATCATATTTATGAAGCTAAAAGTGATATCTTAGCTTTGAATGGTCACCAGTGAATTAAATCACTTGCCATAATCCTGTAGATCATTTGCTACATTAACAGGATTTCCTTGTTTTATATTGTGCTATTGCACCTTGCATGGGTCCATAATTACAGCTTGTGTATTCCAGATTTGTATGAAATGCAGCATTTTGTGTTCAAAAGCAGCACCGCTTAAAGGTGATAATTTGTCCACCATTTGTGGATCCTCTTTGAAGCAGCAGAAATTCACCCAAATAGAACAAGCTACGTCCGCTACGTAGAACTGGAAATCAGTTCTAATTCAGTTGATTGAGGTCACACAGTTTAACATACCTAACTATCATGTGAGGGCCATTTCAATGTCAAGTAAAATCCTAATAAACAGTTCCTAGAAATGTTTTTCTCCTGCAGGTGGGCTGGTAATTTATTTTTTTCTGCATTATAAAGAAACCAATTTATAAAGGCTTTCTTCAGTATTTGGGTCTGTGATAGTCATGATAGTTGTGCCAAACTGGATATTTTCTGGTGCAAACACCCCCCCCCCCCCCCCGAAGTCCCAAAAAATATACAAAAGCTGAATTTGATTTAGCTTGACACAATGTTTTGGATAGGATAACCATTATTGCCATCTATATTGCGACTTCAGAAAATACATATAAAATGCATATATTTATGTTATAAAAATAGGCTTTCAGCCTAAACTCTGAATTTTCTATTAAATTGAAACTACTATTGACTATGCAAGAATACGTCTATCTGCACTCCCATTTTCTGTTATATATTACCCACTACCTCTGCTTTCTAATATCCATGCAGGTAGCTATATTAAAATGCATACCTTGGCTTGTGCACTTTAATATAGTGATTTTGCAGGGTTTTTTTTTTTTTCTTTGGAAGAACGGGATCCATTTCTATGCATCACTCCATGTCAAATCTAAATTCCTTCAACAACCATTGTTAAATAAATGGTTTGGAGCTCTACTCAGAAATATTTCACTTGAAGGATTAAGGAGCGGCTTAATTGCCAAGTACTAATCACAGTATTTTATAATTCGGATACTTCTCTTGATTGTCAAGCAGGCTGGAGTTATCATAGCAGAGTACATAGAAATATAAAATTGAAAGCTGGAAAATAGATTTAATTGAAGCACTATTAAAATGTATGTCCAGTCAGAACATAATTTTGCATAGAATGGGGAAAATAAAAAACTCCTGTTAGGATTTAACTGCTATCTGGGACTCCATTAGAGAAATTAACCCTAACTGTCATGGTGACAACACTTCCAGCAGACATGAAAAGAGGGAAAGTCTGCAACAAGAACACAGACCACAATATGATAAGATAATATAAGCTATGTCAAGATAAGATAGGATAAGATGCGATAAGATTGAAAGGGTTTCTAATCTTCCTTGGCTCTACTAAAAAAATAATAAAAACATTGTAAAAACTATTAATATTGCTGTTAGAGATTTTCTCTCACATCCTGTTTAGGGAAACCTTTCTCAGCAGGACAGGAAGTGATGTGAAACCTTTCTAATGGAGCTCCGGGTACACCCTTTAGTGATTGCGTATTTGGACACATTACATACCTTTCATGTCCATTGCATTAAAGTTTATCTCATCAAAGAGTAGGTATACTGTTGACAATGTATCAGTTGCTTTGTTTGAAAATGTAATAGTTTATTTCTTATTATTTTATTTGTTTGGCAATTAAAAAAATCATGATCTTTTTTATAATATCTATATTATGCTTAAAATGCAGCCAAGCATTGCAAAACACTCCAAAGTCCATAACAACTATCAAAAGCTGTAATAACTTTAAAATTACAAGTCTAATTTATATCATGCAAATCCTATTCAAACACTTGCAGAATTACAAACTATTGTGAGAAACAAATTTCTTATTGTTACAGATTAGTTAAATTAATTGGCTTATGGTGGAAGTAATATGTGACAGTGACAGCCTATGTAAAAAAAGGTCACACATGATACATATACCTTTCATTTTTTATCTGGATTAAAATTACGTATTGTTTAAAAGTCATTAAGTGATATATGTATTGTTCATGTAAAATAAAACAGCTGCCAAGCTCATTTGCTTTATAGCGGCTTATGTAATATTCCTTAGACATTACCAGGTTATACAGAATGCCAAGTCAGACAGCTATGGCCCAATTTCAGCTGCATATTGCATGAGTCTTTCAGTATGATTCACTTTTATACATGAGTTAGGGAAGGAATGAATTCTAATTAGCAAAACAAAACAGTGATTACCATTCTATTTTAAACTAAAATGCGTCCCTACTTTAAAAGTGGCATAGTAAAATTCATATTCATGAAATAGAGGGCATTCTGCAATAGGCAGGTGACATTATAAAACCCAGGTAGTAAGTGCTTTCTAGGAATAGTTAACACTAGGCAGGCTCAGCTAAGCATATGCATTATTTGGTATAGCTCTTCTGCACTTATATCTGTTTAGACCTAAGACCACTTTTCACACCTATTTTATATTCAGGTTCTTCACACCAAATATAGCTTACTTATCCTTTGCATGCTTTGCTTACAATATATACTGAAAAAAAGGAATTTATAGGTTTCCCTACTTAAAGTAAAGTTGCAGCATAGGATAGAATATTGCTGATATGTTTTTTTGAAGGTGCAGGGCCCTTGTTCCAAGCTGAAACAAAAATGCTAATTTTGATTTCTGACTTATCATACTTGAGTGCAGTGATTAAGTAGGTAGAGAATTAAGGCAATAAAAGTCAAAATAAAAAAATAAAAAAGAGATAACACTTGTTCTGTGCAACAATATTGCACAAAAAAACATTGCTTTCCTCCTCTACTGACAGTCCTCACCAGTGCTGTAGGCTCCTCTCCACCTTTGGAGGCCTTCTGTATCAAGTCAAGTGCTAAGGATCCACCATTAAATGCATGCTTCTGTCCAGTTCCTTGGTGAGCTGTGTGCATCCAAAGAAACAGTGTCAGTAAGCCATGCCCCCACTCCCTCCTCACGGGAGTTTAAATGATGGCAGTAGGAGTCTATGGCAAGGAGAGGATTGAGATATAGAGGCGATAGGTAGCTAGGCACTTTTATTAGGGTAAAAAGCATTTATAATTTAGTACTACTTTAAGTATCAGGATGACACTCCTTTAAAATTAAGTCAAGAATGGCACATATTTTTATCCTCACATATCCCTTATAGGTAACCCATTCTATTGACAATATAACAATTAAAAATAATATATACATTCTTTATTTAGCATAATGACTCATAAGCCTGGAACACACATATCATTTTTTTTTTTTCGTTCAACCCAGCGGGTTGAAAAAAAAAACAAATTAACAGCTCCGGTCAGAGCAACAGTACTAACAATCCAACGCTAGTGCAGTGATCTCCCCTGTGATTCTTTTGTGTTCTGACAGGGGGATGGCCCCCACCAGAACAGTCTGGTCAATAAAGGAAAACTGATGGTTTTCCAGCATGCACATCCAATAGAATCTGGCCAAATGAATGGCTTCTGTCAGACTGGCTGCCAAACATACGGGCTGAATGTGTAGGGACAAGGGCTTCTTCCCCACAACCCTGGCCAGTAGTTTTGGGGGTTTGTGGGCAGGGGGCTTATCGGAATGTGGAGGCCCCCTTAAAAAAGGGGCCCCCAGATCCTGGCCCACCTATGTAAATAAGTATGGGTACATTGTACCACTACTCATTCACCAAAAAAAGTGTCAAAAAGAAATAAAAACACAGAAACAGTGTTTGACAATTCCTTTAATAAAAAAAAAACAAAAACAATGTCCTCCAGTGTAGGTCCATCGTCATCCCCCCATGCTGTTTGTTTTCAATTTTTTTTATTGCTGGCAATTTTTTTTTTTTTTACATTCAGCTGTTAGCTGGGAACTCTGCTAACAGCTGAGGAGTCATTCATTGTTAAGAACATGGTGGCCGACTTCCCAGCCCACTCTGTAACAACCAGCTAATGTTAAAGACTTTGGTGGCTTCCGGCTCCAAAAAATTGCATCCAAACAGCAGCTGAACAACTGCTTTAGAAAATGGCAGTGAAAACTGAGGGGGAATTTGCACCAGACAAGAATGAAAAGGTATTTATGAAACAGAGCAAATAGAAATGGCTATAATGCAGCAAATTATATTAACACAATGTATTCCACATAAAAATGCTCCCATGTATTGAAAAGAATTGAAAGACCAGCATCCAAGATGGCGAATAAAGCACTTCTGGTTTTGTGTCATGCTTCTGACATCACTTACTGACGCATTTCATCATCCATCTTTATCAAAGGTAACATCCTTTGATAAAGTCATATGAGGAAACCTGTCAGCATGTGACGTCAGAGGCACAATATAAAAATTAGAAGTGCTCGATCTGACATCTTAGATGCTGGTCTTTCAATGCTTTTTCAGTACATGTAAGTATTTTTTTGAATTGCCTGCAATTGTTTTAATGGGATTTTGCTGCACTTTGGCTATTTACTTTGCTTTTTTTATAAATACTTTGCACTATTATGAGAAAATATCTATTTTGAAGTATATAAGTGGAATTATATAAGTGGAAGTGAAGCAGGGAGTGGTCTTTACGATATTTAGCCCAGTTACAAGTGGGCAGGGAGTTTGGCAAGGCATACTGGCATGGAAGGGGCAGGTGGCAATATATTTTGACATGTTTGAACACATGGCCTTATACATTTTTAGTCATATTTGTTAATTTGGTGTAACTGTATTACACTATCATAAATTTGCCTTTTGGGGATTGACATTTAACAAGTATTGGAGAATTGTAAAGAGCTTCCAGAGGACAAAGGGGGTGGAGGGGTCAGAGGTGTTGTGATGAATGCTTGGAGAATATAGATGGTCAGTAGGGTATTTTGCCATGTGGATGTGACAGAGTATATAACACTAGAGATGCACAGTATGCACACATGGATGTGAGCACAATATTATCAATGATAGTGAATGTATGGTGAATTAGGACATACTACACTATATAGTTTTACTTTTAATTTTGGGTCACTAATTTGGAGATATGAAGATGGATACCTGATGAAAAGAAGATAGACAACTGTTTTGGAAAACAAAAGCTTTAATTGACCTCTGTATGAGCTAGGTCGGTTAATTTGGTGAGAGTTTGAAATCACCTGTAAATTCAAGATTTTGTTATTGACTGTATAGGTGCTGGATTATTTTACTCTGCAATGCCCATCAGTGGGTGTTCAATAAATCTGTATCAAACTTAAAAGTTGCATCTCCTGAAATGGTGCAGTGGCTTGACCAGTTTAGGGGCTCCCTATAAACTTTAAAACTAAGCAACTTTAAGCTTGCTCCAATGCAGAATTATGCTGATGGTGGCACCATTAATTTCACACCCTAATAATTTGAAATCCAATATACAGTATATATGGATTGTAGAACATTCAACTAGTATGGTCCTGCACAGAATAAGTACTTTTGTGCAGCATTTGTTTAAAGATAAGAAAACATCTACCCTTAATAGAGTCCTGCCCTTGTATAAGCTTACTTACTTGAATCATAGGTGTCCTGGAAAATTTGAGAAAATATTGTCTGCCTGGATAGACTCATGGGTTGTGGATGTAGATCAGCATCTACAGCCTTGAGTTGACAATATGTATGGTGGTTATATTGGGCTTTTCCGCTGGGGATTTTTGCTGGGTGAGGATTGTGCCTGCCCCCTTCTCCCTCTCCTTACCCTTTTCCTGCTGCTCTACCCATTTTTATTTACCCTTCCTTTTTTTCCCTATTTCCTTCCTCCCATGTCCCCCCCCCACTTCCTAACCAATGCTCAGTTCATATAGATATTAAAAAAAAATGATTGTATATGTGAATTTGCATATCTCCTTTGACTGTTCCTTTTCGACAGCTATTGTCATGTTTTTGGCATATCCTAATAAACCATTTTCAGTTAAAAAAAAGATATGCAAACATATTTTACTCAGTGAAAGGAGCAGACAATGCTAGTAGCAACCGGTCAGATTCTACTATGTATACTGTATACTCTTGACCTTGTAACATTTAAATTGGTTGCTAGGCATGGACATGAAATATTTGGGGTTCAAAAAGCCATTTTTGGGCAGCATTAATAAGGGCTAGTATCATACTGCTGCAATGTGACATCACTTACACTTAGGTTGAATAACTTCTCCTTCATGGCACATGCATCCACATGGCAGGCACATTTAATACTACTTGCAAAATGTTTATGCCTTTTATCTTGGGTGGAGACACGCAGAATCATCCACCAAAAAAGAAAGGAATTTTGGTGGTTAGATTGCAACAGGTCTTATATTAATATGTCAAATTATTTTATATTATTTATAAAATATGGCCCTTTGCAGAGTCAGTGACAGTGTAAAGCAATGGCTTTGGTATATTTGACTTGCATTCCATGTATACAGAATTGAGAAGACGCTACAAGTTAATAGAACTTTAATTACCATAGCACAGTGACTCAGTAAACAGACAGCATATTCCCAAGTGAAAAGATTGCTTACCCTGTGGCTGTGTGTTCTTTCTATTATTTCATCTGTGTCTAATCAGTGGAATTGACTGGCAGGAAACTGTGCCCTGGACATAATCAGTGTATACCTGAAATGAAAGTAAATGAAGTTCATGGAAAATACATGCACATCAACCACACTCCACAGTGAAGACTGTGTTTTTGAATAAAAAGTTTCCCATGAATGTTTAAATAAGCATTTGTTTGAGTACCTATTTTTGTACAAAGAGATAATAATTAAAAGATCAGTACAAGACAAGTATATTCTTGCAACAAGACAAAAGTTATGTGAATTAATTAAGTCATCACCTCATCAGACAGTAGCTCATGATATTACTCTACAGACAGAAGTAAAAAAAATGAAACTGACAGTATATATTATGTCGAGACAACAAAATTTGGATTGGTTATCCACTATTGTTATTGATTCTTACATTGACTAATTTTAGCTCAGGCAAAGATGGTGGCTTGACCTGGACCACGATCAAAGTAGGCATGATAAAGCATGCTAGTAAATATGTGGTTGTAGACAGCACATCTTGTAAGTTCAACAAGGATTAACCAAAACAATCCAAACCATATAGGCACACAATACAGCCTTGCAGTGCTCCAATATTCCTTTTTTTTTAAAAGTTGGCAAACAGAATGTGGATCAAGCAGTTTACGTTAGCCCTAATTATATTAGAGCACTAAACACAATTCAGATTATAGGAAAAGGTTTCCACCATCTGCATAAGGGTATTAAATTGACATTCAAAAGACCATTATACTTGTCAAACCTTTTTACTTTTAACATCCCAAAATGCCGTGTGACTTCAGTCAGATGATTCGTAAAGCAATAGATCAGATAGCCCATCATAATTTTTTTTTCTTTACGGATAAATCCACTAAACTTCAAGCTGCTAGACACAGAGAAAAGTACACTCTATATCCCATATTAAACAAACTATATTGTCAAAAGTATCAAGCATTAATAAGGGCTAGTATCATACTGCTGCAATGTGACATCACTTACACTTAGGTTGAATAACTTCTCCTTCATGGCACATGCATCCACATGGCAGGCACATTTAATACTACTTGCAAAATGTTTATGCCTTTTATCTTGGGTGGAGACACGCAGAATCATCCACCAAAAAAGAAAGGAATTTTGGTGGTTAGATTGCAACAGGTCTTATATTAATATGTCAAATTATTTTATATTATTTATAAAATATGGCCCTTTGCAGAGTCAGTGACAGTGTAAAGCAATGGCTTTGGTATATTTGACTTGCATTCCATGTATACAGAATTGAGAAGACGCTACAAGTTAATAGAACTTTAATTACCATAGCACAGTGACTCAGTAAACAGACAGCATATTCCCAAGTGAAAAGATTGCTTACCCTGTGGCTGTGTGTTCTTTCTATTATTTCATCTGTGTCTAATCAGTGGAATTGACTGGCAGGAAACTGTGCCCTGGACATAATCAGTGTATACCTGAAATGAAAGTAAATGAAGTTCATGGAAAATACATGCACATCAACCACACTCCACAGTGAAGACTGTGTTTTTGAATAAAAAGTTTCCCATGAATGTTTAAATAAGCATTTGTTTGAGTACCTATTTTTGTACAAAGAGATAATAATTAAAAGATCAGTACAAGACAAGTATATTCTTGCAACAAGACAAAAGTTATGTGAATTAATTAAGTCATCACCTCATCAGACAGTAGCTCATGATATTACTCTACAGACAGAAGTAAAAAAAATGAAACTGACAGTATATATTATGTCGAGACAACAAAATTTGGATTGGTTATCCACTATTGTTATTGATTCTTACATTGACTAATTTTAGCTCAGGCAAAGATGGTGGCTTGACCTGGACCACGATCAAAGTAGGCATGATAAAGCATGCTAGTAAATATGTGGTTGTAGACAGCACATCTTGTAAGTTCAACAAGGATTAACCAAAACAATCCAAACCATATAGGCACACAATACAGCCTTGCAGTGCTCCAATATTCCTTTTTTTTTAAAAGTTGGCAAACAGAATGTGGATCAAGCAGTTTACGTTAGCCCTAATTATATTAGAGCACTAAACACAATTCAGATTATAGGAAAAGGTTTCCACCATCTGCATAAGGGTATTAAATTGACATTCAAAAGACCATTATACTTGTCAAACCTTTTTACTTTTAACATCCCAAAATGCCGTGTGACTTCAGTCAGATGATTCGTAAAGCAATAGATCAGATAGCCCATCATAATTTTTTTTTCTTTACGGATAAATCCACTAAACTTCAAGCTGCTAGACACAGAGAAAAGTACACTCTATATCCCATATTAAACAAACTATATTGTCAAAAGTATCGGGACACCTGCCTTTACACACGCATGAACTTTCATGCCATCCCAGTCTTAGTCTGTAGGGTTAAATATTGAGTTGGTCCTCCCTTTACAGCTAGAAGAGCTTCACCTCTTCTGGGAAGGCTGTCCACAAGGTTTAGGAGTGTGTCTATGAGAATGTTTGACCATTCTTCCAGAAGCACATTTGTGAGGTCAGGCACTAATGTTGGAAGAGAAAGCCCGACTTGCAGTCTCCCCTCTAATTCATCCCAAAGGTGTTCTATCGGGCTGAAGTCAGGGCTCTGTGCAGGTCAGTCAAGTTCCTCCGCCACAAACTTGCACATCCATGTCTTTATTGACCTTGCTTTGTGCACTGGTCCAAATCATTATGGTGTGGGGTTGTTTTTCAGGGGTTGGGCTTGGCCTCTTAGTTGCAGTGAAGGGAACTCTTAAGGCATCAGCATACCAAGACATTTTGGACAATATTATACTCCCAACATTGTGGGAACAGTTTGGGGATGGCCCCTTCCTGTTCCAACGTGATTGTGCACCAGTGCACAAAACAAGGTCCATAAAGACATGGATAAGAGAGTTTGGGGTAGAAGAACTGGACTAGCCTGACCTTAACCTAGTAAAAAACCTTTGGGATGAAATAGAGTATGCAAGCCAGACCTTCTCATCCAACATCAATGCCTGACCTCACAAATGTTCTTCAAACATTCCCATAGACACACTCCTAAACCTTGTGGGCAGCCTTCTTAGCAGAGTTGAAGCTGGTATAGCTGCTAAGGGAGGGCCAACCTAATATTGAACCCTACAGACTAAGACTGGGATGCCATCCAAGTTCATGTATATAGTATATACAGTTATCGGTCATATCCCAGGACTATTTAGGTGAGGTATTGGGGAACTTTTGCATAAGAAACGTAAGATTCAGTGGAATCATTGCCTGCTGGAATGTTCACCTGGACTTATATTTATTCGTATATATATTTGAAACATTAGTGTCATTATCTTGATTGTGATATTGTTTGTGTCTGTTTTATTTTGAGCTTTATTTTGTGGTCCTTTGAGGATTTATACTTTATTTCATTTTTCCATTCAGTAATTCATCTGAGTGGTTACAATCTAGTTGCTGTCACACTTACTGTTATTTTCTCTTTGTATAGCGTACATGGACAGGTAGCTTAAATGGTTGCTATGACTATGCATGTCATTTACTGTCTCGCTTACATAAATGTACTTTTTTTTAAAATACTTTTGCTATCAGATGTGTTTTCAGCCTGATGAAGGGCTAGGGAAAGCATGGAGTGGATGTTGCTTAATATAAATACGGTATGTGTGTGTGTGTATATATATATATATATATACAGTATATATGGTCACCTAGATGATCAGCAGCTTGCTATGGTGCATTCTATCTGTAGGTACATTAGTAGACATGCATACAGTACTAACTGTTTCTGTGCCTATTTATAAGGGAGAAAAAGAATGTACTGGTGCATTCTGAACTCTAGCCAAGTCCACTTTAGCTGAAACTCCTGGAAATGCATTGTGCATAATCTTCCCCTTTCTTTTCTTACCCCTACAGCTATGAATTTTACCATAACCATTTATATGGTCACAGTTTTATCATAGGCAATTATTTTTACTTAGCCTGTATTGCTCTAACTTCATCAGAAACAGCAGAAACTTTGTCTACCATAAGACGAGTAACATTTTTAACTATCAATTATAAGGAACCATTCTAAAGACCATTATGGAGATAATACTAAAAGAGAAACGCTGAAGGCAGTGTCACATAGGCTTTCTAATACTTGTGACATTTTGGTAATTCAACATGATAATGAACAGTAATTAGCTTGTAAGTGAGTCTCAAACCTGTCACATTGCTTTTGCTTATTGAACAATGCTTTCCTGTCACTTGTGGCCATACGTTAGTCATCTGTTACCAAACCACGAGCACAAGGAATAGCTAATAATTCTTTTTTTAACTTGTTTTGTTTTTCTCTTTTAATTAGCTCATCTTATCTGTTGAAAAGTTAGGACTTTGTAATAAAAACTTGCTTGGATTTTTCCTGTGGCAATTATAACAGGTTATAAGCAATAAATATAGCATACATTTAGGGAATTCACTATAAAAGTGTATTTGATAAATTCATTTTCAGTTGCACTCTGAACTAGGGATAATAGGAATGAGTAGGTTCAGGCGGTACCATGAGTTTGACCTAAACTCAGCCTGTTTGCAATTTTATGAAGAGGCAAACAAACTGGACAAATATGGGCAGTTTATCTGCCCAAGCCTCTGGAAACAAACATCAGTTTGAAAACAAATCAGTTGTAAGCTTGTCATATTCTAGTGGTAGCAATACTACTGATGTAAAATGATAGATTGCTGGCACTGTTGGAACCTAAACAACAGCGCCAGAGACCCTAGGTGACGTAATTGACAAAAAGATGATCATGATCACATTTGATCAATAACAATATTTGAGATCGCCTCCACTATGTTTATATTCTAGCAGAAGTGGGGAACTGTAATTTGCAATGGGAGTAGTGGTGGGGCAGCATTGTCGCTGCAGAGGGTCATCAGGCATCACTTATCGTGATTGACACTTAATCTACATCACTGGATGACATGACTGACAATAGAATTTTTTTAGGAGGAATTCTTAATGCCAGATATTTGTGGGATTCCCTACTCTGATGTTGATTCCTGATTTTGTTATGTCCCCCCAAGACCTGCACATACACTGGACCAAGAACATGGGGACAAGGTGCTGTGCCAGGGGGGTGGTTTTGCACCCCCCCCCCAACAAGGTTCATGTGGTCTGGCATGGTTCAGAAGGGGGGCAACAGACCCAGGGATAGGGGTCTGGTATGAATTTTTAGGGGGACAATTTAAAAAAAAAAAAACAGTACATGTATAACAAACATGTGTAATGTTTTTTTAAAAAATGGTGTTTGGTCCCCCACAAAATTTCTACCAGACTCCTATCCATGCTTGCATCCTGGCTTGCTTGGAGAGGAGGGGAATGAGTGTCTCCCCCCTTCTAAACCATACCAAGCCACATGCCTTCATCATTTAGAGCAGTGGTCATCAACCCTGGTCCTCAGGGCCCACTAACAGGCCAGGTTTGCAAGATAACTGAAATACATCCCAGGTGATATAATTTGCTGCTCAGTGATTGCAGTATTCTAGTCTGCATTCCCCCCCAAGGTAATACTTAAAATCTGGCCTGTTAGTGGGCCCTGAGGACCGGAGTTGAGGACCACTGATTTAGAGGATACCTTTCTAGGAAAAGGGGTGGCAAATCCACTTCCCAGTAAGGCACCTTGTCCCGAGGTTGATTCCAATAAAGACCTCAATTCCTCATCCTTGGCCTGGTGGATATAGGGGTCATTCACATTGTTCAACGTTATTCACATAATTCAGCTATGAAGATCTGACATTAATCATGATAAGCAACACCTGTTGATGCAACAACAGCAATGTTGTCCTGTCACTTTTATAGTTGCAAATTACAATTCCCTAGCTGCTGTTAAGTGTCAACAAAGTGGCCGGTGAACTTGACCAAATACTTTATTTACATAACAGAACAAAGTCACTGGGGAACTGGGGTAGTTATTTAGTCAACATGCATACTTGGCTTAAAAATGCCAGTTTCTGTGGCAGAAAAAAATGCTAATATAGAGCATTTTCTTTACAGAAATGAAGGAGAGCTTGGGAGTGTGTAGTGTTTTTTTTTTGGCAGAAAGCTGCAATCAAAAACACAAAGTTTTTGTTTTTCTCCTGCCTCTAAATGCTGAGCTTAAAATAAGCCTCTAATGTGCATGGACACATAGGATAACAAAACACAAAACTCCCATAGAAGCAGCATTCTTAAAGAGGATGTGCACGAAGACTTAAGGGCCGTAAACACTATAAGATTTTCTGAAGACTTTTTCCTTCAGATTTACCTTTTCTATGTAGTGCAAGGGCCTGCTAGATTGCATACAAATTAAAAGTGTTTAGGTTTGACCTCATATTATCTGGTTTTGGTAAGTCTAAAGGAAAAAGTCTTCAGAAAATCTTATAGTGTGTATGGCCCATTAATGTCACTTTTAAATGAGTACATCATACTGGTGCACAATTGACGTGCAGATTTAAGGTACCCTAAAACATGTTTTTTTAAAGTACCTATGCATTTTTAATGCTGCCCTTAAAACCACATTAAAAGACACTCTCTGCACAAAGTTCCATTTTAAAAAAATAAAAAAATTGTCATTGGTAAATGCCCATCATGGCAGTTTCCAGCTACTCATACCCTTTTTTAATAAAAAGCTTGCAAGTTAGCTTTTACATTCCAGAAAAAAAATATATGTGTCAACACCGACAGACTTCAATGGAGTTCACTGCCATGTATGAAATTTATACAAGGTAACTCCACGCTATCAATGATAAAGTAATCAATTAGTTTGACTGATGCATGCACCAGTCAGCACATCTGTAGCCAAAAAGGAATCAAAATTAAATAAAGGTGGTGCTGCGCTGTCTATGACATCCAAAAAATACATAGAACTTAAGTAACTGTGACATTAAAGGAATATCCAACTTTGAAATGAACTACATGTAGACAAAAAAATAAATATAAATGTGAAGATAATTTACAGTGAAAGACACTTCCTGAATGCTATAACCTGAAACAATGTGATATAATGTGATATGAAAAATAAAATGTGATATAGATCTCAAGTGATGGACACCTCTTGATACAGGTGCATGAATAGACAGCAACTGAATAAGATTAAATAGAATAAAAAAGAAAACAAAATATGTAAAAGAGAAACATAGAATAATTAAAACATAAAAAGTCATTCTGTGCAAGGTGGATAAATGACTGGTAATCTCAATGTATATCTCACAACATCATGTGAAATATTAGTGATTGGTGTCTCAATGGTCCAATACAGGGACAACTTGGTGCGTGCTATTCCCTTACCTCACAGCTGTAAGGTAACAGCATGAATAGCACTCTGAAGGCAAGTGGTGGAATGGATGCCTGTAAAGGGTTTCCCAACACAGCCTCCATTAGTAATGTTCTGCGGCTGGTGATATCTGGTGCAATCAGCGGAAGTTCACTGGATGATCCAGGTGTCCATTAAATTTGGAAAAACAGATGCCATACATAAAATCCACGAGCCGTGAGCTCGTCCACCGGCAGCACTTCTGGTTTTGCCTATTGAGTGCGGTCCCGACGCGTAGTGTCACACACACGTGAGTTCATCAGGGGATGCTGATAGGCTGTTAGATGTGTAGTCTTAGATTTCCTCTCAGACCAGAGGTGTGCACAATTATTTTTTTTTTTCACTTTTTTATTTGTATTTTTTTATTTTTTTATTCTTTTTGTTCTTGTTCAGTTGCTGTGTATTCATTCACCTTTATCAAGAGGTGTCCATCACTTGAGATCTATATCACATTCATATCACATTACATCCCATCGTTTCAGGTTATAGCATTCAAGAAGTGCATTTCACTGTAAATTATCTTCACATTTATGTTTATTTTTTTGTCTACATGTAGTTGATTATTCCTCTTCATGTCACAGTTGGATATTCCTTATATGTCACAGTTACTTACGTTCTATGTATTTTTTGGATGTCACAAACAATGCAGTACCACCTTTATTTAATTTTGATTCACTGCCATGTATGGCATGTGTGGATTTTTGTGTATGTATGGCATTTGTGGATTTTTTACTGTGTTTGTGGACCCTCCTGTAAACCAAACCCAGGTCAATTTGTTTATTTATTTTATGGATTAACACTAGTGTTCTGAATGATTCCATGTTTTGGCAAAGCCTTGCTTTCTATATTGATAAGTACTTGGTATAATCCAGGTTTATAAATGAAAAACTTTAGTATGTATACAGCAATTTCCTCATACCTGTTGTGATGGGAAGTTTCAAAGCTTTCTAGATAACTAACCTGTTTGTATCTGTGAATTGAGGAGAATTATAAACATATTTCACTACTACTAGCAAAACGTATTCTTTCCTCCTTGCCACCTCTTTAATGGTTTGTGGACTGGTGGTAGTGCTGGACCTGACACTGAAAACTATTGGATTTTTTTGCAAACATACTGCTTCTGCACCTAAATATAAAATGTCCCTGGCTCACATAGACTCTTTTAATGGACAACCCACCACTAAGAAAACTCTGGAATACCACACGCTACAGTAGGAACAGGTATTAGTTTGCAGGGTGTGCTGTTCTGTGCACTTCATAATTTGTCCTGAACTTTTCAGTTCTGTGTATTTTCTCTAGTACTGTATATATTACCCTACACTTACCAAGGCTTGAAGTGAGAATTATTTGAATATAAATAAAAGGACAATGGGGTGGAGGGTACACTGTCGCCACCATTGACTAAATTGGTTAACCAAAGTAGGGAGCCTGCTTGGTTTGCTTTTTGGAGCATTTCAATATTTTATGTGTGAGAAAAACCTCAGTACTCAGAGAGAAAGGAGCCATTATTTAAAATGCATTCCTAACCCCTTTAGAGCCCATTCAGACAGGGGCGACACGACATGCTGGGGCGGCCTGTGCTGTGCACTGCGACCTCGGCGCGACATGCATTGACATGAAGTCAATGCAAGTCACCTCCAGGTCGCCCCAAAGTAGTACAGGACCCTTTTTCTAAGTCGGAGCAACTTGTGTTGCTCCTATTAGAACGGGTCCTGTGCTAATTAATGGCAGGCGACCGACCGCGACTTGTCAGGTGACCAAGTCTCCTGACAAGTCGCGCTAGTGTGAATGGACCCTTAAGCCAATATAAATTATATTAAATTATACAAATATGCAGCCTTCTGTTTCAAGGGGTTGTACCGGGGTAATGCCTGCATCTGTAGGCAACACTCCAGTACTGTTTTTTAGAGCCAACGATTGGCTTTCTTGCAGCAACAACTGATGTGGCTAATCAGTCGCTCAGCTCTTATTACAAGCAGTGGGAGGGGAGCATGGTTTGCCTGGACTCTCCTGTCCCACCAGAAGGCTCGAGCCACCAGTCGGCATGTCTGCCGGCTGGCTGGAGACCCAAACAATGCCAGAATTGGCTTTGATCAGGTCTTGGATCTAGTAACGTGGCATCACTTCCGGTTTACTAAAAATGTAAAGGCGCCAGATTTAAAAAAAAATGTCAGTATTCAAAACAGCCAAAATTGGCATTTTAAATGCTTTTAAGTGCAAAAGAGGCATTTAGGGTATTATAGACCCAAGATCTTTCCAAAGAAATACCTGACATGTGACTATTGCTGTAACAAGGGATGTTTACATTCCTTGTGACAGCAATACAAGTGATCAAAAATACACAAATTAAAGGGACAGTGTAAAAATAAAATTTTCTTTAAAAAAAAATAAGGAAAACAAAATGTAAGTTGCGCCCTCAAATGTGAACAGTGTTTAAACCACACATGTGAGGTATTGCCACTATCAATAGAGCAAGAGCACAAATTCTAGCACTAGAACTTCTCTGTTACTCTAAAATGGTAACCGGTAAAAATATTTAAAACATCGCCTGTGGAGATTTTTTGTAAGTACCATAGTTTGTCATCATTCCAAGAGTACGCGCAATTTTAAAGCATGACATGTTCGGTATTTTTTTACTTCTATCTATCTATCTATCTATCTATCTATCTATCTATCTATCTATCTATCTATCTATCTATCTATCTATCTATCTATCTATCTATCTATCTATCTATCTATCTATCTATCTATCTATCTATCTATCTATCTATCTATCTATCTATCTATCTATCTATCTATCTATCTATCTATCTATCTATCTATCTATCTATCTATAATGTTTATGGGTTCTAAGTAATTTTCTAGCAAAAAATACTGATTTTACCTTGTAAGCAAGAAGTGTCCGAAAAAGGCTTAGTCTTCAAGGGGTTAATTTAACAAGATCACAGCTGACAGTAGCCAAGTTTTAAAAATGCACTTTACCTGTTAGTCACAGTTATGAAAACTGGATAAATATGAGTTAAATCTAAACTATTTACTATTCTTTTCACCAAAACCCCACATGCTCCTGGGATGCTCAGGAGCCAATCTTCTTTGGGAAGTGGTATGTGTTAATATATACAGGCACCATCTTTTTGACCTTGCCTAAAATAGAGTTTGGCCTACAACTCACTGTTGCCAGATTAAGTGTTAATTTACATGTTGCATCATGCAGTAGTGTGCAATCTTTTTCTATTAGAGCTATTGGTCAGGATTATCAGAAGCTAGGAACTACTGTATTGACTTTTATTTGCTTAGGCTTGGATTTAGGACCATTTAGAATTTAATAAATCTGCAATCATAAGGATTTAGTGAGCTAACATCCATGTGAAAACACGAGTGACATTGAATTTAAGACAACCAAAACAATAAAAGTGTTTTGCCAATAATGATGACTTTCATGTAGTCCTTTTTCATCTGTAATAAATGCACATTACAGAAAGAAATTGGTCTACTGGCTAGTTTTGAATACTATAAATTTTCATATGCTTTAAATTGTTATTCATTTTTATGTAAATGTCCTTTTTTGGACAAAAATATTCACTCTATATTATTTTATATTTTAATAAGCATCTTAGCATACATTTGGATTTTAAATTAGAGTGTATCTTGGAATCCTCAATCAATAGCTGTACTTAATCATATTGAAGTTATCACTTTATGTAGTAGTGATGCATTTTACAACAAATAGATTAAATAATTAGAGAAATCCCTGGCCACTCTGTTACCGCTAATCAGTAGAAGTGCAACGGATCATTACATCAATGTTAGAAAAACAGGAGTTAGTAGACCTTATTTGTTTCTTGTGTACTAAGGTGCAAGACTACAATGTAATTGGAGGTGACACACTATAATTACAGGCATTTTTCTAAATGTTGAGCACGTTAGCATTTTGTTATTATAAAGAAATACATTTAAATTGATCATTTTGTATTCATAGTGCAGTCTGTAGCCATTGTACAATTAACCACTTGCCGACCACCCTGCCGCATATATACTGCAGCAGGCTGGCTCAGCTGCGCGAATCAACATATGGGTACGTCAGTTCGTGGGAGTGGTGCTGACGGGAAAGCGTGCCCCGCCGCCAGCGCACTCCCAGCCCCAAAAGGCAGCGGGCTGCCAATCCACGGGACCAGCAGCTGCGATTGCCGCCGGGCATCCGCGATCGCTCCCTGCTGAGAGAAAAGGACGGTCAGCTGTTGTAAACACAGCTGACCGTTGTTCTATATAGGATCACAGGTCTCTATGATCATTTCACAAGCCCACCCTCCATACAGTTAGAAACACTCCCCTAGGCTCCCATTTAACCCTTTGATCACCACTGTGTTAACCCCTTCCCTGCCAATTTCATTATTACAGCAACAGTGCATATTTATAGCACTGATTACTGTGGTCCCCCCAGAAGTGCCATAAATGGCAGGTAGGGGACCGATCTGTACGCCGCAATGTCACAGTCCCGCTAAAAATTGCAGATCGCTGCCATTACTGGTAAAAATAAATATAAAATAAATAAAAATTACATGAATCTTTCCCCTAGTTTGTAGACAAGATAACTTTTGCGCAAACGAATCAAAATACGCTTATTGCATTTTTATTTTAACAGAAATATGTAGCAGAAAATAAAATGTCCTAAAAATGGATAAAAAATTTAGATTTTTAATTTTTTTTTGGGGGGGGGGGAATGTTATATAGCACAATGTGAAAAATATTGTTTTTTTTTTTTTTTTCAAAATTTACACTCTTTTTTTGTTTATAGCGCAAAAAATAAAAATCACACAGGTGATCAAATACCTCCAAAAGAAAGCTCTATTTGTGGGGAAAAAGAACATAAATTGAATTTTGGTACATTGTTGCACGACCGCACAATTGTCTGTTGAAATAACGCAGTGCCGAATCGCAAAAAATGGCCTGGTCATTAGGGGGGTAAATCCTTCCGGTCCAGAACTTGTTAACTAGTTAGATTAGCCATATAATATAAAAGCTGTCTTACACTAATATGTGATTTGAGGCTAAAGCCAATTGCTTTCAAAACTTACATGGATAGAGTATCAGTTCAAGACAGGCAGATCTGAAGGTGCAGAAGAGATATTTTTTTTCAGGTTTTCTTTAATATTGCCTCATATGCATGAACTTCACTGTTCCATCAACAATTGGTATAATTTATTGCACCAATAATTATATGCACACATGTTCATGGGCAGCCTTATTCAGTAAAGGTTTCCTACTATTAATTGCAGTAACCTAAAGCAACCAATTGGAATGAAAGTGTATGCTCAGCCAAAACATTTTTTTTTTTGGATGGAATGGGAACAAATTTTAATCCCCATGTCAGGTTTGTCATCTAGGGCTCTGTTACAGAAATTTTCCCTTTCTCAGTTGCTACTATTTCACCAGCCAGGAACTGAGAGAAAATCTACAACAGACAGACAGCAGTAAAAAGCTGGTGGGGAATCTAGCCGTTCCCTTCTACAAAGGAAAAGTTTTACTTTTGTCAGGTGAAATTATCATCTCCGGAACAGTAAGTGAGGGTAAACCGCTCTAACAGAGCACCTGATAGCAGTAAAAACTTGACAGATGTTCTAATAATGTACCTTTCTATTTAAAACAAAACTAATAACATTTAGTTGGGCATACACTTTAACTCTGCTATAATGCAGCACCAAGGTATAGAATTGATTGAAGCTGTGTTGAAAAAAAGGCAGGCAGCAGGCAAAAACTAGTCACCAGTATTTCACGAGGTCTCCTTGCATCTAATATTTTTCCCAATACCTAACTTACTATGCTTTGTTCTGCACTGTGCCTGTGTGGGGGTAGCCATATTGGTTGAGGCAGAACTTTGCTTCCTGAATTTTGGGGTCCCTTACACAGCTTTAGGCCTGATCCCTCCCCCCAAGTCTGACCACCAATTCTCCCCAGGGCCCGCCCACTGGCCATTCCACTGAATCCACAAACTCGCCATCCTTCAATGCACCCACTTTTATTTTACTACTCTTACAACTTAAATTGGTATTAATGGTTTAATGTTTTAAATAAAAAATAACAAACATGTTGTACTTACCTACTCTGTGTAATGGTTTTGCACACATCAGCTCCTCTCTCCTGCCGAGTGCCCCCAGAGCAAGCAGCTTTGACCCAGCCCCCTCTCTCTCCTCATTGACTCACTGGCTGTGCTTGACAGATGACATGATGATTGATCAGCCAATGAGGGGGGAGAGTCCTCAGAGACCTGAGGCTCTCGTACACATTACTGGATTACGATGGGTCTCAGGTAAGTCTAACAACTTGTCTCCAGACCAGTCTACCATGAGCACTAAGCAGTTGTGTAGGCAGCCTCCTGACACCTGTACGCACTCAGCCCCTCCACATAACTGTACGCACTCAGCCCCTCCACATAACTGTACGCACTCAGCCCCCTCAGACCTGTACACACTCAGCCCCCCCACACTGGTATGCACTCAACCTCCCTCACATCTGTACACACCCAGCCCCCCACACGCCTGTACACACTCAGCCTCCCCTTATCCCTGTATGCACTCAACCCCCTCACATCTGTATACACTCAGTCCCCCCCACACCTATATGTACTCAGCCCCCCCACACCTGTACACACGATGACCTCTCAAACCTTTACAACCCCCCCCCACATCTCTATGCACTATGCCCCCTCATAACTGTATGCACTCAGCCCCCTCTCACACCTATACAAACTCAGCCCCCCACCTGTAAACACTCACAAGGCTCCAGCCCGCCATACACAAACAGCCCACTCACCTCACTTGTACAATACACACTGCCCTTACTTATAAAGCAGGTCTTCTGAGTCCCAGTTCTTGTTTGACACATGTCCCTAAGAGGAGAGCAGCTGGGGCAGAGCACAGTCCACGATACAGTCGAAGTCGCACACACAGGAGGAGTGCACATGCAGAAAGTAGCTAGAGGTGGCAGAAAAGAGCAAGATGTGAGCAGAATGACAGAGAGACCAGCAGCTGCCGACTTTTCTGTTGTGAATGAATGTATAGAGAAAGACAAGGCAGCCATGCTATTTCCGGACCTGCCCAGCGGGTGGGCCCCTCCTGATGCTTGGGCCCCCTACATGTGTATTGGCTGTCCTCCCCTGATGGTGGCCCTGTTCCTCATGTCAGAGTTTCCAGCAAGAACAGAGAGCAGCACAGTAGTGACATCATCAAATTCCACTTCAGTTCTCCTGAGTCTAGCAGTGAGAGGCAGCAATGCCTTATATCTCACGCTGTACAGATAACATCTATGAGGACATGTGTGCCTAGATTCCCCTAAATAAAGTACCAGGAAAGATACTGCTATTTTCAGGAGGAGGACAAATGGTACATTTCTGAGTACTTAAAATTCTTTTAGGCACAAAACACATTTCTGATTGTTTCCTATAATATAATATAGCAGATTTTCACATTTTGATTCCATTTATAGCCTTACTGCCAAAAATTGCTGGCAAGGTGGATTCTTTCTCTTCTGCTTGCCATCTTTTTTTCTACAAAATGTACACTGAGCTATGCATATGCAGCTCTGTGTGTATTCTTGACATGCCTTGGTGCCTTAGTGCCTGGAATGAATGTTATCACAAGATGGCCAAAGAAGACAAACCCAGAGGAAGACCTAGTGAAGATGTCAGCAAGAGGGAGCTAATGGACATTGTATTACTAGTAGAGAGATAAGTTCAGTGGAGTTTAGTATCCCTTTAAACAAACAAAAACTCTTTTCTGAAGAGGGCATAGTGATGCATCTGTGGGAAGGAATGCTCTTATTTTCTTTTCCATCAGAAAGTCAAATGTATCTGTCAATTATTTTATCTGCACATGTAAATATCTATGCTTGCAAATGTTAAAATTATATGTATTTCAACTTTCTCTGTTATTGCTCTTACCGCATAAAAAATAGGATATACACATGATAATGTCCAGCTTGGAACTTTAGACTACAAAGCTGAAAACTTTATAATTTTGAATAACGAATCCTGTGCAGACTGATGGTCTAGCAACTCTGGCATTTGCCTAACAGTTCTAATAGTAGCATCTGTGGGTCAATCCCTGGCTTCTGTTTGTAAACTAACTGGCCAGGGATCCTGAGTGAAGTCAATTACCAAATATAGTCAAGACCCTGCAACCCCAGCTAGTTTTTTTTACAAATTAGGGATGAGTTTTGGGTATAGATCTGCCATGAGTTTTAAGAATTGTGTTATCGGGCAGAGTTTGGCCACGGAACAGTATGGCCACATGAACCAGGAGCTCCGGCGGGATTAGCAAAGAAACAGTGGTGTCTGTGATCTTAACTACCCACCATTCCACAGGATATACGCAGCCGCGGTGGCTCACAGGCTACTTCCACGGGCACAGCAGCATGGCTTCAGCAGAGACAAAAAGAGGTGACTGAGATGGAGTCTGCCCCCCTCCTCACAGCATAAGCCTTGGATCGCCTCGGGCAAACAGCACTCTGCTGCCCCTGCTCAAGCTATGAGCACAGAGGATAAAATCTCACAGAAAAGACCAGCAAACTCTCCTGCTGCCACCCCATTATCTAAAGGCCCAGTGAGTAAAAAACTATTTGCTAAAGAGGAGGACATAGATGCACACTGATCCCAAATAACTCAGCAATCCCTTGCCTCATTTCCTGCTACAGATCAGCCTGCCTCAGAATCCACAATCAAAGAGATGTTCTCTCTTAAAAATTGCCTTAAAGCAGAGCTGGGTAAAAATATTGCTAACTTACAGTCTCACATTTAGCAGGTGGAGGAAAGAATTGACACAGTTGAGAGAAAACTGGGAGAGCATGCAGAAGCCTATAATAATTTGGCAGATGGGTTCCAAGAGCACAACACTGATATCATATGGCTGAAATCCAAAGTTGCGGACCCTGAAGACAGGTCCCGACAAAATAATCTGAAGTTCCAAGGAATCCCAGAATCTGTCCCAGAGCTAATTGTATATCTACAACAACCTATCAAGGTGCTATTACCTATGGAGAACCCTAAGGACTTTATTATTGACAGGGCCCACAGACTGCCAAAACCTGCTGCACTTCCTGACTCTGTCCCCAGAGATGTGATTGTAATGATTAATTTTTTTCACATCAAAGATAGGGCATTTACAGCTGCTAGGAAGATGGGGAAACCTCCAGAGCCTTTCTCAAAATTCCAGATCTTTGCTGACCTCGCAGCAGTCACTATGCAAAACCGTAAGCAGTTCTCTTATGTCACTACTCAGTTACAAGAACGCAAGATCACCTCTCAGTGGGGATTCCTTACTAAGTTAACCGTAATGCACCAAGGCCACACATATATGTTAACATCTCCAGATGATGCCATAAAGCTACCACCCCAGTGGGAAATCTCACCCAGCGACAACAGTAAACCTCAGTCCGTGGTGGTAACCCCCGAATCTGAAATACTGGAGTCTCCATACTTACCAATGCCAGTGCCTTTCCACATCAACTGTCTCCTATAGGTGCACATATTTTCTACTCTGGATCCCTTAACACTGGGTTTCCTAACATATTCATACCCCCACACTTGCAGGTGTTGCAAGTTCCTTACACAATTTCCTTTCTGCACTTTTGTAGATTATATTTGATTTAAGTTCCTGTTTAACTGATGTCTAGCCGACTGTTGTGCTATGTTCTATTATTGCTTATACCTTTCTATTCTTGGGTACTCTTTTAGTGCTTCACTCAGCAATTTCTAATAATAGATCCAAATGGCCGATTTATTATTTTAGGTGCTCTCCTTAATCACCGCCCCTATACCATTGTCACATTATATGCCCCCAATATTAAACAAAAGCCCTTCCTTAATAAGCTAATGAAGATAGTACTGTCACTGCGTACAGGTTGCCTTATTTAATGAGGTGCCCGACTCGGCACTTGACTCCACTAATTGTAATAGGTGTCCCACGCATGCCCTGTCCAATCTAATGAAAAATTAACACCTCTATGAAGCTTGGTTCTGAAAGAGACTATACCTTCTATTCAGTAGCATTACGGGTTTACTCTCATATTGATCTGTTCCTGGTGGATAGAGATACCTTAATTCAAACCACAGCCACACAGATTAGTTTGATTACCTGGTCGGACCTATCTTGATGTCCCTTCAAATCCCAAACCCACCAGTCCCAAATGGAATTTGAAGACTAAACACATCAATTCTGTATAATCTTCGCTACCAGGAGCAGATCAAGGGGGAGTTAAGCAATTTTTTAAATCCAACGTTGGTTGAGTGGACAGTGTTAAATCTCTTTGGTCTGCCCACAAAACATATATGAGAGGTATATCCACCTCTGAAAGCCCCCTTTAAAATAAGGGGGCCTCAAGATATCTGCCTACCCATGCAAACAAGTCTGGGATAGGAAAAAAAATTAAATACACACACCATAGTAAAAGTCCTTTATTAAAAATTAACATTGTCCCACAATGTAAATCCAATGTCAATCACATCATCCAGCTTTGCAGATCCAATGTCAATCTCAATGAACAACAACCTGACAACCTACCAACATGATGACCTATGCTATCAAACTCGTGTCTAAAATGACAACTCCTCAGCCAGTTGCTGAATGTAAACCAAAGACCTGGAAATGCTGGATGGTTATCGATGTTCTCAGTTTTCTCCCCAGCTTGTTTACAATGTGAAACAAGGTAGCGGATGGGAACCTGTCATTTAGCGATGGTTGTGATAACAATTTTTTTATGGTGTATTTGCTGAATTTATCTTTTTTTTTATCTTTAGTTTTTGTTTATTAAAGATTAAGGCTACAGGTAATCGCAAAACAGGGAGTCGGTAGGAAGGCACGCTGTACCTTAGCCCTGAAAGATGAGGATTTTTTTACATAGTCTTTTTCATGATGAATTATATTACACTGATTTTCTAAGGGTCTGGTACAAATTGTGTTTTGTTTTTTATAGCATATGCTTCCACATATTCCAGAGACCCCGTCACTTTATTCTGCATTGTCAGGTTTGACGTTGTGGTATATGTTACCATTTCATACCCATAGTTGAAACCATGGCATTTTTCACACAGGAGGACAATATGGGAAGAAGATTACTACTTCCATTTCTCTGAAATGCACACGTAGCTGTAACTATTTACTTCCTATCTGTTTTGCTCAGGTTGCATTTTAATGATAGATTTTTCAGTCCTGAATGATAGGTTGTTTTTAAACTTTGTCATGAAAGAAAGCATTTTAAATAGGAGGTTATAGGTCCCTCAGTGTATTCTTAATCCTTGTTACTGCTTAAAATGTGTTTCATTTTAGAACAGTGTCTTGTATAAATTGGGTTTAGCTTGTAAAGAGCATTTCCTATTTTCTGTAGCATTTTCCATTTTCTAAATTCATGAAAAAAAACAATAGGTGAAAGCTTATGTCAGGCTTCAATGGAAGAGCTAAATTATCTGCAACTCCTACTTTTTGAAACTATATATTTTCCCACAAAGTATTTACATCACTTTCTCTCAGTCAAAAAATTGCAAATTGCACTCCAGGCTGTAATATTTTTTCCTACAGGTTATCGCAAAACATTGAGTTGGTAGGAAGGCACGCTGTACCTTAGCCCTGAAAGATGAGGATTTATGACATAGTTTTGTAAAGAGATAAACGAAAAAATGCTGCGTTTCATGATAAATTATATTACACTGATTTTCTGAAATAACTTTTATGTCTTTAGATAAAATCCAGCATATAGTATCTGACAGAATACTGTCTGCAGTTTGATTGATTAGCTAGACCTAATAAAATAAAATAAAATGCATCTTGTATTTTGAGTTTATAGTTTAATGTATAATAAGATAATTACATATCGCTACATCATTTTTATTTGCATCTGCTTTAAAGATTTACACTGTATTTTTTATCAGATATGCATGTCCTCAGGTTAAACCAGTGGGAGCTATTTGATAGAAACTGGGACAATGAAATTTTGAGCCAATGTTGGTAGCAATCTTGCTGGTCTTTTTTTCTTGTGAAAGTATTATTTTACAGAAAGAGTTGTTGATGCTTGGAATAGACTTCCAGCAAAGGTAGCTAGTCATTCAACAGTAAGTTGATTCAAATATGTTTAAGACAAACATAAATCTGTATCCTGACAAAATAAAAGCATTGCTGAGGACTCTTTTACTAGCCTGCTACAGAGAAAATATAGAAAATCTGAAAATGTGTCATGCGAAAATCTGTTACAGTGGATTGTGCATATCTTCTGTATGGTAAACTGAATGAACCTTAACACTTTAGCACAGTTGCAGTGTTTACTTGGTAGCTTTAGTAGCTGATTTAGTGCTTTTTACCTGTTGCCTAGAATAATACCTTTAAACTCACCATGCCTACTATTCTGGTGTGTAGTTGTTTAACCACTTACCCACTGGGCACTTAAACCCCCTTCCTAACCAGACCAATTTTCAGCTTTCAGTGCTCTCACATTTTGAATGACAATTACTCAGTCATGCAACACTCTCCCCATATGAAATTTTCATCCTTTTTTTCACACAAACTGAGCTTTCTTTTGGTCGTATTTAATCATAATTGGGTTTTTTATTTTTTGCACTATAAATGAAAAAAGACCGAAAATTTTGTAAAAAAAAATGCATTTTTCTTCTTCCAAAATTTATACTGCTACATATCTTTAGTAAAAATAACCCATAAAGGTATACATTTTTTGGTCTTTGTGAAGGTTATAGAGTCTACAAGCTATGGTACCATTCATTGAAAATTGATCACACCTAAAGTACTGACGGCCTATCACTTTTCTTGAGACCCTAACAAGTCAGGACAGTACAAATACCCCCCAAATGACCCCTTTTTGGAAAGTAGACATTCCAAGGTATTTAGTAAGAGGCATGGTGAGTTTTTTTAAGTTGTATTTTTTTCCCACATTTCTTTGCAAAATGAAGATTTTTAAAAAAAATATATATATTTTTCACAAAATGGTCATATTACGAAGTTATTTCTTACACACTGTATAGGCATACTTGCAACTACAACTACCCAACTACCCAAAATACATTCTGCTACTCCTCCTGAGTATGGCTATACCACACGTGTGACACTTTTCCACAGCCTGACCACATACAGAGGCCCAACATCCAAGGAACACCTTCAGGTGTTCTAGAAGCAAAAATTACACATATAATTTTCTGATGACTTATCACACTTTTGAAAGTCATGGAGCACCAGGACAATGGAATTTAACCACAAAATGACCCCATTTTGGAAAGAAAACACCCCAACACATGATCTAGGAGGCATAATGAGTCTTTTGAACATTTTTTTCCACAAGTTTTTGGAAAATGTGGAAAGAAAACCAAAACGCATTTTTTTTTTGTCCATTTATTAGACATTTCTAACACATAGCATGTACATAGCAAAAATGACACCCCAAAATACATTTTGCCACTCCTCCTGAGTATGGCGATACCACATATGTGACACTTTTCCACAGCCTGACCACATACAGAGGCCCAACATGCAGGGAGCATCGTCATTTCCTGACTTCCCATTACAATTTTGTGAGACACTGTAGGGCACTGATAAGCATTGTAGTTGCACCGATGTGGCATGGATGTGGCCCGTATGAGCACTGACGTGGCATGGATGTGGCACTGATGAGCACTGACGTGGGATGGATGTGGCACTGATGAGCACTGATGTGGCATGGATTAGCCCTGACGTGGCATTGATGTGGCACGGATGAGCACTGATGTGGCATGGATGAGGCACAGATGAGCCCCCTGACGTGGCATGGATGTGACACAGATATGCAGTGACATGGCATGGGTGTGGCATTGATGTGACACGGATGAGCACTGACGTGGCATGGATGTGGCACGAATGAGCACTGACGTGGCATTGATGTGGCACGGATGAGCACTGACGTGGCATTGATGTGGCATGGATGAGCACTGACATGGCATGGATGTGGCACGGATGAGCACTGAAATGGCATGGATGTGGCACGGATGAGCATTGACGCGGCATTGATGTGGCACGGATGAGCACTGACGTGATATGGATGAGCACTGATGCGGCATTGATGTGGCACGGATGAGCACTGACGTGGCACGGATGAGCACTGAAGTGGCATGGGTGTGGCACGAATGAGCACTGACGTGGCATGAATGTGGCAGGGATGAGCACTGACGTGGCATTGATGTGGCATGGATGTGGCACTGACGTGGCATGGATGAGCACTGACATGGCATGGATGTGGCACGGATGAGCACTGACGTGGCACGGATGAGCACTGAAGTGGCATGGATGTGGCAGGGATGAGCACTGACGTGGCATGGATGTGGCACAGATGAGCACTGACGTGGCTTTGATGTGGCATGGATGTGCACTGATGTTACATGGATGAGCACTGAAATGGCATGGATGAGCACTGACGTGGCATTGATGTGGCACGGATGACAACTGACGTGGCATGGATGAGCACTGAAGTGGCGTGGATGTGGCACGGATGAGCACTGAGGTGGAATGGATGTGGCACGGATGAGCACTGACGTGGCATGGATGAGCACAGATGTGGGATGGATGAGCATGGATGTGGCATGGATGAGCACTGAGGTAGCATGGGTGGGCACAGATGTGGGATGGATGAGCATGGATGTGGCATGGATGAGCACTGAGATGGCATGGGCAGGCACAGATGTCGCACAGATGAGGCATGGATGAGGCATGGATGAGCACGGATGAGCATGGATGTGGCATTGATGAGCACTGAGATGGCATGGGTGGGCATGGATGTGGCATTGATGAGCACTGAGATGGCATGGGTGGGCATGGATTTGACACGGATGATGCATGGATGAGGCACAGATGATGCATGGATGAGGCACGGATGATGCATGGATGGGGCACAGATGAGTCACTGATGGGGCACAAATGAGGCACTGATGGGGCACGGATGAGGCACTAATTGGGCACAGTTGAGGCAGAGGAGACGTGCAGCTGCAGTTTCTCTCCTCTCCTCACACGCTGTACCGATTGCTGTGTACAGCGTCCGAGGAGAGGAGAGAAATTAACCGGACATGCGCCAGTTTGTTGTGACGTGATCGCTCCGTCATTGGACGGAGCGATCACGTGGTAAAGGACCACTCTCATTGGCCCTTTACCACGATCCATGATGCGTCGGGACCCGGCGAGCATGGACACTCCCGTGTGCGCACCCCAGGGGGCGCGCGTGAGCGCAATTCTGGGAGGACGTTTATGTACGCCCTCCCAGAACTATACAACCACTCTGCAGCCGTATTTCGACCATGGGCCGGTCGGAAAGTGGTTAAAGTTTTTTTTTTTGTAAAGTCAAAATTGAAGAATAGAAAATCAAACTTCATGTAGTTCATGTAGTTCATAATGAGTTTTTCCTGTGTACCATAAAAGAAGACAGTAGCCCTAAAGAATATATGGGTCAGCTGCACCATATTACCAAAAGTATTGGGACACCTGCCTTTACACGCATATGAACTCTAATGTTATCCCAGTCTTAGTCTGTAGGGTTCAATAATGAGTTGGCCCACCCTTTGCAGCTATAACAGCTTCAACTCTTCTGAGAAGGCTGTCCACAAGGTTTAGGAGTGTGTCTATGGGAATGTTTGACCATTCTTCCAGAAGCGCATTTGTAAGGTCAGGCACTGATGTGGACAAGAAGGCTTGCCCCGCAGTCTCCGCTCTAATTCATCCCAAAGGTGTTCTATCGGGTTGAGGTTGAGACTCTGTGCAGGTCAGTCAAGTTCCTCCACCCCAAACTCGCTCACGCATGTCTTTATTGACCTTGCTTTGTGCACTGGTACACGGTCATATTGGAACAGGAAGGAGCCATCCCCAAACTGTTCCTACAAAGTTGGGAGCATGAAATTGTCGAAAATGTCCTGGCATGCTGACGCCTTAAGAGTTCCATTCACTGGAACTAAGGGATCAGGCCCAACACCTGAAAAACAACCTTATCACCATAATCCCCCCTCCACCAAATGATCTGGACCAGCGCACAAGGCAAGATCCATAAAGACATGGATGACCGAGTTTGGGGTGGCGGAACTTGACAGGCCTGCGCCGAGTCTTGCCCTCAACCCGATAGAACACCTTTGGGATGATTTAGAGTCGAGGTGTGAGCCAAACCTTCTCATCCACATCGGTGCCTGGCATCACAAATCCACTTCCGGGGGAATGGTCAAACATTCCCAAAAACAGACTCCTAAACCTTGTGGACAGTCTTCCTAGAAGAGTTGAAGCCGTTATAGCTGCAAAGGGTGGGCCAACTCAATATTGAACCCTATGGACTAAGACAGAGATGCCATTAGAGTTGATGTGCGTGTAAAGGCAGAAGTCCCAATACTTTTGGTAATATAGTGTATGTGATATGGCTAATATTGGTCATACAAAGCTCTATTCAGAGCTTAGGCAGGGATGAGAACTCTCCTCCTGCTTCCGTGTAACAACATTGGGCCAGTAACTAAACACCTGGATTGCCATTTGAGAGAAAAAGGAAAAGGTCACATGCTCACCCATACTCAAAAATACTGGATATTTTCTTCTTGATGGCAGAACAGAGCAGTGATGGTGGTAGCGGGAAGGGGCAAGGGGGAGGGAAATATATGTATGTACTGCCGCAAAGAGGATTTAAAAACAAACCTGTTACTTTTCCCTGCATGTGCAAAGCACATGTTTTCTTTAAAGGTAAACTCTCAAGAGAGAAACATGTAGGCTACCATTTTAAAATGCTATATTCATGGCTGTCATGTTGATCTCCTTGTTTCAATATACTGAGCAAATCCCTGGAGCATGTACATTACACAGATCAGGACTCCTGACTAATTGGATTTTCTTGATCTGCATACCTGTGCTGAGTTTAAAAAAATTAAGCCAGGTCAGCATAGCAGCCAGAAATGTAGCTGTTTGAGAAAGAGGTCAATAATGCCAGCCCCTTTATTTTTTTCACATCATACTAACAGTAAATGTAAAATTGTGCACACATCAGTACCTGCACCACCAATTTCGTGTTAATTATTCCATATCTGCATGTAAGAATAATATTGTTATGGAATCTGATATAGTAACTATTGATCTATAGTGTGATACGGAACACAAATGATCCTAAACAATAGATGTTCCTGTTGAAATTGTAAAAAAAATGTCCTTCTCATGTTTAACTTTTCGGTGGCTTCTGTCTGTTGGAAATCTCCTGCAGATATGACTCTTACCAATTGTGCGTGATAGCAGTGGACACAGGGCTGAGCCCTTCTTGTAATTAGTTAAGGGTAACAGAAATCCATAGACAGGAAATGACATCATAACCATGTAGTTCTTTTAGAAAGAACATCACATTCAAAAGCATAACACTACCACCTAGTGGCAGAACTAATAATCACAACATGGTTGTAACACTTTTGTCTGTGTTAACAGCATGCAGACAAAGGGGGAATTTACTAAAACATGAAAAGTGAAAAATCTGGAGCAGCTCTGAATAGAAACCAATCAGCTTCTAGGTTTTATTGTCAAAACTTAATTGAACAATTTGAAATTAGAAGCTGATTGGCTACCATGCACAGCTGCACCAGATTCTGAGTGCTCCAGTTTTAGTAAATCTCCTCCAATGTCTTTTTAGTAGAGTATTAACACACATGGCTGCAAAACTAGTTCTACTATTTCTACTCAGTGCATCGCTTAGTGTACAGCCAATGATTATACCAAGCTACTCTTCTTCTTTTTTCCAATCTCTCGTGTATCCTTTGATTTTCTGACCCTTGTATCAGTATGTTTGGACAGCACCTATAACATTTCTGCATATTCTTTTGCATAAACATATCTTCCTAGTGGGAGGCAATTTAAACTGGCACCGTATCAATTGCTGTCACTAGCTGGAGAATTCTTACAAGTAGCTGTGTACATTTTTCCCACCTAATTACACATAGCACTTATTCTCTACTGTCTATTTCTGCTGGTAACATTGTAAACATCCCTACAGTGTATCTACAGGCAAGATACTTATTTCATAGATTTTTTAACAAAAAAAAATAGGTAATACGTTTCCAGGAAGTGTTTGTTACTGAAACGTAATGATATGTCGATGGTTACGCAGCGAGTACATTACTAGATGCAAGGAGATCTTACCTGGCATATGGGCAATCACTGTGACATGTACAGGCTCAAAACAAACCCTTTGATATAGTTCATTACAAATTAATAATTAACCAAGGCTGCAAAGATTGATCTTATTAACAATTCCTTCTGGGGATTTAATGTATTATTCATTGGTAAAAAAATATTTGTTTTTAGACTTTGAAACTTGCTATGAACAGGTTCAGAAATACATTATGCAACACTGCAATGCATATGCAGGTGTTGAATCCATTATTTAAAAAAAGTATGGCTATCATTTTTATTTTTTTTTTCTGTTATGGAGATTTTGTTATTGGAAATGACAGGAAACCTGTAGTCCAAGAAGATTTAGGCTGCCATTCTGATTACTTCTGATATTGCTTGTTGCCTGGCTGCTATACTCGTCCAATGGCCTTAGACAAATAAACCCTAAAAATAAAAGTTTTCAGTAGTTAACCACTTTACCACCGGAGGATTTTCCTGCTTTACGTCCAGGCCACTTTTTGCGATTCGGCACTGTGCAACTTTAAATGACAATTGCGCGGTCCTGCAACGCCGTACCCAAACGAAATTGACGTCCTTTTTTCCCACAAACAGAGCTTTCTTTTGGTGGTATTTGATCACCTCTGCGCTTTTCATTTTTTGAGATATTAATAAAAAAAGAGCGACAATTTTGAAAAAATGACAATATTTTTCTACTTTGACAGTTACAAAATATCCAATATATTCAATTTTTTGCCATATATTTAGGCCAAAATGTATTTAGCTACATGTCTTTGACAAAAAAAATCTCAATGAGCGTATTTTTAACCGCTTTAAGACCGGAAGATTTTACCCCCATTCCTGACCAGGCAATATTTTGTGATTCGGCACTGCATTACTTTAACGGACAATTGCGCGGTCGTGCGATGCTGTACCCGAATTTACTCCCTTTTTTTCCCCACAAACAGAGCTTTCTTTTGGTGGTATTTGATCACCTGTGCGATTTTTACTTTTTGCGCTATAAACAAAAAAAGAGCGACAATTTTGAAAAAATAACAATATTTTTCACATTTTTTATATGAAATCCCCCAAAAAAATGTAAAAATCAAAATTTTTTAACATTTTAGGCCAATTTGTTTTCTGCTACATATGTTTGGTAAAAAAAATCGCAATAAGCGTATTTTGATTGGTTTGCGCAAAAGTTATCGCAGCTACTAACTACGGGAAATTTAGGTCATTTTTATTGTTTTATTTAAACAAGTAATGGCAGCGATCTGCAATTTTTTTGCGGACTGCGACATTGCGGCGGACAGATTGGACCCCTGACTGACATTTTTGACACTTTTGGGGGTACCAGTACTACAGTAATCAGTGCTATAAATATGCACTGTTACTGTAATAATGACACTGGCAGGGAAGGGGTTAACTTTATTGGTGATCAAGGGGTTAATGTATGCCTGGTGCTTACTGACGTGTGTGGGGGGAGGGGATTGTGTGACACAGGCACAGATCACAGGTTCAGCTATGCTGAACCCTGCAATCTGTCACTGCCTGTCACATAGGAGATCCGCCCGCTTTGTTTACACAAGCAGGCAGATTTCCTCACTCGATCCCCGATGATCGGGAAGAGCGGCGGTGATCACCGCCTCTCCTCCCCTGGCCTAACTCCCGCTGTGTCTGAATACAGCGAGAGCGAGCCTCCGGCGGTGCGCGCACGCCGCCCACAAGGGGAAGAGTCCAGCGACGTAGGTCTACGTCGCTGGACGATAACGAGCCACTTTGCCGCAGTACCAGCTCAGTGAGCAGTCGGCAAGTGGTTAAAGTAAATTGTGGTGGAAGCAGCTTTGTGCTTCTTTTTTGCCCCCCCCCCCAAAAAAAAACTGCTTTTCTTTACTCTTAACAATTTTTGATTATACTTCCTTCAGTATTTTTTCAGTACAGAGATAACTCCTGACATCCTCTAGATCAGGGGTCTTAAAACTATGGCCCTCCAGTTGTTCAGGAACTACAATTCCCATCATGCCTAGTCATGTCTGTGAATGTTCGAGCCTTACAATGCCTCATGGGACGTGTAGTTCCGCAACAGCTGGAGGGCCGTAGTTTGAGGATCCCTGCTCTAAAGGATCCCTGCTCTAGATCAGGGGGTCTTCAAACTATGGCCCTCCAGTTGTTCAGGAACTATAATTCCCATCGTTCCTAGTCATGTCTGTGAATGTCAGAGTTTTACAATGCCTCATGGGACGTGTAGTTCCACAACAGCTGGAGGGCCGTACCTTGAGGATCCCTGCTCTAGATGTTAAATCTGGAAAAACACTATACTAGGAGATTGTACAATATCTGTACAATCTCCTTTAGCTCTACCAAACTTTTGAAAATGAAGACCTAAAAAATCTATTAAGTTTGAATCAAATCAGGCAGTCCCTTGCATTATATAGTTGATGGTAGATCTAAAGGAGACTATACAGTCAGATTGTATAGTGTATGGCCAGTTTAGAAGTGAAGCCAAATGCTGAAATAATTCCAGTGTTCTGATTAACACTGCCACCCAATGACTGTAGAAAGAAGATGTCACATAAAAAAGAGGTGCTGAAGAAGAAAGCAGCAGCAGTAATGTGGAGTGGTAGCACAGATCTGTTATTGCTGGAGGAGTAAAGCCTGTGAAGTAGGGATGAACTGAACTACCCTGGGTTCGATTTGAGCAAAGTTCATCAAACATCAAAGAAGTTTGGATGCAAAAACCAAACCCCGTTTACATCAATGGGAGCTGAATCTGTAAAATTAAAAAGCCCATTTTATAGCAAGAGGTTATTAAAAATAGCTTGGGGGGTAGGCACTGACCTAAAAATATGTACCATTAAAAAAAAAAAAAAAAATCACTGTGGCTGCGTTTTTTTAAAGCACTGACATTTGCAAAAGAAAAAGTGTTTTAAATAGCCAGAAAATTACATTTCCCTTGTGGCTTTTTTTTTTAAAGAGCACAAACCCCAAACTTTCCTCAAAACACAGAGCAGACCCCTATGGAGGGGACACAATTTGGTAAACTGGTAAAATGTAAACAAAATGTCACATTCAGTGTGTGATAATGTCACTGAACATGACCTATTCAGGTGTACGGGGCCACGTCACAACTGTCCTGCAATTACATGTAAGCAAACAACAACCACAACATTTTGTCTAATAAAGTTCTAGTTTTGGCAACTTTTATAACACTGATTTTGGAATAACTTATCAACTTCTAAGACTTAAACAGCAATATATTTGGCAAAAGATGCCCATAAATGTTACTCTATTAAAACAATAAACAAACTATCTTTGGAAGTATATTGTCGGAGGTATTGTTTGAATGCCAAAGGTATTTCAAAATTGCTTTCCTAGATAATAATAGGAGGTTTATTTAGCCAGAAAGAGTGACTTAAAGCTGATCTAAACCCAAAATCAAAAATGAAATTTATTGCAGTTTAACAATCCCTAGATGTGGTGCCTTCATTCGTTTTCTATTTTTATTTTTTCCTTTATTTTCACCTTGCAATCTGGTCAGCATCGCATTTTTAGTGTCACTCCTTTATCTTTGGAGAAGAAATACAGCCATCCTTGGACAGCAGTATTGTCTGGAGAGGGTAGTGTTAGCAGGACTACTAGATTTAGAAGGACTTTAACCACTTGCCTACTGGGCACTTAAACCCCCCTCCTGCCCAGGCCAATTCTCAGCTTTCAGCGCTGTCGCACTTTGAATAACAAATGCGCAGTCATGCAACACTGTACCAAAATGACATTTTTATAATTTTTTTTCACACAAATAGAGCTTTCTTTTGGTGGTATTTAATCACTACTGGGGTTTTTATTTTTTTCTGAACAAACAAAAAAAGGCCGAAAATTTTGAAAAAACAAAACAGTTTTTATAGTTTGTTATAATATTTTGCAAGCAGGTAATTCTTCTCCTTCATTGATGTGCGCTGATGAGGCGGCACTGTTGGGCCCTGATAGGCACTGATAGGCTGCACTGTTGGGCACTGATAGGTGGCACTGGTGGGCACTTATAAGGCGGCACTTATAAGGTGGCACTGATAGGTGGCATTGATAGGTGGAACTGATGGGTGGCACCAATGGGGACTGATGGGCAGCACTGAAGGGCACTGGTAGGTGGCACTGAAGGGCACTAATAGGCAGCACTCATGGGTACTAATGGGCACTTATAGATTGCACTGATGGGTGGCACTGATGGGCAATGATAGGCATGGTAGGTGACACTTATGATGGGGTACTGATTGGCACTGATAGGTGGCACTGGTGAGCACTGATAGGTGGCACTGGTGAGCACTGATAGGTGGCACTGGAAGGTGGCGCTGGTGGACACAGGTGGGCACTGGTATGTGGCACTAGTGGGCACTGGAAGATGGCACTGGTAGGTGGCGCTGGTGGGCACTGGTAGGTGACACTGGTGGGCACTGGTGGGTGACACTGGTGGGCACTCATGGGCACTGGTAGGTGGCACTGGTGGGCACAATTTGCCCTCTTCGGGAGCGATGTCCCTCTCAGCAGCCGGCGATCTTTTTTTTTTCTGACACTAACACTGACAGTGTGAGGAGAAAAAAACAGCTGATTGCCGGCTAGTGCACGGGAGGACGTCAATGTTTGCCCTCCTGGCAATTCAGGCCCGCGCTGTAGCCGTTTTTTGTCTATAGCGAGGGCGCCATGTAGTTAAATTAAAGCCTAACTCCAGTTAACACTTTTTAAGCAGCTACAGAACATTCTTTTTTTTCTTCTTGGGATAACAGTCTTAATTAAAGTGTCAGTGCTAAATTGTTTGTCTCAAACCTTTAACAGTCACTGTTGCTTGATCTGTTAAAGGAAGTTGAAAAATGACAGACTTACTGGTCAGATCACCAGATTAACCATTTGAGCTCCAGAAGATTTACCCCCCTCCAGGTCATTTTTTGTGATACGGTACTGTGTTACTTTAACTGACAATTGCATGATCATGCAACGCTTTACCCAATAAAATGTATGTCCTTTTTCCCACAAATAGAGCTTTCTTTTGGTGGTATGTGAGCACCTCTGCATTTTTATTGTTTGTGCTTTAAACAAAGAAAGGCCAACAAAAAAGGGTATTTTTTATTTTCTGCTATAAAACCCATCCAATGAAAAAAAAAATCTCATATTTCTTCATACATTTAGGCCAATATGTATTCTGCTACATATTTTTGGTAAAAAAAAAAACAAACAAACCAATAAGCGTATATTGATTGGTTTGACACAAAAATTATAGCGTCTACAAACTATGGGAATACTTTTATTTAATTGTTTTAAACTAATAATGGCAGCAATCAGCGACCTTTTAGTGGGACTGAGATATTGCGGTGGACATTCTGGCACTAACTGACACTTTTGACACTTTTTGGGGACCAGTGACACTAATACAGTGATCATTGCTAATTAAATGCACTGTCACTGTACTAATGATACTGGCTGGGAAAAGGTTAACATCAGTGGGGATCAAAGGGCTAACTGTGTGCCTAGCCACTGTCTGTTTTTATATGTACTGTGGGAGGTGATTTTATTAGGGGAAGACATGGGATCCATAGCTTCCCTCCTGTCAGAACAGAGATCTGCCTTGTTTATATAGGCAGGCCGCCGCTCTGCCTCTCTGCTAGATGATCAGCGGGGGGCGGCAGACATCCAGTCGGTGGTACCTGCTGCTGGACTCCCGCTGTGTGTGATCACAGCAGGAGAAACCTGCTAGCAGGGTGCATGCACTACCCTACCCAGAAGAGTCGGATTAACATAAATATACGTAATGTGGTGCAGAGGTGCTGCCCTGTAGCAGTAAAACTTCTATAGGGCGGGTGGTTAAAATTACGTAAAAAAAAAGCCCAAAAAGAATCTAAGAAATGGTAAGCTGCAATGTTTTACATTTTTGCTTCTGGGTTTGGATAAGCTTTAAAGGATAGGTTCACCTTTTCAGGCAGAATTTCACTTTTCATAATAAATAGAAGGCTTTTCCAATGCCATTTCTGGCCAAGCCACTTACCTTCCCCACAGGAGGTTTTAAAATCTAGTCAGCTAATTTGCATTTTTAAAAGGATTTTTAGATTCCATCACTTCCTGTAGATTGTCTCTCAGCATTCACTTCCTGTAGGTCATCTCCCAGAAGCCTTTACTTCCTTGTTGCATCACAGGGCATGATAGGGTGTGTGAACCCTCATTACAATACCACTTCCCACCTACTTTCTATACTATCTGATTTTACAATCTCCTTTTAGAGCTAGAATCAGCTATGTAGTACAAGGGCCTGCCTGATTTTATACAAATTTAATGGATTGGTCAGGTGGGTTCTCCTGTTCCATAGTTCTGGTACATCTAAAGGAAATTGTACAGAGATTGTGCAATCAGATTGCATCGTGTAAGGCCATTTTTATACAAGTACATGAGTGGACGGAGATATTCAGTTGTCAGGCCTTGTTTACATCTCAACATAGCGAAAATTCACATTCTCGCATACTTTTTTTTGGGGGGGGGGTGTTTTGGAGCATTATCACTCTTTGTTCACAAAGTAAACTCATCTCGTTCACTTGAATGGGCTGCCCTAAGTGTAACAATCACCCTAGAGAAGCTCCAGGACTTTTTTTGGAGCAGAGCATGGTGCTTTACTGTAGGTTTTTTAATGCGTTTGATGCACCTAAAGTGATTGTAAACTCTTGTTTGTTTGTTTTTTTTTTAAATAACTAACCTGTTATACTTGTGAAAAAAAGTATAGTGTGCTCAACAGATTGTGTTGAGCGCACTATACTTTTTTTTTACATTTATTTTCCCCATTTCAATGCTGCTGCATAATTGTATGGTTAGCGCATTTTCTTTCACAACTTGTTATACTTACCTGCTCTGTGCAGTGGTTTTGCCCAATACTCTTTAGGTCCCATGGTAACACTCCTGGCTCCTCCCTCCTGCTGAGTGCTACCACAGCAAGCATCTTGCAATGAAAAAGCCAGTCATAATTGCGAGTCCTGGGAGAGACAAGGCTCTAGTGGACATTGCTGGATCAAGAGGGGGCTCAAGTAAGTATTAAGGGGAGGGGGCTGCTGCTCAAGGAAGTTTTTTTTTAGAATGCATGAAGGTAAAAAACCTTGTGCCTTTACAGCCACTTTAACCACTTGCAGACCAGCTGCCATAGTTTTACTGTGGCAGGTCGGCTCTATTATGCGAAACGATGTAACTGTACGTCGCTTTGTGTAACAGATAGTGGGGGCACGCACATGAACTGATTGGCCAGAGGGGGAGCTGATCAGCGAGTCTGGCGGATGCCATGTCCGCCGGCCACCCATGGTCACTCCCCATGGAGACAGAACAGCAGTCTGCCAATGTAAACAAGGCGGACCGTTGTTCTGTCAGGGATGGACACAGGGATTCTGGGTTCCTCCCATATAGGAAAACAGGTCTCTGTGTTCATCCAGTGAGTCTATCCCCCACACAGTTACAAAGCATCCCCTAGGGACACACTAAACCCTTTGATCGCCCCTGGTATTAACCTTTTCCCTTCAGCTGGCGGGTTGGCTCTGTCCCGCAAAACAATGTAACTGTATGTTGCACATGCCCATTCTCCACAGGGGAAGCCAATCAGCAGGTTCGGTGGCCGGAATGCTGCTGGGCACCCGCAATTGCTCCCCGTGGAGACAGAATAGCGGTCTGCTGTTGTAATCAAGACAGACCGCTGTTTTGTCAGTAATGAACACAGGTCCCTGTGTTCATTCAGTAAATACCTTCCCCAGACAGTTAGAAATCCCCCCCCTGGGACACATTTAACCCTTTAATTGCCCCTGGTGTTAACCCCTTCCCTGCCGGTATCATTAGTACAATAACAGTGCATATTTTTAGCACTGAATACTGTAGTAATGTCACTGTTACCCCCAAAAGTGTAATTGTCAGTTAGGTACCTGATCGGTCCACCACAATGTCACAGTCCTGCTAAAAATCGCTGATCGCCAAAAAAATGACATAAATCTTTCCCCTAGTTTGTAGACGCAATAACTTTACCAAAAATATGTAGCAAAATAAAAATTGGCCTAAAATGATGACAAATATGCGATAGTTATATTTTTTTTTATTGGGAATATTATATAGCAGAAAGTAAATATATATATATTTTATTTAACAGAATTGTCGCTCTTTTTTTGTTTATAGCGCAAAAAATTAAAATTGCAGAGGTAATCAAATACCACCAAAAGAAATCTCAATTTATGGGAAAAAAAGGACATTAATATTATTAGGGTAGAGAGTCGCACGACCGCACAATTGTTAATTAAAGTAACGCAGTGCAGTTTTGCCAAAAATTGCCTGGTCATTAAGGGGGAAAACCTAATTCAGAAGTGGCTAAACAAGGATGTGCCTTCAGTTGATATTTCCTAATGGTAACTTCAAAACACGAAATGTCAAGTAATGTGTGTTGGAAAAATTGTGCTGCAGTGTGACAGTATGACAGAAAGCAAAGCCACTCTACAAGGAAGGCAAGTTCAGGCCTAGTGAACGTTTTCACTGAGCTTTGAGGTGTGGGTACTGGAATGAATATTCTGACACAATTCCAGTTAGAAGTGAAGTGAATTGTAATGCTCATCTGGCCAGGGTGCAGCCTCAGATAACCCAGAGATCCATTTGGCCGCAGACAACGTAGCTGTCCTCCTGCAAATGGAATTACTGATAGGAACCTAGCAACGCTTTACTAGTAACTGAAGATGTCTTATTTTATCTTTCTTATGCAGTCTTTATGTTAGTACAGAAGTCTACAGTGTTTGAAAAGTGAACATTCGGATTACAACTAAATGACACAAGTGAGAAATAGGGGAAATTCTGTGCTGGATCTGTAATGGTGTTCTTAAATTTTTAGATAAACAGCATAGTTGACGTATTTTAGTTAAATAAATTACATTGTAACTACAAGAAATGCTATCTTTGTCTTTTAAAAGATCTATAAATTGGAAAGCCTATGCTTAGTTAATTTTTGGTTATTAAAGCAGTACACAACGTTGTTGCAATTCTGTCAGCTTTGTTTAGTGAGATGCATAAAAAGTGATTGAGAATTCAGTAGCAGCAGATCTCCAGAGGAGATAAGAAGTGATTTGCAATACATACCTTCCTGGGAGGTCCTTTGTGTTTGCTTTTATATGCAGGCTTCAAAGCGAAACTATCATATAATAAACAAAATACTTGATCCCGGTAAGCAAATGCATGTTAAAACCGCTCTGGATGCAGCTAGTGTAAATATTACAGACTGCTGACTTGGAAGGTACTACTGTACTGCACATTTGGTTATTGGATTTCCTCGTTTGGCCAAAGGCAGTTTTTATGTTCTGATAACATTTCCGCTGAATGAATCATGTTTTTAATAATCTCCCAAAGGCACATGAAACACACAAAAGCAGTTTGAAGTTTCAGAATCTGGATGTAATCAATATTTCTGCCCCAAACCCTTACTATTTTTACATTATAAGATGATGAAATAAACCGCTATTGTAAATTTTATTTGAAATTTTACTGCTTTTAAATTGTTTTAAATTGTTTACACTGCAACATTTCATTAAGGGAGACCCGAGAGAAATACGTAGGCTGCCAGCCTCTCCTAAAAGTCATTTTTAATGTTGATCTAGTGGCTTCAGTTATTTTAAGTTACTGACCCATAACAAATGTCCAAATTATTATTATTATTATTATTACCACAAATAAGGGTTTCTGCTTCCGTGTGTTGCATGCTTAGGAAAGATCAGTGACTGGAGCCACAAACAAGCAGTATTTTAGCAAGTTACGTCTTTTGTTAAAAATGTAAATTACTTGTGGTGGTGTGGGAAAATAGCGTAGGCCGGCCATACACGATTTGCACCATTAATGGGCAGGATGGTTGTACCAAGCTAATCAATTGACTTCCCCCGCCCGATCCGCCCCCCCCCCCCCCCTGCCCGGAGAAGATAATGGCCCGGCAGGAGGAATTCCCCTGCCAGCACTTCCAAATTGAGGATCCACTGCATGGAGAACACCTTAGAGCACCATAGAGTAATACCATCTGCGTGTGTACTGTTTTATTTACACTGTAAGTCCCCTTATGGAAAATTGCAAAAGTTAATGATCCTGAGAATGGGTGGGACTAAGGGTTATGGCTGAGAGTGCATCCTAACTAAATATGGGGCTAACATTTCTTGTGTTTGACATGCCTGCTGGAAAATAAATTATTATTTTGTAATACTTAGTTGATTACATTTTTTAGTAATATGGTTTTTTAAACAATTAGCGCTAATGGGACAATACAAAGAAAAAAAGTGGGCAATTCGGACAATACATTTAATACTAATGAGTAATTGTTAAAATGGGTAATGAATGGCTAATTGTGACAATATGTGGTCAGCAAACGAGCAGTCATGACAGCAACAAAAGGCCAGTTGGGACAAAAATGAGAAGAGAATAAAAAATAAGCAATCATGACAATATAAGAGCAAAAAAGGCACACTGGAGAGTGCAAAATCTGGTGCAGCTCTGCAAAGAAACCAATCAGCTTCCAGTTTTTATTGTCAAAGCTTAATTGAAGCTGTAGTTAGAAGCTGATTGGCTACCATGCACAGCTGCACCAGATTCTGAGTGCTCCAACTTTACTAAATCTCCCCCACTGTGATGATCTGTCAGGCAGACCTGGCAAAGAACCATGCTGCGTGTCTGTGAATGCGCTGGATAGGAATTCATGATGGCAGCACCGGGATGGAGCAGTGGGAGAACGTTCTCTTCAAACAAGAAAATTCTGGACTAATTAGACTAGTAAGTAAACTTTTTCTTGCTTTTATACAGGGACACATTTTAGGATTTATAAAATAGATTTTTAAGGGTGGAGTTCCTCTTTAAAGAAGACATCTCATTAAAAATATTGTCATCATCCTTTCCCTGCAGGACAAAGTGCATAGAGCACTTTGTCAGATTTTTTGGTGCTTTGAATTCAGACTAGCATCAACAGTGCCCCCCCCCCACCACCAGCACCGCTATCCAATAACACTATTTTGTAGGAGATACCACCTAATTAGTGTTGCTTGACATCATTTGTCTCCACAACAGGTGCTTTCCTGGGAACAGCACCATCTCAACTCATTCAAAGTAAAGGGCGTGTCAGAGGGTGAGTCTGGTCATAGGCACACCTGCCTATGATGGAAGGGACTGAACAATTGCCCACTTTTGTTTCCCAATGGAAGCCAGTCATCATGTCCTAATGTGTATATTGTACTTCAGTCCAGAGCTGCACTTACTCTGTTTTCTAACATGATCTACTGTGGATTGTGCTGTGGGTAGTCTCTGGTATTCATCTGCTACACTGACAATTATGAGTGAAGGCATTGCTCATGACAGGCGCACACACACTAAACAAGAAGGTAGTAGCAACTGAACTCTTCAAGTTCATCAAGAAGAACACCCACAAACTGGGCTACTGACAGGAAGAAGCTGACAGCAGTGACAGCAGTGGGAGAAATAAAGAAGGGATTTTCTACAGAATCATTCAGAGCTTCCTATGAAAAATAAAAGAGGTATTTCTACAATAATCTATAAAAAAGCATTTAATTTTTTTATTGCTTATGAGACTTCTCTAATGAGGGCAAAATGTTTGCCAAAACAATTTACTTTTCTACGCTGTTTTTAAATAAATAATAACGGCATAATTTACAAAAACTGCTTAAAATGCACTTAGAAATATGTACCAGTACAGTAGCAATGTTGTTGTTTTTCTGTCTTGTGAGCTATAGGTAATAAAAGTGAAAAATTTAGTTATTTCCTATGATTTAGTGCAGATGTACCCTTGAGAATAAAGTTAGGATACAATACACTATTTTTTTTTCTTATTTTGGATATTTGATGCAAATGTAAACTTTTACAAAGTTTCCTTAGCAGATGTAATGCCTACGTGCAGTATGAGGCACATGGTGACACTGCAATTGATGATGCTGAAAGGAAAAAAAGCATACACAGCACATTCATAGATGACCACTTAACTGACTTGTTCAGTGATATGTCTTTCATAAAACCTCATCAAAACTTCAATATAGTTTACCTTAGTAGGGGTCTCCAGATGAAGTTGTTCTTAAAATCCAGGTATGATTCAATTGCTCATGCTTTAGAAACATCATAACTAAAATAACCTGTATTCTTTATGGACCAATTTGTCTAGAGGTCTACTGTCTCAAGCACACTGCAGTTCTGATCTGAGTATCTTACTGTAATGGCACATTATGACCATTAAGCATTGCCTGTTTGATCTATCAAAATGCTTTAATGCTTTCAAATCCTCAGTTATAAATTTCAGATGAACTGTAAGTCTTTCTTTTTGCACGATACCTTCACAACTCCCAACAAATGCCATGCAAGCTAGAGGTCAATTTCTACCTTCTTGACACTCCTAAAGCAAATGGCATGTGCTCAAGTTGGTTTGGAAAACTTCAGTGTGGGATGCTGATCTAGATATATAGCAAAATTAATGTTTACTTTGAAAACTTCATGTTCACCCATGTGAACCTGTGTTCACTTTAAATATCCAATCATGTGCTACAATTTTTTTTTTTAAACTCCCCCTGCAAATAATTGTATATTTGAAATAAACATATGTTAAATTATTCTACCAACAACCTTTGCTTCCTTAGTAAATCAAGCATATTGTCTTGCACCTACAGTATATTTTTATTGGTTAAAAAACTCATCCAGCTTCAGAACAGGGTCTCATACATTTAAATCTATACACGTTTTCCATTACCTGTCTCCTTTTGCTGTTCAGAAAAGGTGCCGTAACACTGATTTTAAAATTATTATAAGGTGCAAAAATACATTAGTTTTCATATCCTCCATTAAAAACTAAGCTTCCCTTACAAATCAGCTAGTTAGGTGACTATTTAGCTTTATTACCAGCACTTGGCAGAATCCACCTTAGGGATATATACTGTACATGTCAGGTTCACAGAATTTTTCATATCTCCATTAGAGCTTAAGAGTGTTTTTTTGTGAGAACAGCCATTTTAGTGTTCAGTTTATTGATTTTCACTATACTATAACAAATGTCTTCAACTATTTTTCTTCAGTTTTGCTGCAGCATGTATCACTAAATAACGGCAACAGGTCCAGAAAAAAAGCATTAAATCTACAAAGACCTGCGCAAGTGAACCGTGCTAAGCACAGTAGGAATATCTTGTAGCGTTTCCACTAGATGTTATGTGAGTTAAGCACATGTCTCATGTGTAGATTGGAGTAAGATAAGAAATATATTAAGTGCAGTTTAACATATACAACACCTATAAAATCCATATTTTGCTAAGCAAATATTTTAAAGGCAAAACCTTGTTAAAAATTGATATCCTCTATAATATTAAAAGGGGTTAGAGGATTCTGCCACCATGTGAAGTTCTGTACTGTCATTTGTGAGTGTTCAATGGCTAGAGCAGGGCTCAGATCTTGGCAATCAGTCCTGATAAACTAATCAGTTAAGTGTTCATTCTAAAAAGATGTTCATTATATATGTAATTCAGAATCCATATTTTTGTTTGGTATAGAATTTATGAAATGATAACTTCATTTGGAATAAACGTGACACCAAAACTCATTATGCACCTAAAAGTTTTAGTCTCCTTCCATAATTTTGCACTGCAGCTGTAACAGTTTGTCAGCACACAAAGCGTTCCTTTTCTAATGTCCACATTGGTAAAAATGCTCTGTGTCTCTCATCATGCTAGTCTGTTTTTAGCTCACTCCACATTATCGACACTAGAATTTGTTTTGGCTCTCCCCACACTATCTGCAGTAGCTTCTTTCACAGGTCTTCCCCAGTGCTGTTCTCTGGCAGTTCTGCTTCCACTGTTGACAATACCTACGTGCAGTACGAAGCACAAGGTGACACTGCTAATGAAGATGCTGAAAGGAAAAAAAAAGCATACACAGCACTTTTTAAAGATGACCACTTAACTGACTAGTTCAGTGATATGCCGTTCATAAAACCCCATCAAAACTTTAATTTAGCTTACCTCAAATTGCTTGTATGATTATTATTATTATTATATAGTATTTATATAGCGCCGACAGTGTACGCAGCACTTTACAACTTGAGGGTAGACAGTACAAATACAATACACTTTAATACAGTAGGAATCAGAGGACCCTGCTCATTAGAGCTTACAATCTAAGATTAGGATTCAATTGTTCATGCTTTAGAAACATCACAACTAAAATAACCTGTATTCCTCCTGGTGGAAGCTGACTGCCTATAGGGTTCTCCCTTCCATCTGTCAATCAGACTACTTCCTGCTCCCTCCATTTCCAGTTGGACTTGGAATTTCCAGCTTGGGATGTGGTCAATCAGCATGCTCCTTTCTCCTGCTCCCCTCCTTGAGGTCTATTACTTGCCCATGAAAAATGTAAAGATTCCCCTGGTTTGTGGCCCCAACTGAGCAGCTTCCAGTGCTTAAGAGGGCCACGAGCCAAGGCTACATTATAAAAGCGAGTTTGCTATATAATGGTATTAAACATTACCTTTCTATTGATTTTTAGAATGCCCTCAGAAATATTTACTGCTTGTGTTATTAGCTCACTGGTATTCTAAGAAGATTGTGCAGAGATATGGAGATTTCAGGTATCCCTACAAACAGGAGTTATATTTTATGGAGCTTTATCACTGCATGTATTAACTACATACATTTTTAAGAATACAATGGTTTTCATAATGGTGGCCCTTTAAATCTGAATTTATAGATCATCCTTTGCTCACTAATTAGAATGCCTGTCTCAATTGTACACACTTTAAGAAAATCGGGCGAACATTTTCGTCCAAGGAAGGACCATACGATTTTATAACAATGTGTACACAACTTTCAACAGCCAATTCTGACCTTCTAAAGGAAAATGTCCAAAGGGATAAACTCAATTTTTCTCATATGGGAACAGAACAAACGATTTTTGTTTAATATGTACCATTTTTGTATGATATTGAAACAATAAACAACAAAAAAAAGCCTCTGTCATACGTAGATTATCTCCTTCTTCAGTTCCGACTTGTGAAACAATGAGTAAAATTGGACTATTATTCACTCGATTTTCTTATAGATTGCCTGCAAGGGAAGACTGTTAATACTCACCTTTCCTCCCTCCTATGCCTCTAAATGTTGCTCTGATTCTAAAAAAAAAAAATTCATGTGAAGTTTGAGAGTGTTGATATTTTATGTCCATTGGAACTTTCACTGGTTCCTCCTGTTGACCTCCACATCAATACTGTCATCTATAATGACCTGGTAGGCAGAACCTGTGAGACCTGTAGGGTATCCAGGAGAGTGACAATATCTCAGGATTGGAGTTGTGTTCAGCAAAGCAGTAAAAAAAAAAAAAAAAAAAAAAAAAGTGAGTATTTACAGACTTCTTTTACAGGTAAATTCTACATTTGTTTACTTTATATAGTGACAGGGTCACTTTAAGGAGAAGAAAGAAGAAAGAAAGATTTAAATGTAGGTAGGAGATGTAGTCAACTGGACTAGCAAACATACAGAGTTTTAGACTGGTAAAACCTATATTATTATTATAATTATACAGGATTTATATAGCGCCAATAGTTTGCGCAGTGCTTTACAGTGTGGGGGGAAGACAATACAGTTACAGTACAATTCAAAACAGGAGGAATCAGAGGGCCCTGCTCGTTAGAGCTTACAATCTATAAATTGATTAACTAATTTTATGCAGGCATTATGAAAATGCTCTTATCAATTTTGTTGTTGCTTATGACCATGTTGTTTATTATTATTATTATTCATTTGTCAGTCTACATCTCCAGATTTTTCCAAGTTATTGCGCAAGTTCTCAGCGTTCTAACATATTCTGCTGCCTTGTTAAGATGTGTGAAATTTTTCACTAACACTGACAGTGTGTATTTTATAAGCAGCAAAACAAGGGCAGCCTAAGGTGACATAAATCAAATAAAGAGATGGTCAGAAAAATAAGACTGTATTCATTATAAGACACAAAAAATAGTTCTCTGAGCAAAGGAAAAAGTGCCTGGTCAAATTCACTGAACCTCAAGTGATTGGCTGACTGCTGAACCAATGTAGGACAGCACCAACATTTGCACCTAAGTAATCACAACGGAGATGAACAAGACAACGGGGATTCTGACCTGCACTGGGAAGTGAATCTTGGCCGTGTATGGCACTGAATAATAGGATTTTCAATTGCCTTTCAGATGTCTTTGTCAAAACACATGAATGAATGTTGAAATGAACCCATTAGAAAAATGTGCAGCAGTTTATCAAGGAAGAGAATTGAGCTAAAAATGTCATTGTTTTTTTTTTTCTTGTGAGAGAAAATGTTTTAGCTGCCTAGGTCCATTGCAAGAATCATAGTAAATGGATTTTTGTTTAGTGTTGAACAATGAAAATATTTAATATATATTTTTTTTTAATCTCAGTTAAAATTTATTTGCAAAAGAAGATGTTAATAAGAGTTCATCTTATATTGAACTATAATCAGGCTTCATGTTAAAGGCTAAGTTCACCTTGGGGAAAAATATTTTAGATGCACACATTTTTGCAGATAAAAAATGTGCATTTTTTTTGAGCCTCCAGAGCATTGCAATCACGATCAGCAGATCATGGGTGCTAGGATCCTTCAGAATCTCAGTAAAGCTGTTACTGGAGAGCAGGAAGATCAATGAAATATGAGAGCACTTACCAGTTCCCTCACAGTTCATTAAGAACTACTAGCGATCTGCTGCGGTGGAAAATGGTACTTGTAGTTCATTCATTCACTGATGGCTGTGAATGAATGATATGCCCAGTTGGGCAGAGCCCTGAATGGCCATACTGCTTTAAATTGAAAAGATCCCCTGCCCAATGTCACAGCGGAGGATCAGAGGGGCACAGGTAGGTGCTCTTTGGTAACATATTACATGTTACACCAGGGTAACATGGGGGGTTCCCAGCCAAGACCAAAGAGCTCAACCCGGATCTATAGCCAGACTCTGTCTATGTGACCCTGATACTATAAGGTCTTAGGGTCCACTCTGTCCGGTACGTTCACAACCTTGGGGGAGAGGATCAGTCACTTACCACCGCACCATTGCAGCATGAAATTGCACAAGAACTTTTGCACCTGAGCACTTTTATTTTTCGTTATTTCTTCACTGGCCACCTGCTGGAGTAGTATTGGAATTATTTGTTTCAAAGATTGAAGGACTTTAACATATATTTATGAACTTTATTCACTTCACGGGGTGCTTTTTTGAGTGATTATATTTATAAAGTGCATCTGTATTTTTATACATATTTCTCTTTTCACTTAGTAATTTTATACAATTTGTTTCACCATTTTTATATATTTATTGGCACGGTGGATTAGAACATTCAATATTTTTTAGATATTTATCACATCATAATCCTTGCAATGTACATAGATTCCTCAGAGGGGAATGTTTTTTCTCAACAAAAGTGGAGTTACGGTTTAAGCACAGAGCTTTAAAATCCATTTACAAAGCTAAGGTATTTTAATATCACTGTTCTGAATTATCCATTTACAGGTTTATTTTTGAAGGTTTAACTTATGCTACTTTACCCCAAAAGTTTATTTTTTTATGTTTGTTCATTTTCTATCAGAAATATTCTTTTGATCTAGATGAGTTCAAATGTTAAAAACTATTTTTTTCCTATTGGATACATTATGGGGTGGCTTGTGTATGACATGTATCATAATAAGTGTATTTGCATCTTCATAAAGAACCTTTTATCGCAATCTCATACCATTTGATAGAAACAGGCCAGGTGGTATGCTCCATAAAATGATATCATTTTATCACCTAATGTTCCATTAGCTCATCTGAATAATGGATGCTCTTTGACATATCTCACAATACACCTTTACAACAGGAATTGAATTTTGTAAGCCCCATCATTGTTTGTGACATGTTTGTTTTCTCACATATAGCCAACATTTGCATAACATATGTAGCTTTTGTAGTAAATTATTTACTTTATAATTTTAAATAAAATTAGAAAAGAATCATGCTCTTCACAAAAAGGTACTTTAGTGTGGAGAAGAACATTCCTATGTATGATTTACTAGCTTACTTTATAGATCAAAACATTGGTGATAGTATAGTAATAAAAAATGATACCTGCTATAATTATTAGGGTACTTGCTTGTCATGGAAAGCTCATTGAGTATAAAACTACCTGATAAAGCTGACATGCATTTTATTGGCTGGCCATGGATGAGTGGTTTATGCATCCAGATGGAGTTATGTGTGATTTACAGCTTGCAAACATCCTTGAATATCATGCACCTTGAGATAAAATGATGTAGCCTTTTCTACCATGCAATTTTAATGTTAAAGTTGGTTCATTGTTTTGGGTTACTTTAACACAGGCAACCAACAACTTTATCTTATGTATATTATCCACTTTTTCCTTTACTTTAATTTAGCAGGTCTGTCAGTAAAATAATTTCAGCTTTTACCTGACATATTTTTATTACCTTACAATTCAGTAGATAATTAACCTGAAATGCTATATTTCATGATATCTTCCTGCCATCAAAATATGTCAGAGTTAATGAGTGTCATTTTACCTTTTAGTGAGATCAGTGTTCTGGCATAATTGTTACTACTAATACCTCTATAAAATACTGACTTGGACAGAAGTTTCTGATTTCATTCTCTTTTCTACTTAACTGTTCCAACAAATTAAATCTAGAAGACATTTAACAAAGTATAAGACAAGCTTTAGAGTTGATATACTTACTAAGATATGTTAGTGGCCATCTCATTAAAATACAATGCTGACATCATATTTCCATTAATACCACTAATTTGTGTTGTAACACAGGCCAGTAAAGTCTATAAATGGGGACAAGGCAGCCTTGTTCAAATTAAAGTTTGAAATTGTTTTGCATTGAGTAAAGAGGGGTTTTCACTCAATGTTAGTTTTTTGTGACATCCATGTCATATTGAAGAGATTTTTTTTTACGCTTCCAGTCCCATAGTCCAACGTGAGGGAGATCCTGGCTGTCACCAGGGTCACCAAAACTAACGTCCACATTGAAAGATTTCTCCTCTTTTCTTGTTCTGTGAACAACAAAAAATGTGAGATTTTTGTTTCAATTTCACTCCTTGTGTTAAAAAACAGGTAAATAGGACAAATAGAAAGGGTAAATATCCCTAATAGGAACACAGAAGCAATATAAAAAATGACAAGGGTTCAAATCCCTTTCCGCTCTATCCAAAACTAAGAAAACATTTTCCTTAAGTTATACTTTAAGCTCTAATTCTTGATTTTCCTTTTTTGAATGCAAGGATTGATGATTCCATTGCTTGATGTCAGAGGTTAAAAGGTAGCAAGGCAAGAAAAAATCCAGCACTAGAAATTCCTTTTTATTCAGTAATACAAAAGCAGCCATAGTTAGCTACATTTACTGCACAGTTACCATGCAGCATGTCATCAGAAGTCTCTTCACTCACTTCTACCATGTGCTCTCAGAAAACAACTGAACTGATCCCTCTAGTAATTTGAAGTCCACAGAAAGACCCCCTGTAGGGAGTAGAGGAGGCCTTTCAAAATCTAGTTCACAGCCTACCCATACCCTGGTTATAAAATATAAGCTTAAATAATATAAGAACTTTTAGAGCAGCGTTTCTCAGCCTTTTTTTTTTTAAGTCAAATCATCCTTTAAAATTCTGCACAATCTTAAGGCACCTGATTTTAAATGGTAAAATCCTAAACTAATAATTTCACATAACACAACAACATCCACAAAAGTTAGAAGTGATTTATTCTTCCAAAGCAAATTCACCTTTGCACACTGGTACTGATTGGTATTCCAATATTTTTCTTCTCCCTCAGTCCCCCCCACGCTCAGCTAATGTGACTCCAGTGCCGAAGAGGAGGAGCAGGGGAGGGGCATCTGATGTCCTCCTTATCAATTCATTGATGTGAACCTGTGGCTTTGTTTAATTTAAGAGTAGGCTTGATCTACACACATGGCTTGAATACAAATTTTGGGCAATTTTTAGGCAATTTGCCAAGGCACCCCTGAAGAAACCTGAAGGGACCTCAGGGTGCCTGGGCACCCTGGTTGAAAAAAAGATGTTTTAAAATATTAGCAACATTTTCAAGAAATGTCTTACATGAACATGATATAAAATAAGATTCTGGTGTTGTCTTTCACAATCAGACACCAACTGCCTCAAAGGCTATGTTGACAGGCTTTTGTTTGCACCAGGTGGGTTTAACACTCCTATACAAGTCTGTGGAAATGCAAAACCCACCTAAAGCAGGTCAAATTCGGGCCAGAAGGAGGTTGACTGAAGGTCAAACATACCTGTCATTAATTCTGAATAATCTTAGAAGCATCTAATTGAGGTCAAACTGATGCCATTGGAACAACCGCAAAGCCTGTTGACACAGTCCCTAAAAGTACATCCTCCCTTGAGAAGTCACGGAGAGTTTCACAGCTTTTACAGATTGTGATAGCCTCTGGTTTACTTTACAAAGCATGGATGTTGTAGAAGTCCCCCCTGGAAATCTACGGTTTCTAGTCTCCTGTCTAGTTTGCTTTCTGGGTGAACAGGTCTGGTGTATACGGAAACCAAGGAGGGAAGAACAAAATAATGGTACACTATAGTACATGTTGGAAGCAATTGATTCTATGGAGTTTTGTGTGGCAGGAATAAAATGATGGTGTTCAAAAAGCACTGCTGTAGTTTTTGGGGTGCAGCCTTAAGTGGTGTGGTTGAAGTAAACAATTTAACAAATATACCTTTTTTTTTGTCTCTAAAGTAACTATTAGGGATTAACAAAATTCAGTTTGCAAACAGTTTTAGGAATCTTACTTAAAGTTCACAAAAGTTGCAGTGACCCTCACTGAAGTGGGGAGCATGTTGTTATAAAGCAGCAGCAAGCAGCCCCCCTCCTGAACCATATCAGGACACCTGCCCTCAACATTGGGGGACTTTGGGGCAGGGGGGTTCCCTTAACCATAAGGCACCTTGTCTCCATGTTGATGGAGACAAGGGCCTCTTCCACACAACCATTGGCTATGGGATCTGCAGGCAAGGGGCTTATGGGAATCTGGAAGCCCCCTTTACACAAGGGGGCCCCCGGATCCCAACCTCCCATATGTGAATGAGTAGGGGCACATTGTACCCCTACTACTTCACAAAAACAGTGTCAAAAAGAAATAAAAACACACACTCACAGTTTTTGACAATTCCTTTTATAAAAAAAGGTCCCCTGATGTAGATCCATCGCCAATCATAACACCAATCATAACACCCACTGCATAGTTGGACCCAAAAGAAAGCTCCACCCATGACGAAGGCTAACCACCAACTGCCTGCTCCACTGTTTGACAGTTTTTAAATAGGCAAGGGGTTGGGCCACTTGGCAATGTGACCCCCACCCCCTTGTGACATCACTGACCCAGCATGCATTGATTTGTGATGTCCCACAGGGGTGGTGCCACCAGGTGATGTCACCAGGTGGCTTTGCCCCTTATCAATTTAAGAACTATCAGATGGCGGAGCATGCAGTTGGCCGCTAGCTTTCGCTGCAGACTGAGCTTTTTTTTCTTTTTTTCAAGTCCAGCAGTGTGGTGGGCAACTTGATTCATGATAGATCTACATTGGGGGACATTGTTTTTTTTATTTTTAGTAAAGGAATTGTCAAAACATGGGGGGTGGGATCTCCAGATTCCGATAAGCCCCCTGCCCACAGACTCCCACAGCCCAGGGTTGTGGAGAAGAGGCCTTTGTCTCCATCAACATGTGGACAAGATGGGGGGGGCAGAGATCCCCACCCCAAAGCACTCCCCATGTTGAGGGCATGTGGCCTGGTATGGTTCAGGAGGGGGGTCTGATATGGATTTTGAGGGGACCCCTATGTTGTTTGTTTTTTTTTTTACATTTTTGTATTGCTGGAAATGGCTTACGGTCGGGAGAATCATTTTAAATGTCATTTTTTTTTCTTTATATATGTCAGTTTTGCTGCAGCAGGTTATTTACATGGTACAGATGAGGTACTTTACAGGCTGACTAAGGGGACCCCCAGGCACTCTTTTTAAAAGGAATTTTTCATTTTTATACTTTCAGCATCATTAAATCACTGCTCCTTTAAAAAAAGTAAAAAAAAAAAGATTTGCATTGATATATGTCTCCTATGGCTGTACCTGGGCCCACATACCCTTTTTATGGCCAATAACTTGCATACAAGCCTTCAAAATGGGGACTGTACATTTTTAGATTTTAAGTATAGACTAATGTGTAAATTGATTATAAGTATAAACTCACGCCTTTTGAGCAGAAAAAATATCAATATATCTTCTAAATATAGATAATTAGATAGCAGCATAGCTGATAATAAAAGTAGAATTCCAGCCTCAATCTAACTTGTCTTCCCCCCCTATTAACACTTATGTTGACTAACCTGTGTGAAAAAGATGTGTATACTTACCTATTTTCAGTCTGCTCTGGCCTGGTCATGTGAGCCTCTTTGTTTGCCAACGGTAGCTGCAGGGGAAGGAAGAGAGTGCTCGGCAATGGTTAGTAAAGCCTCTGATCCCCCGACAATGCTGAATAAATATATTGGGAAAAATGTGATGCCATTGAGCACCCAATCCAGTTTTTTATTAATTTTTTGGGATCAGTTCCATAGCTGTAATCCATGCTGTACCACAAGTGGATGTGTATGTGGTATTGTTTTTAATAAAAACGTACCTTATGGTATTACACTATTGGAGTCCCCTTCATATCTTTATCCTTCATGGAGCATCAGCAGAGAGGAAGGAGAAAGCAGTCTGAAGACCAGCACCGGTGGAGCTGCATAGGGCTGTGCAGGGGTTGTGCACTCACAGATCCCTTTGAGCCATCCACCCAGACTGAGGGAAGGAGGGATATGGATTACCCTGACAAGCAGACTGCTGCTGGATATGGCTATTGAGCAGAAATGTGCCCCATGATCTCTTTGTGGGATGGTTGGTAAGGAGCCTATTTTTCCTTTGTGGTGCAGCTTTTCCCCACTGGGCAACTCCTGATCTCTTCTTTTCTCATATGGACAATTCTTTTTATTCACATCAATATTTGTATTTGTGACTGTAATGTTTTTCATAATCTTTTTTGCTCTAGTGACATAACCTTTCATGTTTAATTTTTCCAAGGAATTAGTTGTTATTTATATTTATTTTTGTAATATTGTGATTTATATTTTAATACTTTAGTGTGAGGTAATCACCTAATATTGAACAGTGCAAAAACAGTTCACTTTTAATAGGTGTTTTATTTTTTAGAATCATCTGCCCAGCTGGTGTTTAAAGTGGAGTTCCACCCAAAAGTGTAATTTCTGCTTCAAGGCCTCCTCCCAGGCTCCTGATTGTGAAACTGAGCTTTTGGGGAGGAGAGAAGGGGGAGCAGGTACCCAATTTTGACAGTTACCTGCTCCCACTTTTGTTCTGGTCACCTTAGGCGATCAGAAGTGGAAGTTCTCCTTCCCAAAGTCTTCTGGGGCACATGACTAGTCCTAGAAGACTTCGGGACCAGTCACAGACTGGAGCGGAGTGCTGTTTACGCATGCGCAGTGGGCACCCGGCTGTCCTAGCTGGTCAATCATAGTAGAGATACCAGCACCTCCGAGGGAGGACACAGGGCAAACATGGCTGGGGTGAGTACATTGCTGGATCATGGGACAGGTGAATGGCTGTTTATTAAAGTCAGCAGCTACACTTTTTGTACCTACTGACTTTTAATAAACAAAAAAATTAATGGAACTCTGCTTTAAGTACAGCAGTTCCCCTTTTTTTGTTTTGGTTTTGTTTTTGGTATACTGAGCGCAAGATGGTATTTTTGTTTGCTTATGATGACTAACCTGTGTAAAAAAGATGTGTATACTTACCAACTTTCAGCCCGCTCTGGTGTGGTCATGTGATCCCCTCTGTCAGCCAGCAGTAGCTGCAGGGTTGAGAAGAGGGTGCTCCACAATGGATGTTAAAGTCTATAGGGGTGACATAGCCAATAGGCTCTTTTTTTGCTCCTTCCTCTCTCCTGCAGCCGAATCTGATTGACACAGGGGAGATGGATCACATGATCGGACTGGTGCAGGCTGAAAATAGGTAAGTATCTACAACCTTTTTACACAGGTTAGTCGACATATGTGTTTGGAGTGGGGAGGGGACATTTCTAGGACTAGTTAAGTTTAAGTTGGAATTCTACTTTACAATAAAGTCAGGTAGGGCTTGTACCCCTCTTGGGTTGTTAATTCTATTTGGGGCTCTTACAGATATTTCCTTTCCCTTCCTGTCCTGGTAACAATTGCTTCACCGAGATTGTAACCAAGGGTCAAACTGTCCTGAAAAGAGAATAGGTTGCACAATAACAACACTACTACTTGTACCACAACCTGTTACATTATTTATGGTTCCTCTTAATATTAGGCTGGTGTTTTAAAAAAAACCCTTTCTGAATTGTGTAAGAACCAAAATCAGAAAGACAGGAGAGCCAACCCAATTTTAGTTATTTAATCATGAGGATGACTCATATGACTATTGTGCAGGGCTGGTATCCTTAACAGGGAATTGCACTTTTTTTTTAATAAAATAAAAAAGAGATAAAACCCCACTGTAATAATTACTGGCAAATTGGATCCCAGCAGTGGATAAGGCAAATTGCTGCCAGAGCACATTTTTAATTATTCACTCATCTATAATAAAATGAATTAAAGGCTTCTGGACAGAATTACTCTGGACACCAAAGATATCCTTAATCATAAAAGGGTTGGTTTAGCATATAATTTATTCCCACAGAAACCTATAGTTAGACTCATGAAACCTAACCTGAATGGTTTCTGCACACCATTTTACACTTAAAAATAGTTGAAGCATTTAATAGGAATATACATCCAATAAAATAAAGTGTAAAGTTTTCACTTGTTGATGATTAATAGCAGTGACATGACAGATTCTCTTTACACTCACACATCTTTGAAGATCCCACACCTTATGTTTGAATTTTTTTTTCTCCTTCTTGGATAAAGCTTAACACATACAGTACTTGATAGCTTCCATAGATGGCATTGGTCATATATGTATTAACTCATGAATGTGGACAGTAAAGGCTCTTTGGTGTAAATGACTGTGATTTTGAAAACATGTAGGTCAGCAGCCTTGGTGATTTGGCTTACAGCTTCATGTTCTGATGGAATGTTAATTAGCCATCTTTTCTTGCCTGTCACTGCTGCCACTCACTGCTTCTGTGAGTGAAAGCAATGCATGACATTCAACCTTGCTTCTCTGTAAAATTTGCATCCGCACACTGTAATTATGTTCCAGCCTTGATTTCTTGCAAACCTGTGTGCTCTGCTTCAGATCCACTTTATCTCTTGCTGCATTATGAAGAATAATCTCTGCTAATACAAATGAAAACATCCTTGAGATGAGAACACGGAGGATGCTGCATATCCAACAAGTCATATGATCTCTGACGATGCCTGATTTTATCACTGTGTAGTTTAGTTGGATTATCAGCATATATCTGTGAGAGCAAGTAATACAGGAAGCCACTCCTATAAGGGAGAGTGGGGGGGAAGAAAAAAATAAAAAAATAAAACAGCATCTCAAGTCATGCCAGCCAATAGGACAGAAAGAGGCTTGGGATTTAAAACAGATTTGCAGAGGCAGTGCCTGTGTGTTTCCGACAGGAGGGATGCTCATTTAATGAACGTTGCTTCTCGTGCTCATGTGTGCTTGCAGCACGGTTTAGCTTTGTGAGCCCGACGTGTCAGATTAAGTCACTGGTTACCACACTGACGGTGTAGCAGCTGCATAATAAATGATGGTGAGAATCATGTTAGGCATGCTCACCTAACCTAACTTGAATCATGCGTGAGGGGAGCTATTGGAATTCAAATAGACTTTCTTGTTCCCAGCAGTCGGCAGTAATAGAATGCTTTGTGGAAGATGACAGATGCAGGGAAAAGATGCTGTTTTGCACTATCTTGATTTGTTACAGCAGCCAACTTATTGGCATGATGGAGTGACAAGCAAAAAGCAGCTGGCATGGAAGGTAGGATTAGCAAAGTCATCTTATCGTTATAAATGTAATAGGGAACTGTTTGTGACAAAAGATATGCTAAAATCTCCTGCACGATCGTAGAAGATGATGTGTGATAAAATGGACTTTAAACTCTGTAGGCTGTGTTTCTCCTATTGATTGTCTCTGATGTTTTGCATAATTGCTGGGCTCTTTGGGGCCAGACGCTATATATATTGTTGTTCATATGGCACTGAGTTTGGAAGTGTTGCTTAAAAGTCAATGTCGGTACAGAATGCATGTCAACACAGAATCACCTGGTGCAGCACCATCTGCACAAGATCTGGAAAGCTATTAGGAGGAATTCTTCAATGTTTTGTTCTACATGTTGCTATCCAGAAAAAAAAAAAAAAAAAAAAAAGAATCTGCTCATGGTGAATGCTAAATTGTAAAGAGCAATATCCTCAAGGTTCGTTATCTCCACTTGTCACAGTAGAAATCAGCATCCGGGGTTCCCCTCTTGATTTATTCTGCCTGTGTTCAGCCATTTATTCAGTTGTTAAGAGCAGTATTATATAGGAGAAAAAAACACATTGATTTCCTGCAGGGTTATCCAGCAACTTCAACATCTGTCTCAGCTATTGAACTGTATTCATGTTTAGCCAACTTGATGTCTACCCAGCTGCTCTACCGTTTACTTGCTTGATTAGGGCTCTTAATTTATGTGTGTCAGACTGTATCAGACATGAATTGCAGGGTGACAGAGAGCATTAAATCACATTAAAAATGTTAGCGTTGCTCCTGCAAGTAAGGTATACCTGCTAATCTATGTTTAGAAGTAGTTAGAACTTTGGTTATTAAAAAGGGGGATCCTTTGTATTTAATCCAAATAATGTTTTAAAGAAGAACTGGCTATTTGACACGAGGTTCCTACTCTCAAATATGTCATTTTTACAACAGGTGATCGCTTCAGAAACAAGCTTAGGAAGTGCTCACGTTTGATGCAACACCATTAATTAACATGTCACTATAATTTAAGATCCTGTAGTGGCAGATGACACATTTTCAAGCTGCCTTTATCATAGTAACAGAATTGTGAGCTTCTCAGCACTCAGTTTGTGTATTTTATATGGAAATGCTTAGTAATGGTTACAAAACTACTCATCACTTGTCATAGTTGTACTTGTAATGTATTGTCAGGGAAGGCAGATGGATGAAATAAATGTGGCTGAAAATTAGAAACCTCTAGGCCAAGATGACCATCCAATTTTTATTCTAACTTGCAAGTGTAATCTTTGTTTTTTTCCTTGACATGTCTTAAACAACCTTTAGGATGTCTTAGCCCCTCTTGCAGTACATTCATTATTAATTTAGTGCATTTCCCTTTCCTAACTCGACAGGCAGACTGACCAAAACAGAATGCTTACTTTTTCCAGATACAGCATATGCACATGTCTTGGCTAACTTAGAGTGAGTGAAACAATATTGTGACACTTACAGTATTTAAACATGCTGATTTATGGATGCTGGTAACCGTTTCAGGATTTTCAGCATCTGTTCTGTTTTCTTTCTTTTTTAAGTCCTAGCAAACATGTATGCTACTTAGAAAGTATTCCTTTTAGTGTAGTTAAAAAAATTCAGAGTCCACTGCCTCTTTTTCTTGTTGCAGTGTATTAATGAAATAATTAAATGAATGCTAACATGCTAGCATTGTTCGGCATGGATATAAATCACCTTCATCATCTATACAGGAAACTGGATTTGAGGAGGTTGCATATAATTAAAAACTGATTTTATTTGTTAGTCATGTGCCCAATAGTACTTCCTGTAAAGTGTCAGTGGCACTAAAAATCCCACATTTGGTAGTTTCTAAGCAGCTTGTATCGTTTTCTTTTTTCCAGGTACATAAAAAGCCACTAGAGGTAGCTAGATGTTGTGAGTTCTTCATATCACTAAACAAACATCTAAAAATAAATTCTGAACCAAAGCTGTATGTACTTTTCCTTGTGCTGAGATGCATCTAGTCTGCTTCTAAAAGCACTTGCTGATAGGCAATTCTAATATGCTTTCTTTCAACAACAAAAATATCAGTTACATATTATATGGCTTCTGAAAGTGTTTAAAGATACAATTTATGCATTATCTAATACTCTTTAAAATGTTGCTACGGCAAAGCCAGAAAAAGCATGCATTGCAATTAGTTTAATCTGTCATGATGATTGACCTATGACAGGTCAGGAATAAAGCTGAATAAAGCAACCAAACTTTTATATGCTGTAGCTTTTAACAAGTGTCTTTCTCAGTGTCTTAAGGGTCATGATATATCAGAGGTTTATAATATTGCAGTTTTCAGATACAAAATTGAGAGGCAATGAAAACGGTTAATGGACTGTATCATTACGTGGAATCAGAAAGACATTCTTGGTCACATGAGAGTCTTGGAAATCATGTGATCATACATTTTCATTCTGCTTTCAATGGCAAGGCACACTAATTTACTGTTTAATGTCATAAGAAATTCTACAGTTTTCAAAAGATGAATAAAAAAAAAGAAAATTGCTGTAATTGCTGAGTTAAAAGCATAGGTAACCATTGATAGTGTACTATCTACAGAGCAAAATACATTTGAATGTACAATAAAAGTCACCATGTGCAGTCACTGTTGCTAGTTGGACTCCAGAGCTGTGTGGTTACATATGTTAAAGTATACGTGCAGCCAAAAAAAACCCCCTGATAAATCAGCACAAGGGGCATAATTTACTGTCAGTAGGGTGTGTCCCATGTGCTTATTCATCTTCTTTTAGCTAAAGACCCCCACCTGTAATCTTTCGTTGCAATGTGGGGGGGGGGGGGTAATACAACAAAGGCCCTGTCATAGGGTTTATTAGAGAGAACCTGACTAACTATGCCCACCCTTTTTGCCCGGCTTCTTTATTCATTGAAGTAATGCTACAACTTCTTTTTTTTTTCCAATAATTTTTTTAGGGGGATTTTCAAAAAGAGTCAGTACAATGGAATACAACTTCTATTCATGGAATACATTTATGGAGGATGAGCAGATAATTGAAAGGCCTGCACCCTCCATTCATAGATCTTGTTTCAATCATAGAAGCTGAATGGAGCAGCTGGGTGGAAAGGGCAGGCATAGTCAGGTTCTCCTGATGAGGGCCTGTGACAGCACCCACAAATCCAGAAAAGGAGGATTTTAACTAAAAGCAGAGGCATCAACACAAGGGACACACTCTACTGACTGTAGGTTATGTCCATTGTTCTGATGTTTCTGTCTTTTATTTTGGCTGCACTGAGGTAATCCTTAATCCTAGTCAGTGCCATGCTCAGCTTACCCCAGGCACGTGAATGAAAATAAAAATGGTGCCCTCTGGTGGCTATGAGGCACCTCTATGTATCATGTGCCACATCCTAAAACATTTGAAGAGGAGGTATTAGGAGATAATGGACTTTAACGGCACGTAATATAAAAAAAAATATATTGATTTCCATTAAAATATGTATGATTGCTTGCATAAGTACAGTACATCAAAAGAAACAAACCATATATCTGAAATCACATTGGACTATTAGTGGGTCCCTTAGAGGCAATATTGTTATCTATAATGCTGTTTCATACAAGGTTACAATGCCTACGCATACTTATGTACTGATCTGATTCAGAACTTTGAGCCACTGATCTGGAGCATGCATGTAAATAATGCGTTCTTACTTCATTGGATAAATGCTTAGTTTGGGTTAGATCATAGAAATAGCCAGACGACAAGTATTTTTTCTAATGCCTCGTACACACGCATCGATAGTGGTCCGATCGGCCGATTTTCGGCTTGTTAGTATGATGCTTCCGACAACCGACTCCGACTTTTTGGCCGAACAAAATCTGGTGTGCAGGCTATAAAATTTTTGTTGGCCGTCAACAGAACGGCCGATTTTCCGTCAGTCAGTACAGATTTCGGCAGACAAAAATCAGATGAGCAAGACTGGGCATGCTCAGAGAAGAAAAAACACACAGAAAGTAAACCAGCACATGACATCACTTCTGAAGTTGGTTTTTGTTGGCCGAGAAAATTTGTGTGCAGTCTAGAGCACATTTCAACCAACACAACAACACTGGACAAAAGACGGCTGATCGGTCGGCCAATAATCATTGCATGTGTACGAGGCATAAGTAGCTAAGAAATGGATGTGTCCACATCTTAGACAGCACAGGTTTCTTTTAACCCTGTTCATTTGAACAAACCATAAACTGCACATCTGAGTCATCAGGAGAATTGGGTAAGTGGCTGCAACAGTTATTTGGGTGCAAGCAACAAAGTACATCAGACACCTTGAAAATGAAACGTTCTGCTGCTTATTGTCTCATTAACACCAATGCATATTTATATGTGACACAATTGTAGCATAGACATACCTGTAAAAAAATGTAGCATAGTCACAGTCAGATGTGGTCAAAATATGAATGTTGGGAAAAATGTGGCTCTAGCATAGATTAGGTACAGTATAGTAACACAATATGTTGTAGTTGTAGGAGAACAACTATGAAGTTGATATTTATAAATATGGGGAATATATAAATGGGAAATGTTTTATTTGATAAAATTATTTTTATTCTGTTCAGCTAGTTTTGTGATCCAGACCCCCCTGCCAGGCAGCACAGGCCCCCCTTACCTCCAAGCCTGTTGATTGGTGGTGTAGAAGCAGCAGCACACTGCTGTGCTTGCTTTGTTCTTGTTGGTTATTAGTATATTCAGAGTCAGCACATGTGCACTGTGGAACACCCTGATTGGCGTGTTGAATTTTCTCTCCCAGTGAGAAGAGCACTGCAGTAGTCCTGTTATCATGGCAGCATGAGGTACCTAACACTGGCTATATGTTAAACACACTCAACAGCTTTTTAATGACTATGTAACTGCATTGAAGCCCAACTGCAATCAAAACTTTTTTTTTTTTTTTTTTACTTTTGAGGGGTCAAAAATGTGACAAGAAAAGATGGAAGTAGGTGTAACTGGGATAGAATGATATAGCAAAAACATTTGACAAAAAATCCAACCCTTTTCACCCTATTAAAAAAAAGTGTGCTAGGTGTATTTGGAGAGATTTTCAATAACATCTTGTCCAGTGACATCAAGAAGTGAGGGTAAACCTCCCCAATAGAAACATTAATAAAAAGTAAGATAGATGTAACCCAAACCCAGGTAATTATATACAGTAAGTGCAGTTTTTAATCAAATTTTATATAACAATTTTTTTCTTTATATATACAGAAATACATAGAGATAAATTGGCTCTTTAGTGTTGGAGATCACGCTGGAGTGACTCACTCAGTTGAGGGTCTGTGATTGGGGGGGATTGGGGCAGGTAGGGGGAGTTCACTCCTGCTAATTCTGGCCCAACTGAACAGAAGGGTGGCGTTGAGCCCTTTTTTGGGGGGGGAGGCTTGGGCTGATACCTCTGGGTGCGGCCTTGAGGGTCATTATCGCATATATTTGTAATAGTAGGTGGATGGAGCGCCCAATATCCAATGAGAAGCAGAGTTGAGGTGTCTTTATAGTCATTTTATTGAAAGAAACAACCAATGGTTGAGCCAATGCGATTTGGGGGAACAGAGACTTCCCCTTCTTTAGGGCTGTTGTTGTGTGCTTTTGTAGAATGGGGATATATCCCAAACTGCTTTGTCTATGACACTGTAATCGAGATAGTTAATTGTTTCCTCTTTCAGAAGCAGTGGCACCATTTCGATTACCTTGTCATAGACACAGCAGTTTGGGATATATCTCTGTCCCCCCCGAAACATGTTTGCTCAACCATTTGTTGTTTCTTTCAATAAAACAACTATAAAATCACCTCCACTCTGCTTCTCCTTGGATATCAGGCACTCTTTCCACCTACCTTTACAAATGAAGACAGATTGTCACACAAAATAAGATACCTACAAATAGAAAAGAAAAAAATATACAGTAAACAAGTAGCAACAAAAATATAGCACTAAACCTACAAGTTGCCGTTAAGTGCATATATCACCTGTACACCTCTGTCATACTTGGCAAACTAATAGATATCCCACAAGTAGCAATAAGTATAACATTCTCAACAAAGAGTAATAGACAGGCCCATCACATTTAACTAACAAGACCATGTTACAGCAAACTTATGTAGAGCATTTTGAGAGAGATACGTATATGTTTCTCAAACAAAATATATTTATTCACTTTGAAATTCCACTCATCTACCAATAGCGGAGTTGAGGATACCCATCATGAAGCAATCAGTTTTTGTGCAATGAAAAGAGACCTTAAAAACGAATCAATTAACTTTGAGTCCAATGTATTGAAATCAACATATCCTAGAATACATAAAATGGGGTCATGGGTTAGGGAAATGCCATATAAATAATTTAAAGTTGAAAAAAACCCTGCCAGTAACGCCTAAGCTTTGAGTATCTCCACAATAAATGTATAAGATTACCATGTGAATGGCCACATTTAACACTATGTGAGCTCTCCCTGCAGCCTATCTCATGCAAAAATGTATATGATAGACACTATGCAAAATAAAAAGCTGTGTTAAAGCTCATCGGAGAGGGGACCCAAATTCTCCTCCCATCTGTGTTTATATGGAAGTGGAAACATAAAACCCCGTACACACGGGCTGAATGTCGAAAGGCATTGGCTGGTTCAATAAAAACTGGCCAACATTTGCCTCGTGTGTATGTCAGATGGTTTGCCAGAAGCCGCCTTCTGTCAGATGAGCATGTTGGCAAACCAGCAGCGGACCAGCTCCCGATCTGCCCTCTCAGCTAATGGCCAGAGTGTTCTGGCTGGGGGGGTTATTCCTCTGTCAGAACACAACAGCTCAGCGAGGGAGATCGCTGTACTAATGTCAAATGGTTAGTACAGCGGCTCCGACCGGAGCTGTCATTTAGTAACTGTTAGTGTGTACCAGGCTTAAGGAGAAATTTTGATAAAAACTGTGTGTATGTCATTGAGATAAGCCCCTTAGTAGTCTCAGCCTGGGCAAAAATATCAAACAAAGGTGTTGGAGCAAAGGAGATGGATGGAATCAAGGCCTGTGCATGAAGTGAATGACATTGTAAATATTGATAGAACCAATGTCATTTCAAGTATAGTTACAGTTATGTTCTTTCATATACGAATAAATTATTGTTGGGTTTATGTTACTTAAACATTTTATAGTTTCCATGAGTACCCTCCCTGAATCCAAGAAGAAACCACTCCACACCAAAAGAAGGGAGATACTTTGTTATGAATGGGACTTTAAATATACCACAGGGGAAAATATGAATAAAAATATAATTGATTCCAAATTTTAAAAAGAGAACATGTGAAAACCATAAACAGATCATTTCCAGATTTTAATAATTATTGCTTTGTGCCTAGGATCAATGTGTTTCCTGATAAGCAGCTTCCTCAGGATCTGCTCTATATTATCCATTATGCTATTTTTTTTTGCTATTTTTTGTTAATAACATGTGTAGCTTAGTGTAATTGTAAAGTATATTCAGATATGTTTTTTTAATTTAAATTACCTAGTTAAACATTTTTGCAGAAATATGTTTTGCATCTTCTCCAGTGGATTCAATATGTTTATTTAGGTTGGCCATAGAGTACCACGGAATGCTGACTTATTCTGTCTCTTTAATATATATATATATATATATATATATATATATATAAATAGAAAATTAAATAAAAGTGAAAGACTCGCCTTGAATTTTTATTTAGTTCATATTTTTAAATACAGTACATGGTAATTTTTTTTATTATAGTAGTTTATGCTAGTTTTGTTCATTGTTCATACATTTTTTTATTATAATACACACAATCAGCTAACATAAACAGAAGTATTTATTAAGACAGCTCACAATACAACAACCTCTTACAAGAAACAGAACCCAAAGAATCCAGTCAGAATCAATCTTCAACTGGTTGTTATGGATGACTTTACATTGCACAGTACACAGAAGTCAAAGCTAGTAAAAATATATATGAGGGCGGCTATAAGTTATTGCTCTCTGTGTACATTTACAGCATTATGCAATGGGGTTGATTTACTAAAACTGGAAAGGGAAAAATCTGATGCAGCTGGCCAATCAGCTTCTAACTTCAGCATGTTCAAAAAAACTTTGACAAAAAAAAAACTGGAAGCTTTTGCATTTTCCTGTTTTAGTAAATCAACCCTATTGTCTTATTAGACAATCCTGCAAATAAGGAAGCATGCTTTTTAATATTTTCATATAATTTTGGTCTAGTGGATACATCTATACATTGTTTTAACTTCTGAATATAAGCACCCACAGTATACTTACAGTTTGACAACTGCAGTAAAGGCTAGACATTTTTCTACAACTCTGCCTCCTAAAATTGATTTTAAATTGCTTATATATCACACACAGAACATAACAGAATATCTTATCATAGTTTAGCATGCTAAAAATGTGCTATAGGTGGCAGAGGAGAAATAGGAATGAAGAACTGCTAAAAGGTTCTATCAAATTTATAAATGTATATTAATCTTTACAGGCAGTAGCCTCTATATAATCAAATTCAGATGTATATAATGAGGAGTTCCAACTTAAGTCATGTAAGACAGCTGATTGAAACATTCTAGAACACTTGGAACTTTCCGGATGTTGTTTTTCTTTAATTAAAATGTCAATAAAACACACCTAAATGTTTACAATTGCTTTGCGCACTGATACTTAAAGTGCATTTCCACTCACTTACTGTTACATAAATACATACATGGTTGGTAAGGTTGAAAAAAGACACCAGTCCATCTAATTCAACATGTGATAAGTGAGTGTGCTTGTGTTTATGTCAAAAGTACATTGTATATTCCAGTATGCTGTGATCATTAAGGTGCCCATGTAATAGTTTTTTTAAACTATCGACACTCCCTGCTGATACCACTGCTTGTGGAAGAGAAATCCACATCCTTACCGCTGTGACAGTAAAGAACCCTCTACACAGTTTAGGGTTAAACTGCTTCTCTTCCAATATTAGTGAATGGTCAAGTGTCTTTTTAAATTCCCTTTCACTGAAAAGTTATTTCCCTATGCTAGGGTCACCAGTATGGTATTTTTACATCGCTATCGTATCCCCTCTTTAGCGTTTCCTCTCCAGAGAAAATAATTTAAATGTTTGCCTTTCCCCATAGCTGAGATCCTATAGTCCCTTTATTAGCTTTGTTGCCCTTCTCTGGATAGTTCCAGCACATCCTTCCTGAGGACTGGTGCCCAGAACTGGACATCATACTCAAGCTGCGGCCAGACCAGAGTCTTGTAGAGTGGAAGAATTATTATATCTCTGGAGTGAATTCCCTTTTTAATGCAAGCCAGTTATGTTGGCTTTGCTTGCATCAGTTTGGCATTGCATGACATTGCTAAGCCTGTCATCTACTAGGACCCCCAGGTCCTTTTCCACACTAGATTCCCCCAGAAGTTCTCCCCCTAGCGAGTAAATTGCGTTCGTATTTTTAGCATCCAAATGCATTACTTTACATTTTTCAACATTAAAACTCATTTGCCTTTAGGTAGCTGCCCACCCCATTATTTTATTTAGGTCTTCTTGTAAGGTTTCCGTATCCTGTGCTGAGTATATTGCCCTTCTTAACTTTGCATCATCCGCAAATATTGAGATTGAGCTGTTTATCCCATCTTCTATATTGTTTATGAATAAATTAAACAGAATTGGTCTCAGGACAGATCCTTGGGGGACCCCACTTACCACACTGTGCCATTACCAGTACTCACTATTTATCACTACCCTTAGGACCCACCTGGATTGATCTGGCAAGAATGATTCTTCATGAATCTGTGCTGCTTACCACTAATGATACCATTTTTATTACTAAAATCTTGGATATAGTCTCTTATCATCCCCTCCATTATTTTTCATACTATCAATGTTAAGCTGACTGGTGTGTAGTTTCCAGGGATATATCTTGGCCTTCTTTTTAAGTATTGGTACAACGTTGGCTTTTCTCCAATCAGCTGGTACCATTCTAGTCAGTAAACTGTCCATAAACATTAATAACAATGGTCTAGCTATCACCTGGCTGAGTTCCTTAAGGACCCTCGTGTGTAAGCCATCTGGTCCTGGTGACTTATTTATGTTTTAAGTCTATTTCTGATACTGTCTTCTGTTATGCATGAGGGTGCATTCTGTGATGTTTTATTAACATTACAGCCTTGGTTACACATCCCCGCTTCCTTTTTGAAAACTGAATGAGAAGAATGCATTTAAAACCTTTACCTTTTCTTTGTCTTTTGTAACCAAATTCCCTTCATCATCCTTTATGGGGCTGATATGTTCTAGCCTCACTTTATTACTGTTTTTATATTTAAATAATTTCTTGGGTTTTTTTTTTACTCTCCTTCCACTATGTGCCTTTCGTGGTCTATTTTAGCTGCCCTGATTGCACTCTTACATTTCTTATTGCATTCTTTGTATTGTTGGAATGCTAACAATGGCCCCTCAGCCTTGTATTTTTGAAAGGCCTCTTCTTTTCCTTTTATATGCATTTTTATGTTAGAGTTTAGCCACCCAGGCTTAATATTTCTGTTACTATTGACAACAGTTTAACCAAACAAACAGGAATTAAAAACTGACATAAGTCTAGCATCCTCCTACTCTATTAAATAATAATATGAATAATAATATATTATCTGTTTCATTGTTGACAAATTCCCTCACTTTCTCTCTGGTAAACTCTTGTCAAATGGAAACCCAGATAGCAATAATTAAAAAAAAAAAAATTGATATAGACTTTAAGATCGTAAAGCTGGTGTTGCCTATACCAATTAATAGGACATTTACTTAACATTTACAATACATGTAACATATGACACATGGGGTTTATTTACTAGCTCACTTCAGGGAATTTCCACTTTGAAAAAGTGTCCCCTTTGCTTTGTGAATGTGGTGAAAGTTTTTTTTACAAAATATACCCAATCACATGCAAGGAAAATAAAAACCATATTTTTGCTTGCACTATTGGATGATGGAAGTCAGCAGAGCTTCATCTTATTCACTAAGCTAAGGGAAAATTGCCTTGAAAAGTGTGAATTCCTTTACAAAGTGAACAGCATATTTGCCTTTAGTAAATCAATCTCATGGTGCTTGGTTCATAACAGCAGCCATTCAATTATTTTTTATCTGGAGTAATTCTATAATTCAGTCCTACTGTGGTTTACAAGTATAATAGTAGGTGTTAATGAAAGCAAGTAGTAATTTGAAGATAATTCAAATTCATGAACATTGTGGACAATTTCACTGTTATTACTTTTCAAGCTTTATTTATGAGGAACATCTGAACATGATAATGCATTGTGCACCTAAAATATTCTGGTGTGCATATATTGTTTGTTATTTTATTAGGCTAGATGGCTAAAGTGTGTTCTATAGCTATTGTTTCAAAAAATGCAGGTCCATTCTGTTTGGATCTGCCGCATTTTGCAAGAATGCCAGGAAAGACAGCAGGCAACAGCATCGCCATACTGATGGCAATACTGACACAGGACCAACCAAGACAAAACAGCAGACAATGATGGATGTCTATACGCTTGTTTTACAAACATAATTTCTTTTGGAAAGGTTTAGTTCCCCACAACAATTAAAATTTAATTTTAGGGGTAAGCATATTTCAATGTTATTTGAAAACTAGCAAACAGACACTATGTTTTATGTTTTGTCAGTTCTCTGAACGCCAACAAGCAAACAATGCCCAAATTTATCACAATTGGAAAAAAGTAATTTCATGAAAACTAGAATATTTGGAGAAACTTTAAAATGAAAAACTCACAGAGCATCTTGCTCGACAGTCGCCAAATGTCCACAGGCATCAAACTTATCTAAACAACTGCTTATTTTATTACAAATGTAAAAAGTATTTATGATTTTAATGTTTACATTTTCTGTGGTGTGATATATTTTATGCCAGCCATCATGCTAATTGCAGATGGATGAGAATGTGTATAGAATTTTACTGTACTCTCACCCTTAGAATGCAAATAAGTATGTGACGAAACTAATCAAATCTAATCTGTTGAAAATTATCAATATGATGCCAACCCAATTAGATACATCTGTACCTTCATTCAAAAAGAAGGAACATTAGAGATAGAATTTTGTGATTTCATAATCATACCATATAAAGTTGGACTTGCCATAATGAGAAAATGTTTTGTTTCTAAATTGGAATGATTCTGCCAATAGTTTGAGTGATAATAACCTCAATAACTTTTAGCAATTAAGAAATAGTTTTCTATATGTAACTATTTTATATTTCACAGTAATAGAATGACTTCAATTGAGTCCTGCTGGTGGATTTTGAACAGTGTGTGTAATTTAACTTACCTGCACTATTTTTGTGCAACATTGATAAAATTACAACTCGGAGCAATTTGTTTAATAAATACTGCGAATATTTAAAGTGCCAGAATCAAACTATCATAAGCAGTTTGCATATAAAAATGGAGGTCAAACCATACCCGCATGGCTGTCAAGAATTTTTATGGATAGTGAATTGTGGAATAGCACATTTTGTGGATTAGAACTATGGAACAAAAAATACTTGAATACAATAGAGAACTATTAGAAACCCTTTTCTTATCATTGCTGTGTCCACTATTAGGAGTTTCACTCTTTCTATTAGACTTGGTAATAGTGTTGAGCGAACACGGACTGTATTATTCGTGTTCGTACCGAATAATTGGATTTTTTGTACCCGAACACGGACACGGACACTTTACTGTATGTTCGGGTAAAAATCCGTGTTCGGTCGTTTTATTTCCGGGTTTTGCATGCTTTGGCGCTCTTTTCATGGCGGGCTTTCAACAGCCAATCAACAATCGTTTAACTGGTGTGCCTTAAGCCATCCCAGCCATGCCTGCAAATGTCTCAGTAGCTGTGATTGGCCGTCTGAAGCATGTGACCAAGTCTTTATAAGTTCGAGGCAGCCGCAGCGGCGTCATTATGCTGCTTAGATTCAGGGACAGAGCACACATCAACGTGCTGGCTGCTGATTAGGGAAAGATAGGCAGGAAAAAACCATTTGTGTCCGGATAGAATTGAGGGACAGGTCGGAGTGTTTAGGCAGGGCGAGTTGTAGGCATTTTAGGGATAGAGTCTGCTGAATTATATAGGGTCAGTGTCTTCTACAAACTACAATCGATATTGCTGTGTGGGGGGTGGGGTCTGCACTCAATCCTGATCTACGATCTCTTCTCAATCCTGTTAGGGACAGAGTCTGCTGAATTTTAGGGAAACTGTGTTCTACAAACTACAATCGATATTGCTGTGTGGTGTGGGATTGGAGATAGGCAGGTGTCAGTGATCCACATCCATTTTTCTGTGTGTGAGCTGCAGTGAACACAATCTTTTTGGGCTGCAGTGAACACAATCTTTTTGGGCTGCAGTGAACACAATCTTTTTGGGCTGCAGTGAACACAATCTTTTTGGGCTGCAGTGAACACAATCTTTTTGGGGTGCAGTGAACACAATCTTTTTGGGGTGCAGTGAACAAAATCTTTTTGGGGTGCAGTGAACACAATCCTTTTTGGTGTGCAGTGAACACAATCTTTGTGGGGTGCAGTGAACAAAATCCTTTGTGGGGTGCAGTGAACACAATCTTTTTGGGGTGCAGTGAACAAAATCCTTTTTGGGGTGCAGTGAACAACATCCTTTTTGGGGTGCAGTGAACACAATCTTTTTGGGGTGCAGTGAACAAAATCCTTTGTGGGGTGCAGTGAACACAATCTTTTTGGGGTGCAGTGAACACAATCTTTTTGGGGTGGAGTGAACAACATCCTTTTTGGGGTGCAGTGAACAAAATCCTTTTTGGGGTGCAGTGAACAAAATCATTTTTGGGGTGCAGTGAACACAATCTTTTTGGGGTGCAGTGAACACAATCTTTGTGGGGTGCAGTGAACACAATCTTTTTGGGGTGGAGTGAACAACATCCTTTTTGGGGTGCAGTGAACAACATCCTTTTTGGGGTGCAGTGAACACAATCTTTTTGGGGTGCAGTGAACACAATCTTTGTGGGGTACAGTGAACAGAATCTTTGTGGGGTGCAGTGAACACAATCTTTGGGGGGTACAGTGAACACAATCTTTGTGAGGTGCAGTGAACACAATCTTTGTGGGGTGCAGTGAACACAATCATTGTGGGGTGCAGTGAACTCAATCTTTGTGGGGTACAGTGAACACAATCTCATACTGAAGGTTTGAGGGTGCTGCCTGTTCCATACTCCCCCTACTCCTCATCTAGCCTTTTAGGGGTACAAACAATAGTAATTGGGGCCTAGTGTGGTTGTGTACGTGTGATATACATACACTTTTTTGGGATCATATTTTCTATTCCGCTATTTAATCAAAAACCTTTGGGGATCAGTTAAATTGGGGGATAGTCTGTGTTGGTACGTGTGAGAGAGATCCACCTTTTCAAGTTGTTGGGGTTCATCTCATACTTCTGAAGGTTTGAGGGTGCTGCCTGTTCCATACTCCCCCTACTCCTAGCCTTTTAGGGGTACAAACAATAGTAATTGGGGCCTAGTGTGGTTGTGTACGTGTGATATACATACACTTTTTTGGGATCATATTTTCTATTCCGCTATTTAATCAAAAACCTTTGGGGATCAGTTAAATTGGGGGATAGTCTGTGTTGGTACGTGTGAGAGAGATCCACCTTTCCAAGTTGTTGGGGTTCATCTCATACTTCTGAAGGTTTGAGGGTGCTGCCTGTTCCATACTCCCCCTACTCCTAGCCTTTTAGGGGTACAAACAATAGTAATTGGGGCCTAGTGTGGTTGTGTACGTGTGATATACATACACTTTTTTGGGATCATATTTTCTATTCCGCTATTTAATCAAAAACCTTTGGGGATCAGTTAAATTGGGGGATAGTCTGTGTTGGTACGTGTGAGAGAGATCCACCTTTCCAAGTTGTTGGGGTTCATCTCATACTTCTGAAGGTTTGAGGGTGCTGCCTGTTCCATACTCCCCCTACTCCTAGCCTTTTAGGGGTACAAACAATAGTAATTGGGGCCTAGTGTGGTTGTGTACGTGTGATATACATACACTTTTTTAGGATCATATTTTCTATTCCGCTATTTAATCAAAAACCTTTGGGGATCAGTTAAATTGGGGGATAGTCTGTGTTGGTACGTGTGAGAGAGATCCACCTTTCCAAGTTGTTGGGGTTCATCTCATACTTCTGAAGGTTTGAGGGTGCTGCCTGTTCCATACTCCCCCTACTCCTAGCCTTTTAGGGGTACAAACAATAGTAATTGGGGCCTAGTGTGGTTGTGTACGTGTGATATACATACACTTTTTTGGGATCATATTTTCTATTCCGCTATTTAATCAAAAACCTTTGGGGATCAGTTAAATTGGGGGATAGTCTGTGTTGGTACGTGTGAGAGAGATCCACCTTTCCAAGTTGTTGAGGTTCATCTCATACTTCTGAAGGTTTGAGGGTGCTGCCTGTTCCATACTCCCCCTACTCCTAGCCTTTTAGGGGTACAAACAATAGTAATTGGGGCCTAGTGTGGTTGTGTACGTGTGATATACATACACTTTTTTGGGATCATATTTTCTATTCCGCTATTTAATCAAAAACCTTTGGGGATCAGTTAAATTGGGGGATAGTCTGTGTTGGTACGTGTGAGAGAGATCCACCTTTCCAAGTTGTTGGGGTTCATCTCATACTTCTGAAGGTTTGAGGGTGCTGCCTGTTCCATACTCCCCCTACTCCTAGCCTTTTAGGGGTACAAACAATAGTAATTGGGGCCTAGTGTGGTTGTGTACGTGTGATATACATACACTTTTTTGGGATCATATTTTCTATTCCGCTATTTAATCAAAAACCTTTGGGGATCAGTTAAATTGGGGGATAGTCTGTGTTGGTACGTGTGAGAGAGATCCACCTTTCCAAGTTGTTGGGGTTCATCTCATACTTCTGAAGGTTTGAGGGTGCTGCCTGTTCCATACTCCCCCTACTCCTAGCCTTTTAGGGGTACAAACAATAGTAATTGGGGCCTAGTGTGGTTGTGTACGTGTGATATACATACACTTTTTTGGGATCATATTTTCTATTCCGCTATTTAATCAAAAACCTTTGGGGATCAGTTAAATTGGGGGATAGTCTGTGTTGGTACGTGTGAGAGAGATCCACCTTTCCAAGTTGTTGGGGTTCATCTCATACTTCTGAAGGTTTGAGGGTGCTGCCTGTTCCATACTCCCCCTACTCCTAGCCTTTTAGGGGTACAAACAATAGTAATTGGGGCCTAGTGTGGTTGTGTACGTGTGATATACATACACTTTTTTGGGATCATATTTTCTATTCCGCTATTTAATCAAAAACCTTTGGGGATCAGTTAAATTGGGGGATAGTCTGTGTTGGTACGTGTGAGAGAGATCCACCTTTCCAAGTTGTTGGGGTTCATCTCATACTTCTGAAGGTTTGAGGGTGCTGCCTGTTCCATACTCCCCCTACTCCTAGCCTTTTAGGGGTACAAACAATAGTAATTGGGGCCTAGTGTGGTTGTGTACGTGTGATATACATACACTTTTTTGGGATCATATTTCCTATTCCGCTATTCAATAAAAACCTTTGAGGATCAATTGAATTGCGGGATAGTCTGTGTCGGTACGTGTGAGAGAGATCCACCTTTCCAAGTTGTTGGGGTTCATCTCATACTTCTGAAGGTTTGAGGGTGCTGCCTGTTCCATACTCCCCCTACTCCTAGCCTTTTAGGGGTACAAACAATAGTAATTGGGGCCTAGTGTGGTTGTGTACGTGTGATATACATACACTTTTTTGGGATCATATTTCCTATTCCGCTATTCAATAAAAACCTTTGAGGATCAATTGAATTGCGGGATAGTCTGTGTCGGTACGTGTGAGAGAGATCCACCTTTCCAAGTTGTTGGGGTTCATCTCATACTTCTGAAGGTTTGAGGGTGCTGCCTGTTCCATACCCCCCCTACTCCTCATCTAGCCTTTTAGGGGTACAAACAATAGTAATTGGGGCCTAGTGTGGTTGTGTACGTGCGAGATACATACACTTTTTTTGATCATATTTCCTATTCCGCTATTCAATAAAAACCTTTGAGGATCAATTGAATTGCGGGATAGTCTGTGTCGGTACGTGTGAGAGAGATCCACCTTTCCAAGTTGTTGGGGTTCATCTCATACTTCTGAAGGTTTGAGGGTGCTGCCTGTTCCATACCCCCCCTACTCCTCATCTAGCCTTTTAGGGGTACAAACAATAGTAATTGGGGCCTAGTGTGGTTGTGTACGTGCGAGATACATACACTTTTTTTGATCATATTTCCTATTCCGCTATTCAATAAAAACCTTTGAGGATCAATTGAATTGCGGGATAGTCTGTGTCGGTACGTGTGAGAGAGATCCACCTTTCCAAGTTGTTGGGGTTCATCTCATACTTCTGAAGGTTTGAGGGTGCTGCCTGTTCCATACCCCCCCTACTCCTCATCTAGCCTTTTAGGGGTACAAACAATAGTAATTGGGGCCTAGTGTGGTTGTGTACGTGCGAGATACATACACTTTTTTTGATCATATTTCCTATTCCGCTATTCAATAAAAACCTTTGAGGATCAATTGAATTGCGGGATAGTCTGTGTCGGTACGTGTGAGAGAGATCCACCTTTCCAAGTTGTTGGGGTTCATCTCATACTTCTGAAGGTTTGAGGGTGCTGCCTGTTCCATACCCCCCCTACTCCTCATCTAGCCTTTTAGGGGTACAAACAATAGTAATTGGGGCCTAGTGTGGTTGTGTACGTGCGAGATACATACACTTTTTTTGATCATATTTCCTATTCCGCTATTCAATAAAAACCTTTGAGGATCAATTGAATTGCGGGATAGTCTGTGTCGGTACGTGTGAGAGAGATCCACCTTTCCAAGTTGTTGGGGTTCATCTCATACTTCTGAAGGTTTGAGGGTGCTGCCTGTTCCATACCCCCCCTACTCCTCATCTAGCCTTTTAGGGGTACAAACAATAGTAATTGGGGCCTAGTGTGGTTGTGTACGTGCGAGATACATACACTTTTTTTGATCATATTTCCTATTCCGCTATTCAATAAAAACCTTTGAGGATCAATTGAATTGCAGGATAGTCTGTGTCGGTACGTGTGAGAGAGATCCACCTTTCCAAGTTGTTGGGGTTCATCTCATACTTCTGAAGGTTTGAGGGTGCTGCCTGTTCCATACCCCCCCTACTCCTCATCTAGCCTTTTAGGGGTACAAACAATAGTAATTGGGGCCTAGTGTGGTTGTGTACGTGCGAGATACATACACTTTTTTTGATCATATTTCCTATTCCGCTATTCAATAAAAACCTTTGAGGATCAATTGAATTGCGGGATAGTCTGTGTCGGTACGTGTGAGAGAGATCCACCTTTCCAAGTTGTTGGGGTTCATCTCATACTTCTGAAGGTTTGAGGGTGCTGCCTGTTCCATACTCCCCCTACTCCTCATCTAGCCTTTTAGGGGTACAAACAATAGTAATTGGGGCCTAGTGTGGTTGTGTACGTGTGATATACATACACTTTTTTTGGATCATATTTTCTATTCCGCTATTCAATAAAAACCTTTCTAGGGCAAGATCTTAAATTACAGAAATATGAGGAGACCGTCAAATAAGGGCCGTGGCCTGGGTCGTGGTGCTGCTGGTAGAGCTCCTGTTGCAAGGAGAGGACATGGTCGATCTGTGCCAGCTACACGCACAAGTGAAACACCTTCCTCAAGTGTGAGTAGGCGACAGAACCTGCATCAGTATTTGGTAGGGCATCAAACGCCCCTAGAAGTGATGAGGCCAGAACAAGTTGAGGCGATAGTAGATTGGTTTGCTGCTGACAGTGCCTCCAGTTCCTTCACATTGTCTCCCACCCAGTCTACTGCAGAAAGGTCAGAGTTGGCACCTGCAGCCAATGTCCAACCGTCTTTCACCTCACCCCCTTGCAAATCAGGCCAGCAGTCTGAGCCCCAAGCCATACAGCAGTCTCTTATTCTTTTTGAGGACTCTGTCAGCAGGGTTTCCCAGGGCCATCCACCTAGCCCTGCCCCAGAAGTGGAAGAGATTGAGTGCAGCGATGCCCAACCACTTATTTCTCAAGATGAGTACATGCAAGGATCATCGCAGCACGTCTCCGATGATGACGAAACGCAGGTGCCAACTGCTGCGGCGTTCAGCATTGTGGAGACCGACAAGGAGGGCAGGGGTGAAGACTGGGTGGAAGATGATGTGGAGGACGATGAGGTCCTCGACCCCACATGGAATGAACGTCATGCAGGTGAACTGAGTAGTTTGGAGGAAGAGGCGGTGGTCGCACAGAGCCACCAGCACAGCAGAAGAGGGAGCAGGGTGCAGAGCCGGAGCGGCCGTGCCCTAGACACTACGCCCGCTACTGCCCAACGCAGCAAGGGAACGAGCGCACCAAAGTCAGCTCAAAGGAGTTCTCTAGCGTGGAAGTTCTTTAGAAAATGTGCTGATGACAGGACACGAGTGGTTTGCACCCTGTGCAATCAGAGCTTGAAGCGAGGCATGAACCTTCTCAACCTGAGCACAACCTGCATGATCAGGCATCTAAGTGCAAAGCACGAGCTGCAGTGGAGTACACACCTTCAAAACCAAGAAACGTCTCTGGCTCATCCTGCTTCCTCTTCTGCTGCAGTCTCGGCCGCTCCAGCCACATCTGTAGTGATACCGGCACCTGCCACCCCGCAAACAGACGATCTGTCAGCAACACCACCACCTGGGTCACCAACAACCATCTCCACAATGTCCCGTGGAAGCGTTCAGCTTTCCATCTCCCAAACACTTGAGAGGAAGAGGAAGTACCCCCCTACCCACCCGCGATCCCTGGCCCTGAATGCCAGCATTTCAAAATTATTGGCCTTTGAAATGCTGTCATTCCGTCTGGTGGAGACGCACAGTTTTAAAAACCTTATGTCGGTGGCTGTCCCACAGTACGTCGTGCCCAGCCGCCACTACTTTTCCAGGCAAGCCATCCCTTCCCTGCACAACCAAGTGGGGGAAAAAATCAGGTGTGCACTGCGCAACGCCATCTGTGCCAAGGTCCACCTAACTACGGATACGTGGACCAGTAAGCACGGTCAGGGGCGTTATATCTCCCTAACGGCACACTGGGTAAATGCAGTGGCGGATGGGCCTGAGGCGGATAGCAATTTGGCGCATGTCCTTCCACCACCGAGGATTGCAGGGCGCTTCAGTTTGCCTCCTGTTCCTAACTCCTCCTACTCCGCTTCCTCATCCTCTACCGCCTCCTCATCCGGACAGCGTAACACCTTCACCACCAACTTCAGCACGGCCAGGGGTAAACGACAGCAGGCAGTTTTACAACTTGCCTGTTTGGGGGACAAACCACACACCGCGCAGGAGTTGTGGAGGAGCATGGAACAGCAGACAAATGAGTGGTTGCTGCCAGCGAGCCTCAAGCCCGGCCTGGTGGTGTGCGATAACGGGCGAAATCTCATAGCAGCTCTGGGCCTAGCCGGTTTGACGCACATCCCTTGCCTGGCGCATGTGCTGAATTTGGTGGTGCAGAGGTTCCTTAAAAACTACCCCGATATGTCAGAGCTGCTGCAGAAAGTGCGGGCCGTTTGTGCGCACTTTCGGCGTTCTCACCCTGCTGCTGCTCGCCTGGCAGCGCTGCAGCGTAACTTCGGCCTTCCCGCTCACCGCCTCATATGTGACGTGCCCACAAGGTGGAACTCCACCTTGCACATGCTGGAAAGACTGTGCGAGCAGCAGCAGGCCATAGTGGAGTTTCAGCTGCAGCACGCACGCGTGAGTCGCTCTGCGGAACAGCACCACTTCACCACCAATAACTGGGCCTCCATGCGAGACCTGTGTGCCTTGTTGCGCTGTTTTGAGTACTCCACCAACATGGCCAGTGGCAATGACGCCGTTCTCAGCTTAACTATCCCACTTCTATGCCTCCTTGAAAAAACAATTCGGGCGATGATGGAAGAGGATGTGGCACAGGATGAGGAGGAGGAGGAGGATGAAGAGGTAACATTTCCAAGGCTTTCAGGGCAGTCATTCGCAAGGGGCTCCGAGGGTGGGTTCCTGCACACGCAAACGCCAGGGACGCAATTGTCCAGCAGGGGCACAGTTCTGGAGGATGAGGAGGATGAGGAGGAGGAGGAGCTGGAGGAGGAGATGGAACCATGTTCACAGCAGGGTGGCACCCAGGCCAGCTCATGGCCATCACTGGTGCGTGGCTGGGGGGATACAGAGGACACGGACCATACACCTCCCACAGAGGACAGCCTTTCGTTGCCTCTGGGCAGCCTGGCACACATGAGCGATTACATGCTGCAGTGTCTCCACAACGACCGCCGAGTTGCCCACATTCTAACTTGTGCTGATTACTGGGTGGCCACGCTGCTGGATCCCCGTTACAAGGACAACGTACCGTCCTTAATTCACTCACTGGAGCGCGATCGCAAGATGCGCGAGTACAAGCGCACGCTGGTAGACGCCATGCTGCTGGCATTCCCATCTGACAGCGGGGCCACAGTGGAAGCACAAGGCAGAGGAGGAGGAGGAGGAGGTCGCCAACGCAACCAGGGCACCGCCAGCACCTCAGAAGGCAGGGTTAGCATGGCCGAAATGTGGAAAAGCTTTGTCAGCACGCCACAACAAACAGCAGCACCAGCAGCTCAGATGGAACGTCTTAGCAGGAGGCAGCATTTTACCAACATGGTGGAGCAGTATGTGTGCACACGCCTACATGTAGTGAATGACGGGTCTGCCCCCTTCAACTTCTGGGTCTCCAAATTGGGCACATGGCCTGAGCTTGCCCTTTACGCCTTGGAGGTGCTGGCGTGCCCTGCAGCCAGTGTATTATCTGAACGGGTATTTAGCACGGCTGGGGGCGTTATAACAGACAAGCGCAGCCGCCTGTCCAGAGACAATGTGGACAAGCTCACGTTCATTAAAATGAACCAGGCATGGATCCCACGGGACTTTTCCGTACCTTATGCAGAATAGCAATGGATACCGACCTTACCCACCCATTGTTCCATTTTTGCTCTTTCTCACTCTTTTGGGGTGTACCCTCATTTAAAATTTGTGAAAAGAAGCAGTGTTGGCTACCTCGTCCTCCTCCTCAGGGCCAGATTAATGTAGGGGCTATTGGAGCTGCAGCTCCAGGCCCCTACCTTTTATATAGGCCCCGGGTTGGCCATATTCACTGTTACCGCTCTTCTGTCACTTGTAAACACAGAAGTCTGGCTTCTATGCTCGCTTCCCCAGGCAGCACCCTCAGAACCTCCCCACACAGCGTGAAGGCCGGACAAGGAGGGACAGTTGGCGATGCATGGATGTGTTTATGGGCTTCAGAGACAGCATCCCATGTTGAATTAGGCATGCATGGCTGCACCCTTCCTCCTCTGGGTGCATGGCAAGGCACGGCCCTAAGGCCCTTCAAAATCCTCAGCACCAAGCCCATGATGCTGTTAATCCGGCCCTGGTCCTCCTCCACCGCCGCTTCCACCTACACCGCCCATAGGTGTGCGCAGCCTATTGCATTAAGGTGTGCACCCCAAAGTTGAAATACATATGCATGTGTTTGCCAGCAGGGAGAGTAATGTATCGGGGCCATGTACCTGTAGGCAAGGAGAAATAGAGCAGAGCAGGTCCCAGGGAGATCTTTCCCATCTCCTCACTGGCAATGCTATGTGCCCTAGGTGATTAGGGTGTGCCCAGGCACACCCAGCACACCCTGTGCGCACGCCTATGTCACCGCCACATCCACCACCACCTCAACCTCCCTCCTACTCCATATGGGCCTCGTCCTTCAGAGATGAAGAAGAACATTGTTTTATTTTTCTGTTTTTTTTTGTTGTTTTAAGTTATTTCCCTATCCACATTTGTTTGCAGAGCACTTGCCATGCTCTTAATTACGTTTTGCTGCCATTTGCAGCACTCTAGCCCTTTCCTTTGGTGTTTTAGAGCCATTTTAGTGCCTTAAAGTTCGGGTCCCCATTGACTTCAATGGGGTTCGGTGTCCGGGAAAAGTTCGGTAAAAGTCCGGGACACGGACCCGGACTTTTTTTTAAAGTTCGGCCGAACCCGTCGAACACGGACATCTAGGTGTCCGCTCAACCCTACTTGGTAACCATTGTTAGTGGAAAAGCAAGTGATGGAAATTCCAGTAGTTTACAGCTTTCATCAGAAAGGATGTGGAATATCTTTCAGTGGGTACACTTAATAATACCTAAGATGGGATTTCTCTTCATTTCAGCGTGTTTCTCTATCACTTACTGTGTTACTTCTGGGACAGGGTGGAAGAGAATTTAACTAATAGGACATGTTGAGGGAGCAATCTGCGCTTTGCTATATGTAATAAATCACTAAGCAGCCAGCATCAACTTGTAATAACAAATATAATCAATGTGAGTCCATATGCGGTGCTAGCACACATCAATAAATGTGAATGCAGAAATGAAGATTCCTCCACCAACATTAATGCAGAGAGAAGCACACTACACCACCGTGAGGCACTCAAATCTCCTTACCAGACTAAAGAATGTGATGTGCAGTGTATGATAAATGTTAAACTGGATATCAGTCAAACTTGCTGAAGTTTGGAATGGAAAGGCAAAGAAAATACCCCAGCACTACAACACTAAATCCCAGCCTGCAGCCTCTCAGAAAGTAGCAATGAAAATTCCAATAAAGCCGTTCCTTTCACACTCCACCCGATCACGATTATCACCAAGGATAAATAAAAAGCCCCATAGGGAAGTCCATATAAAAGGGTGAATTTATTTGTTTACAGGTACTTACATTAGGTCAATGATAAAGTAGCAGTGAATATTTCAAAGTCGCTGCGGCCTCAGCATCCTTATATAGAGTCACAGGTGCCTAACTAGTTTCGGCCAGTTACAAATCAAATGATTCTACCAAGAGATCATATGCATGTGAGTAGAAGCACCTCTGAAGAGTGAAGAAGTAAAAAAATGCATTTTTCTTCATTTTGGTTTAAAAATGTTGCAAATTTAGTAATTTTTCTTCATAAATTTTGGCCAAAAGTCATACTGCTACATATCTTTGGTAAAAAATAACCCAAATAAGTGTATATTTTTTGGTCTTTGTGAAGGTTATAGAGTCTACAAGCTATGGTGCCAATCATTGAAAATTGATCACATCTGATGTACTGACGGTTTTTGAGACACTAACAGGCCAGGAAAGTCCAAATACCCACCAAATGACCCCTTTTTGGATAGTAGATATTCCAAGGTATTTAGTAAGAGGCATGGGGAGTTTTTTGAAGTTGTATATTTTCCCACAATTCTTTGCAAAATGAAGATTTTTTTCACAAAATTGTCATATTACCATGTTATTTCTCACACACTGTATAGGTATATTTGCAACTACACCCCAAAATACATTCTTCTACTCCTCCTGAGTATGGCGATATCACATGTGTGATACTTTTACACAGCCTGGCCACATACAGAGGCCCAACATCCAAGTAGTACCTCCAGGTGTTCTAGGAGCAAAAATTACACATGTAATTTCCTGACAACCTATCACACTTTTGAAGGCCCTGGAGCACCAGGACAATGGAAATGCCCACAAAATTACCCTATTTTGGAAATCAAACACGCTAATACCTAATATAGGAGGCATAATTCCACTTTTGAATATGTCATTTTTTCCCACAAGTTTTTGGAAAATGTGGAAAGAAAATGAAAACGCATTTTTTTTTTTTTTTTACACAAAGTTATCCATTTATAAGATATTTCTAACACATAGCATGTACATAGCAAAAATGACACCCCAAAATACATTCTACTACTTCTCCTGAGTATGGTGATATGATATAGTATGAGTATGGGGATACTCTTCTTTGTATCCACTAAAGGTTTTAAGGTGAGATCCTAGTGCATATTTTTACTCATTATAAGATCATTACATGATGCACCTCTCTGTCTGTCCACCTTAGATATTGGGAAGATCAATATGGAGCCCGTTTATTGTTTATAAGATGCATTTCTCGCCCCTGCATCTTTGTGAATCAACCTTTAAGGTAAACTATAGATATATGATTATCTTTAATGGATCTTTGAACATTAATATTTTCATTATGGCTCGGCATATCAGTTATATATATATTGCTATTATTTTAGCAGTGTCTTCCCCAGCCTTTAAAGAGTACTCGCTGCTCATTTTCTTTGTTTGATACCGGAGTATTGGCCCAGGTGTGCAGCTGATATTATTACGGTGTGTCTAAAAGATTATACCTTTTTGACCCCATAAAAATGGCATTGCTATTTTTTGGTAAGATACTTTAATATGTGTACTTTATTAACAGATAGAGAACTCCGCATTTGTTTTCCCTCTTTTGAGGGTTGGGATTCCCACATTTGGCCAGGTGAGACTCTATGCCCGGGTCCCTGGCTGTGGCTCCGCCTGGGTTAAGAGAGCACATGGAATGACATCATATTCTATATATAATTGCTATGTTGTCTAAAGTTTTTTCAAACATTTTACTTTTGATCACTGTCTTTCAGTATTGCATATCGATCTCTGCTCTATTTGATGATGTATTAAAGCTCTTGAATAAGCTGCAATTCTTCCACGAAACATGTTGATTGTCGAGCACTTATAATTCACATGCTATCTGCTATATTTTTTTGACATCTCTGAGGTTATCCCATCTGTGATTTATCTTTATAGAGCAATAGAGAATGACATAGCTGTCTATGCTTATTTTTTAGACATTGATGTTTTTAAATATATATTGTGAATAAATTTGTTAATTTTTTTAAAAAAATGTTGCTTTGTCAAGCCTCGTATGGTACCATTAAAGTCCATAACTGCCTCATAAAATATTTTCAAACTTTCAGGCACAGATGAGGCATTGATGTGGCATGGATGGGCATGAATGAGGCATGGCTGAGGCAGGGATAGGCATGACTGAGGCACGGGTGGGCATGATTGAGGCATGAGTGGGCATGACTGAGGTATGATTGAGGCATGACTTAGGTATGATTGAGGCATGGAGAAAGCAGGGGATGAGGGGTGCTGCAGCCTCCCCCCATTTTCTTACACGCTGTACTGATCGCGGTGTACAGCATGCGAGCAGAGGAGAGAACTGAACCAGACATGCACTGGTTTGATCACTCCATCATTGGCCCTTTACCACAGTCTGTGATGCGCCAGGTCCCTTGAACCTGGTGGGCACAGACACTTCCGCATGCAGGCAATTCTGGGGGACGTCATTGTACGCCCTACCCAGAATAATCTGACCGCGCTGTAGCCCCAATTCGGCTATGGCCCAGTTGGCAAGTGGTTAATACCACTCAAAGGGACATTTACAATTGATTTTCACTATAGTTTTGGTTGTTTGGTTGCTTTACCAATGAGTTGGGGTGTGTTGGGTTTAAATCAAAAACAATAAATGTGCATGTGTATAGACAGCATTGTTCTCCTTTAACCACTTAAGGACCAGAAGGTTTTACCCTCTGACCAGGCTATTTTTTGCGATATGGCACTTCGTTACTTTAACTGAAAATTGCACGGTCGTGCGATGATTTATAAAATAAAATCGATGTCCTTTTTTTCTTACAAATAGAGCTTTCTTTTGGTGGTATTTGATCATCTCTGCGTTTTTTATTATTTGCGCTATAAACAAAAACCGCGACAATTCTGAAAAAAAAACAATATTTTTTACTTTCTGCTATAAAACATATCCTATAAAAAAAATTTAAAAATCAAATGTTATTCATAAATTTAGGCCAATATGTATTCTGCAGAATATTTTTGGTAAAAAAGTTACAATAAGTGTATATTGATTGGTTTGCGCAAAAATTATCGCGTCTACAAACTAGGGGATAGAATTATGTCATTTTTATTATGTATTTATTTTTTACTAATAATGGTGGCGACCAGCGATTTTTAGCAGGACTACGACATTGCAATGGACAGATCGGACACCTAACTGACACTTTTGAGGGGACCAGTGACACTACTACAGTAATCAGTGCTAAAAATATGCACAGTTACAGTCTTGTACTAATGACACTGGCAGGGAAGGGATTAACACCAGGGGCAATCAAAGGGTTAAGTGTGTCGCTAGAGGATGCTTTATAACTGTGTGGGGGATGGACTAACTAGATGAAAACAGAGACCTGTGTTCCTAAATAGTTGGAACACAGGATCCCTATGTTCATCTGTGACAGAACGACAGTCTGCCTTGTTTACATAGGCAGACCACCGTTCTGTCTCCATAGGGAGCGATCGTGGGTGTCTGGCAGACATTGCATCCACCGGACCCGCTGATCGGTTCCCACTCTGGCCAATCTCTTTTTCACGAAGCGACGTACGGGTACGTAGTTTCACGTAATAGAGCTGGAATAGAGATGGAAAACTACGGTGGCTTGTTGGCAAGTGGTTAATCTTATGTGTTAGTTCACATTTGGTTAATATATTTTAGGAAACATTAATCACTATTTCTCAAACATTAATTTGTACTTCTTATATACCTGGAATAGAAGAAGAGAAAGACTACTTAGGAAGGTTTGTGTAAAAGTCACCAAATGAAATGAAGCATATGATTATAGCAAAGACTCTGAAACATTTTCACTTTAGTCACTTGCCGCAAAATCACATACCTGTATGTCATTTTGCTCAAGTGGTTGTACCAGGGTTATGCCCCAGTACCGTTTTTTAGAGCGAATGATCGGCTTTCTTATAACGTCAAACTGATGCAGTCAAGCAGCCACTCAACTGTTATTACAAAGAGCCCCCCCTCCTGCCACCTTCTGCCACTCTGCCTGGTGGGTCGGAGACCTGAATCACCAGTCAGCACATCCGCTGGCTGGCCAGAGACCCGAACAAAGCCGGATTCAGGAAACCAGAAGCGACTTCACAAAAATCCAAAGTATTCAAAAATGCAGATCTTGGTGTTTTAAATACTTTCAAGTGCAGAGGAGGGGGTTTGGGATCTTTTAGACCCCAGATCACTCCATAAAGAGTATCTGTCACTGCATTTTACTGTAACAAGAAATGTTTACATGCCTTGTGACAGCAATATAAGTGATCAGATTTTTTTTTTTAAAGGACCATTTAAAAAAAAAAAAAGAAAGAAAGAAAATAAGAAAAAAAAACATTTAAAGTGCCCCATCCCTCTGTGCTCGCGTGCCAAGGAAAAAGCATACGTAAACCACGCCCGCAAATATAAACGGTGTTCAAATCACACATGTGAGGTATCGCCACGATCGTTAGAGCAAGAGCAATAATTTTGGCACAAGATTACCTCTGTGACTCTAAACAGGTAAAAGTTAAAAATGTTTAAAGCATAGCCTATGGAGATTTTTGCCTACCATAATTTGTCACCATTCCACGAGCGTGCACATTTTTAAAGCATGCCATGTTAGGTATCCATTTTCTTGGCATAACATCATCCTTCACATTAAACAAAACAATTGGGCTTACTTTACTGTTTAGTTTTCTTTTAATTAATTAAAGAGTATTTTTCCCCAAAAAAATTGCTGCTAAAAGATTGCTGCTAAAAAAAAAAAAATATATATATATATATATATATATATATATATATATATATATATATATAGAGATATAGATATAGATATATATAGATATATAGATATATATATATAATGTTTAGGGGTTATAAGAAATTTTCTAACAAAAAAAAAAAAATGGATTTTAACTTGTAAACAACAAGTGTCAGCAATAGACCTGGTCTTGACGTGGTTAAACCCTTTTACTATTTTTAACAAGTAAACCAATAAATCAAAAATGAATGTAACTTGAAAACATGTTGCAAAATGGTTCTCTTTTCTTTATATTCTTTTATTTCTAGGTGTAATATACCCGCATGGATAAGTTAATGCAACGCAGTAATTACCAGCTCTAGCTCACAAAACATGAATTATAATCTTTCAGCATTCCCAAGACAGCAACAAAACACCCTGAAAATGAGGGTGGACAAGCTCATTGCTTTCATAATACATCATAAACAAGTGTGTATCATTTACTAGAGCCTCACCAAAAATTGAATTATTTTTGTAATAATAGATGATTGATGCGTATTCACAACCACCTTGAAAACACGTTAGAGGTACAGTTGTTTTAAGCTTCTGGAAATAATGAATATACGAATGGTGTATGTTTTATGACAAGCCCAGGGGGAATCATTTACTGTACAAATAAGCAGTGAGAAGTAAATCTTACTATACAATGCATTGCAGATTCATCAAATGTCTTTGCTTTTCCTGGCAACCAGTTTAGAAAATGAAGGTTGATGCAAAATGAAAAAAAAAAAATGGGGGAAAATTTCTTGTTGAAATATTACAGAACTTTCAGATTAAAACAAAAAAATTGCATTTGATAAATATTAAGGGAGTATTCTACTTTTTAACAAATACACTGTCAAGTTAAGGTTTATCTCTAACTAATTGGACGATTAAATCAAACAAATGTGTTTGGTGTGCAAAAAGAAGAATTCTGGACAAAAATACTACTATTCTTGCCACAGGGTGGTCATTTTGGCAAGTTATTCTGGTGATGCACACACTTCTGTAAGATCACTATCATTATTTAATATGGTTACTTCCTGTTGCAGATCCATAGCACTCTGCTTACTAGACAGGGGTGATAATACTGATTCACTGTCCATTTAATAGATAGGAGGCGAAGAGATGACAAAGGAAGCTGATATGCTAAACAAGGACATTAATTACACAATCCACAACAACACCTGTCTTGCTATAGAATGTAGAAAATGCAACCACAAAAGGGAAAGCACAGAATTACTAGTCCTTTGGCAAGTATAACATAAACATATATATTTTTTATCAGGACTTGGATCTCAACCTGCAACCTTTGCTGTGTCTGGAAATATCTCTTCTTGCTGAGCCACCTGAGATGCTGGACAGCTCTCTGCCTGATTCCTTAGACAACCTCGTCTTGCGTCTTGTTTCTCTTGAACTTTGAACCCTTTGCTCCTCCCACAAACTTCTTATTTTGCCTTTGCCATTCCTAATTGCCAGTTTATTGCATTTCTCCAGCCAAATTCTCGCTCTTGTTGCTCCTGCTGTCATCCATATCTTCACTTTTTAGCTTGTTATGGACCTTTTGCTTGTTCCTTAAATGGTAACTCCACTTTCGTTGGGGAAAAAATCAGCAAATAAAGAAAAAACAATATAGCGTATACAATTGCGACACAAATCATATTGTGAGTGAATGTTATTAAAAGTTACCTTTCCCTTTCAATCTGCAGCTGTTGTATTTTCTGAAAATGTAATGCAATATGGCTACCTGGAGCTGTTCTGTACACAGAATGTGTACTGACCACACCCCTCAGAAACATAATTTCCCGCTTGTGTAATTGGCTCACCAATTTTCCCAGAAGTCTGCCTAAGATACAAGTCAGATATCAGACATCCCCTGCAACAAAAATTAAATTTTTGGTGAGATACTCCCAATAGGAACACGTCTAAAGGGATGCAGGCCCAGCAGCTTTCCTCATTAGAGCCCTGCAGCTGCCACAGCTGATAGATAATTATGAAATCACTCCCATTTGACCCACTAGGCTCAGAGGAACAAACAGGGATTTCTTCAGAATAACAAAAAGTAGGAAAGTTTGTTAAAATCCGTGTAATGTACAGAGATCACCCAGAGGGGAATGTTTTTTTTCTCAACAAAAGTGGAGTTACACTTTAACTACGCTTCTGCTTGATTCTAACCTGTGACCACGTGTTACCAACCTTTGGCTTGTATACTGACTATGCTTTGGCTTGATCCTTAACTGTTATATCTGCTGCTGGACCCTGGCTTGCTCACCTCCAGGTGGGGCAATCCCAAGGACCGCAACCTGGTACTAACATGCAGCAAAACCCATCTCCTCCATCTGGAGCTCTGGTGAATAGTGCTTAAACCCCACACATCAGGTGAGCTGCCATAATCCATCAGGGTAACCTGCTTGTATACCTATCCTGCTGGTAGGTGGGAGGCTCTCTACTGCTATAGCTACTGGTCTCTGAACCTGACCACTTACCATGACAATTGTTTCCATTAATGTATTTATTTTTTTAGTCCGGCGTTTGACTTTAAGTTGCATGTAAATTTTAGACTATTTTCACAACATGTATGCAAGCTTTTTTGTACATGGAGTATAATAAATTGCATTATGAAAGTTCATATTACTAAAACTGAAAATAAAAACTTGACTGCACACTTAAAAATAAAAAAGGTAAAAAATAAACTTTATTAGGGATGTTTGGTTAAGGTAAAAAAATGCATCCTATGGCTTTCACCCTTACCTAAGTACTAAGTGATATAGAAAATGTAAAGGCAGACTCTGGCAGAGTCACCTTAAAATCCAGTTGTAGAAATTGTTTGGACCCCATTGATTGCCAGAAATGATAGATTCAAAGCAGGATTATTTGTGTTTAGGGCCAGATTAATGTAGGAAAAGGAGAGACATGTGACTCAGGCACTGTGGTGAGGGTAGCACATCTGGGGTGGGAGCCCCTCCTGCCCTCTCATCACCCTGGGAACCTCATGCAATCTGTAGGGCCAAACTTTTGAACTAACAGCTTAGTTCTGCAGATTCTACTTCAGGTTTATTAACCAGAAAGCTGCTGTCAATGTGATAGCTGCCCACTCTATATTAGAAGTGATGAAAGCATTCCTAAGTACAGGGCACAGCATACCAGCTTTCAAGTGACACTGGAGCTCTTCAGATTACACTGTACATCTGCAGGACTAAACTGTCTATGTAATAGCATAACCCTCTTCTTCATTCCTTTAGAATAGAAAGGATTATTGCAGCCTTGATTCAAAAATGACTTTTATGCAATAAAGGTGTAAAATATGTTTTTCTTTAAACAAAATGTCAGCCTCTTTTCAACGGTTAGTTAACCTATGTTTTTGATAACTTCCTTTTCTCCTTCTTTCCTTAGCTATTTTTCTACCATTCATTTATAACCTTTTTAAAATTTCCGTTAGTTTTTGTGGATATGCATTAAATTAATTATTTTCACCAGACTCCTAATTCTAGTGTGTTTATAAGTAGACACATTGCAGAATAAAATTTGCACTTTTCATGAGTTAGGTTTATGATAATGTTAATGAAATTCTGGCTTTCGTTTAGCATGCTGATTATGACTAAATTACACTAGCTTAACCCTTTCACTGCCAACAATGTAAGGCTTTTGACGGCTTTTAAACACAATATAGCAGCCAGAACTGTGTTTACCAAAAAAAAGACAGTCCCTTCTCAACCCTATGTATACACATACATGCCTAAATAGGTGCAAGTTGGACCAGTTTGCACCAATGTAACTATGTACTGTATATACAATACCTGGCTGATACCCCCGAAGCTGGGAATCACTGAAGTAGACACCATTACTACGGTGATCTTTACTATCTTCAGGGTCCTATGCCAATCAGCTGCCCTTCTGCACTCTGAACACAGGAGATCATATATTCAGCACTGGCAACATTCAAAGAATGCTTTGCAAGTGCTCTCCGATTAGAGAAGGTGGAGAGGTGGGATGGTAATGTCCAAGCTAGACCAATGTATCAATGTAAAAAATATCCATACCCGGAATTCACCTGTAAAACATCATACTGTATATTTGTTATCTTTGTTAATGGTATTGATCTATAAAATAGATGTATATAATGTACTTTGGCAAGTACAATAATATACATGTGCGTAATGTAAAAATCTAACTGTGGAAAAATAGGAGAATTTTAATAAAGGATCTTCTAACCAGTTATAATATCATACCATATTAAAAGAAATTATGTTTGCACATTTGGCAGTTCCGATTATGAAAATTATGTTTTTTGTCATTAGAAATTTTTATTGAAAATCTGTGGACAAGCATGGAAACGGGGGTATCATGGCATAGCTGTAGTATACATCTTAGGTTACATTTACCATTGCATGAAAGCCCTTTTCTCTAGTTGGGGTGGACTGCAACCAACAGGCTGTGGTCCAATTTAGAGTTGGTATGACATCAGTTATCATATTGTCAAGTTAGTTAGGGAATGGTGTGAAAGTTGTTAAATTTGACCAATATTTATGTACAGTACATCCTTTGAAAGACATGAAATACCTTTTGCTGTAGTAGTGTACTGTTGTATTGCCTTCACTTCTGTATATAGCTGTTTAAAGTTTATCTTGAGGCAATTTTTTTTTTTTTTTATAGAATGGGGAAGAATAAGATCCTCTGTCAAGTTTTACTATTGTATTTGTAACCATTGGTGAGATTGACCACTCTCCTTCTCCTGATGACTACTGTCACCAAGACTGAAAGTTAGGGGGGTCCAGAATTATAGCAGTAAGGGGAAATCTTCCAAAAGAGACACCAGTTTTGGGGGCAAGTGCTTAAAAGAAAGCTTCTCCTCACTTTGAGAGATTTCTTCTTACCTCATGTTGGGACGCTTTGCACCATTAGGGAAATTTTCTTTCACCTCCTGTCCCAAGCATAAAAAAATAAACTGGCAGCGATTTTAGGAAAGAGGGTTATACCTCTAAATGTGTAAGCCACCATGGACGCTGTATGGCCTTCCCATGCTATATTAGTGCACCCTCTCTTTATTTTTGTTTTGTAGTGCACATGTAGGGATACCCATAGACCTGAGGAGGCAGGAAGACAAATAGTCCAATAAGCCTCAAAGCACAACACACAAGCGTAGGAGAGTACGTTTTAGTGATTTTAACCCTTCCCAAAAATATTTAATTTATAGTTTAATAAACATTTTGGTTATACATCCTCTTCAATTATTCCTATAGATCCAGATTCTGTCTTTAACTTATGCATTCAATAAAACCTTGGGCTGGCATACCTGCACCTGTCATGCAAAACTTTGAACGTCTAACATTAAAATTGAAATATACCCTTCATTTAAACAATGAAGTGTAATAGCAGTGTGAATGCATATGCACAAGCTTATGAAACTGTGTTTTTAATTATACCCTGATATAAATAATGCAAACTTTGCTACATTTATAGTTTTTATTTATTATTACATTTAAATTTAGTACATTTATAGAGACTTTTGGCACTTCAACCTCAAATACACCCCTCATATAAACTATGCAGATATTGTGAGTGTAAATTTACATATACATGCTTACTGTACTGCACCCTCCAAAATATCCCGATTATAAACATTATAGAGCTTGTCAGTGTAGATTTACATACAAAGGCACTGTACCATTAAATATATCTTCTGTATAAGTTTTGCAGATGTTGTTGAAATAATTATATATACAGAGGCTCATAGAATAAATGTATTCAGCAGTGGAAGGACCATTGATGGCAGAGATGAGTCAGAGAAATTGTCTTACAGCAATGACAGTCATGTGTACTCTGTCCTGTTCTGCCAGCATAGTTACCATAGTATCTCTAAGAGATAGACATTCAACTTATTTTAGTGCTTATTTCCTACAAGAAAGGAAGATTCTCTTCCGATGTTGGTGAATATAGAGTAAAATCTGTAATGTCCCAGCATAATATAAGCACATTTCACCTTTCTTACACTGTATGACAGCTAAGCACTGAGAGAAGTGGCATGTCTGTTACTTAGATTTATATTATATGGTAGTTATGCTAGTAGAGTGGGAAGGAGGATGCATGGTTGTCATACCTATATGAGGGGATGTCTTAGATTCTTCCCTTTACCTTAATAGGTTTTAATAACTTTTACCAGTTGATAACTGCAGAGAGTACAGTGTCATAATCTGTACATATAAAACACATGTTTACACTGATTTAGAATTTTTGATTTTGTCTACTCAGGTTATGTGGGGAATATATTTTCTGTGTTGACCTCTGTTACTTTGAGGTTATATCCTTAAGTGCATTTTAAAACCCAACGCCAGCCAAATTGTTTTGTTTTTTTGTTTTGCTTTTGTTTTGTATAGATGGGGCGGACTTTGAACCTCTATCGACTATAGTTTGTGTCCCTTATTGGAAAATTCTTCTTACCTTCTGTGTATTTGATAGAATAAGAATTGACAGAAAATCTTCAGACAAAGCGGGAAATTAAGGAAAATCTCCCCACTTCCTGCCCATTTGATGGCTGTCAGTACCAGGGATGCAAATACATTTTATAGTGGAGTGAGGATGATTTAGAAGCTCAGTCAAGATTTTTTTGCGGTCTGTTTTGCCATGAGGGAGATTTCTCTTTATATCCTGTGCAGGCAACAGATGTCATACAGAACACGGAGAAAAGAGAAATATCATGGAAAAAATGCAGACAGCATTTAAATCTGATAGAAAATCTCAGTGTTTGAGAAAGATAGCATTTAAAACCTGATAGAGGTTGAAAAAATGGTTAAAAACATACTAAATTGTGGCCCAAGCTATCAAACAGTAACTCCTCTAAAATGGAATGTCAGCAAAGAGTTCATAAAGTCCATGTGTATGTCACATCAGAGGTTAACTGGCTTCCAACACTCAGTGCAGCTCCTCAAGAGACTGAAGGGATCTCCAAAACAACCAAAAAGAAAAACAGCACATCTAAGTGCAGTAAAATGTTTGTTTTTGTCAATAAATAATGTTTTTTTTTTTCTGCCCTTATGTATGCCTTCTGCTGTTCCTTTTTGTAGTAAAATAATGTTTAATACGTCTGAATTTGGGCAATATGTGCCTTCAAAGATCAATCAAATTTTTGTCCTGTATGTTACTTTATTTTTTTCATATTTTTATATATTTATAGTTTATGCCTATTAGTTTCATTAAAGTGTTTGTAAAGTCAGAAGGTTTTTTATCTTAATGCATTCTATGCATTAAGATAAAACTCCTTCTGTGTGCAGCAGCCCCCCTAAGCCCCCCTAATACTTACCTGAGGTCCATCTCTATCCAGCGATGTCCACAAGTGCCTCAGCCCTTTGGAACTCTCTCTCCTGATTGGCTGAGACACAGCAGCGGCCCCATTTGCTGTTAATCAAACTCAGTTAGCCAATCAGGAGAGAGAGGGGCAGGGCTGAACTGTAGCTCTGTGTCTGAATGGATACACGGAGTTGCAGCTTGGCTCGGGTGTCCCCATAGCAAGCTTCTTGCTGAGGGGGCAATCAATAGGAGGGAGGGGCCAGGAGTGCCAGCCAGAGACCGGAGAAGAGGAGGATTTGGAAAAATTGAACTGATTCCCCCATCCACATATTCAAGGTGGATGGAGGAATTCTCACTGCTATGTTTTTGTAATTAGACAGAGGAGAGACTCCTTTGCAGACAGAATACACTAATTAGCGCTGCAGTCTATTGCCTGCAGCACTGATTGAGCAGGGAAAAAATGACAGGGCAGTTGAACAGGATTTGATTGGTAGATAGACTTTGGTTCAACCGCAGTCGCCATACATTTTTCAAAATTCAGCTGGTCCCTGCTGAACTAACCAAATTTTGATCCACGCATGGTCAGCTTTACTTCTGTGCTGGATAATCTGTTAAATTTATACAACTGTTAGCAAGCCGCCTGTATATTTGTAAGTGCTCCTTTGCAGTGTCATTGGTTGTAATCAAACTTTGCCTCATCATTTGTAAAAATTGGACCTAAGCTCACTTTATGATGATTACACAACAGAGTGAAACAAAGTTATAAAAGATTGTTCTGGGGAAGGACAGGCTCATTGACAAATGTGTTGCTTTTTCATGAAGTCTCTCCTTGTGTTTTCTCTAATAAACAAGATTTAAAAGATTAAAGAATAATAATTTCTTCTTTATAAATAATCCATATTGCGTATATTTATTTTTAAGTGCCATATGTTAAGTGCTGCTGACCTAAAAAGGTACCGTTTGAATGCCAATACACTAAGAATAGACAATTTGCGTGTATATTGTGTTTAGTAGTTGGGATTCTAGTGCATATACTGTACAGTATGTGGAGAATTCATATGGAAATGGACTCATTTTGATAACAACTATGTACTTTCAGGTCTGGTGGATTTCACCATTCATTCTTTACCCTTCGCTACATTCACTTATATTCCATTTGTCACTAAGCAACTTACGACAGATAATATTTCTGACAGCTTGAAATTTGCATTGGTTTGTAGTGAATGCAAAGCAAGTGTATGTGATTCTACAGAAGAGTTTTTATTTTATGGGAATAATGTACAGTATATATGATGCTATTTTGTTAAAATAGAAGACTACAACCTAAAATTCACTAGTAAGCTGCAATTCTGTGATTTTACTTATGTTAATATCAAAGTGATAAAGCCTTAAGGTTTTTCACTTTAATGCATTCTATGCATTAAGGGTAAAAACCTGTGCTGCAGCTCCCCACCAGACCTCCCCTTTTTTTGCACAATATGTCCTCACTAGACAGATTGAAAGCAGGAGGAGCCATTGGCTCCCGCTTCTGTCAATCGAACTCTGTGACATGGGAGTGAGGGGCACGACTGATTTGTGCTATCTGTGTCAACGGACCCAGCAGCAGCAATTGGTAGCAAGCCAGCACTGGGGCCCTCATGGAAAGGGTCTTTCAGTAGAGCACCCAATAACAAAGAGGGGCTTAAAGCCCCGACGGGGGACCCCAGAAGAAGAGGATCAGGGCTGCTCTGTGCAAAGCTATTGTACAGAGCAGGTAACTATAAACATGTTTGCTATTTGTAAAAAAAAAAAAAAACAGAAGGTTTACAACCACTTTAATTCAGCATAGGGCAAAAGGGCAAACCAGTACAACCATGTAACTTGCAAGGCTTATAAGCAACTTCATCAAACTATATTTAGCAATAATTGTATGTATAGAAACCTAGGACCATAGACTGTATATAAGTCAAAGTATGCAAGTGGGCAAGGCAAAAGCAGGAATATCCATATTAGACATAAAGCTAAATGGCAACATAGCTCGAACATTATAAGCCTATCACTAACATTCAAAGAGAGGAAAAAGACACTTGCTTTTATAATCATCAGTAATATCAAAAAGTACACCTCCTTTTTTGTCAGCTGATGGTTTGAGCAGGAAATTGCCAAAAGGCCAAACGGTAGGCAAATATGGATCTGTTTAAAAGCTTTATAAAATTAGGTTCTGGGTTGCAATACGACAAAAGTATACCCTAAGCCAACCATACGCAACCCTAGAGAGGGGGAGATCTGCTTTGATGCCAAAATGTTTTTTTACATTTAGGATAGAGTAGCAAATGGTTAAACCCTTGTCAGGATTTTTTTTTTTTTTTTCTGTCTACGTCCCGTTTGGGAGATTTTCCTTCACTTCTTGGACTCTACAAACAACAGCCAGTGAGATTAAAGGTTACCATACCAACTTGTAAAATGTGAGGTTAAGTTTTCACTTTGTCCAATGTCACCATTTAGGGAAATGAATTGGAGTAATTTAGAAGGTAAAATGAAGGTAGGTTTGGGTGTTTATTAAAAGTGCAATCATCTTTAAATATATTCTTAAGCTGCTCAAAGATGGGTAGAATTTTGAATGAAGGTTATAAGAAAGTTTGTTTGTTTTTCCAATCATTAGTGGGTTAAATCAATATAATTTTTTTTTTCTTACTGCATTGACGAGAAAACGTAATAAAGCAGGATGGATATTTTTTCTCAAACAAACATAAGTCTAACAGTGTATGTGGTTTTTGTTCAGGAAAGTTTATTAGTTCCAAAATCAATTTCCAATGAAAAAAATGAATGTTCTGAGAATGTTCTGAAAATTTTGTATACGATTTTTTATTTTTGTTCGAAATGCTATCCATCTATGGCCAGCTTTAGAAATAGAAAAGCTCCGATTAACTATCCTGAACCAGTTTTTGTGCCTAAAAATGTTAACCTTACTGGTAATTTTAACAATAACATTTACCCTAGTGTTACCTTAACCCTATCCTTAGGCCATTCATCACCAGCTCAGGACTCATCAGCATGCCTTTGTTCATCAAAGCCATATCACACAACTATGGGGTATGACAACATGATTTGCTTATCATCAAAGCCATGCCACAGCTAGAAGAGTGTTTTTTTTTTTGTTTTTTTGTAATGTTCTATAATTAAGTTAGGGGATAACTTAGGGTAAATTGTGATAAAGGGAAAATTTGTAATTCCAATGACTGCAAGTTTGTCAGAATCTTTGTATAATACCTAAAAAAAAATCTGTTCCTGATGAAGCTCATAATGATCAAGTGTGTGCATAGACATAGTGTTATTCTTATGAAAAACTACTTAACCACTTCAGCCCTGGAAGGTTTTACCCCCTTTAATGACCAGGCCATTTTTGGAGATACAGCACTGTGTTACTTTAACTGACAATTGCGCAGACGTGCAACGCTGTTTACAAATAAAATGTATTTCCTTTTTTTCCCACAAATAGAGCTTTCTTTTGGGGTATTTCATCATTCAAATTTTGATAACTGTATTAGTGTCACTGGTCCCCAAATCGTGCAGTTTCTATTTTTTGCGCTATAAACAAAAAAAGAACGACCGGATTGAAAAATAAAACAATATTTTTTTACTTTATGCTATAAAACATATCCAATCAAATAAATATAAAAAATCTAATTTCTTCATCAATTTAGGTCTATATGTATTGTAATACATATTTTTGGTAAAAAAAATCCCGATAAACGTATATTGATTGGTTTGTGCAAAAGTTATAGCATTTAAATCAATTTATGAAATGTTTTATTTTTTAATTTTTTTTTACTAGTAATGGCATTGATCAGCAATTTTTAGTGCGACTTTGACATTGCGGTGGACAAATCTGACAATAAGTGACACTTTTTGGGGACCAGTGACACTAATACAGTGATCAGAGCTAAAACAAAATGCACTGTCACTGTACTAATGACACTGGCAGGGCAGGAGTTAACATCAGGAGTAATCAAAGGGTTAGGTGTGCACCTAGGGAGTGCTTTCTAACTGTGTGGGGGTGGTGGCTCAACTGGAGCAAGCCAGGGATCTGTGTTCCTGCTTAGCAAGAAACACAATATATCCATCTTCCTCTCGGGCAGAACGGCGGTCTGCCTTGTTTACATTAGCAGACTGCCGGTCTGCCTCTGCTGTGAACGATCAGCGGGTAGCAGTGGAAATCGCATCTGCCGGACCCGCTGATTGGCTCCCACTGTGTCCAATCACAGAGGAAGCGGTTCACACGCACTTGCCTCAGACCCAGAGCACGAGCCCACGTACAGGCACGTCAGTTCGTGCAGGAGGGTCGCCCTGCCACAGTATATCTGCGTCGGGCAGTCCTTAAGTGGTTAAAAATGTATCTATTATCATTTTAAATCTAAATACATTATTCATCTGATTAACATTAACATCTTGTATAACATGATGGATCTAAATGTCTATACATGTGAGAATACCAGAGTGGTACTTTAGAAGCAAATTATACTGTGTAATTAGTGGTTTAGGTCTGTGTAACAACAATAAATCAAGAAACATCAATTACATTTGTATTACACAGAATGCATGCTATGGTTATCTTACTTTCCTATAGAATAAACTAATGTGATGTGTGGAAATGTAAAGGTAAATTCCAGTTATGCTAAAAAAAAAGTTTGGATTAAAATGTTATTAAAAATCGCCTTAATAGTTTAATCTTCAACCAGCTTCAATTTTCTAAAACTGCCAAAAAAAGTGCAAATTCATTTTCAGAGCATCCTTGGCTACAGTATTCAGCCAGTAAATGTGATTTCCTGGAATCCTCATTCTACTGTTGTAATTGGCTCACTCTCTTTGACAGATATCTGTAGGGCACTTGAGGTCAAATTTCTGGTAGCCTGTTGCATTAATATGACTTTCTCTGGAATGGAATGTTTATTGGGATTGCAATGATAGAAAGGCACCCTCACTATAGCCTAGTACACACTATGAGTTTATTCTGTTCAACCCGGCGGCTTGAACGAAAAATAACTGTCAGCTTCGATGGGAGCCACTTTACTAACGATTTAACATTAGTACAGTGCTCTTCCCTGCTGAGCTGTTGTCTTCTGACAGGGGGATGGCCCCCCGCCAGAACACTCCCATCAGCGCTCTCAGTCATTGGCTGAGAGAACTGATCGAGAGCCAGTCAGCTGCTGGTTTTCCAGCATACTCATTAGACAGAAGCAGGCCAAACAGCCAGCTTATGTCTGACCAGCTGCCATACGTACAGGCCAAATGTTGGTCGGGTTTTATTGTGCATTTTTTTTTCATACATTTTTGTATAGATATTAAAAAAACATTAAAAATATCTTTTTTATAAGTGATCATATTACTTCTATTCTCAGATGCAACAAAAATAATTAGGGGAATGGAGGACATCAGCTATGAGGAAAGACTACAAGCACTGAACCTATTCTCTCTGGAGAAGAGACGATTGAGGGGGGATATGATATCAATGTACAAATACTGTACTGGCGACCCTAGCATAAGGAACAAATTATTCAGAGTAAGGGAATACAATAAGACACGTGGCCACTCACTAAAACTAGAGGAAAGGCGGTTTAACCTTAAAATGCGTAAGGGGTTCTTTACTGTAAGAGCGGTAAGGATGTGGAATTCTCTTCCACAAGCAGTCGTATCAGCAGGAAGCATTGATAGTTTCAAAAGACTATTGGGTGGGCACCTTAGAGACCACAACATACAGGGGTATACAATGTATGGTTAAAAGCAAACACACACGCACATCATAGGTTGAACTGGATGGACTGATGTATTTTTTCACTAACTATGTAACTATGTAGATGCATAAGAGATGAGGGAGGAAAAGCAGCAGCACACTGAGCTTGTCTGTGAATGTCTGTGCATCAGGGATGTGTCAGGACAGGTCTGATCATTGGAGGAGAGCACACTGAGTTCCCAGTACAGCTAACAAGCTGACCACAGTGTCCTTGTCTGCTTAGTGTGGTCAGTTTTTCTTAGAAGAACAAGGGGACTAGCAGGAACACCAGGGATTTCACATAAAGGAAGCAATACAAAGAGAACAGGAGACTTTATCATACAACTACATGGTACAGCAGCCACATACCAGGAATATGAAGTGTTGGGGTAACAAATGCTTTAAGTTTGGTACACTATGTTTCCATAGTTGTTGGTAAGAGATTGATCCAGAATGTTGCAAAACTTACTGTGTTTATCAATTTTTTTATGTATTTTAATTATCTTAGTCCTTTTTCCTCTGTAAAATGACAGTGAGTTATCTGTATCTACAAAGGTTGCATGCCTGGGAGCATAAAGTACAACTAAACCCTGGATGGGTGACTGTGGAAGGACTTCCCATATAGTGCAGATCAATGAATAGGAGCAAATTATGGGCCACTGAGTGGCCAGTGATGGTGTACCTTCCACTGAGTGGCCAGTGATGGTGTACCTTCCACAATAGTTACTTTATTCCTGTACCTGGATCCTTTCTCAGCATCTTACAGATGAGAAAGACCCAGAGTGCACACCAAACTGCGCATGTGCCGTAGGCAGTGAACATACAGAAAACATGCTGGAAAAATGGGAAGAGATTAGAACCTATTCTACAAACATTTCCTTCCCCTGGATTTTCTTTATGTATTTACCCTTTAAGCATAGTCTGCCTACCAGTGGAGCTTCTAAGAGTCCTACATACCATTTACATTTTTCTTAAATTAGTTTGCTGCATTCATTTTTCTGTTTTATGAGTTTTAATATTTTTCTTCTTTATTTTCACCCAGAGATACTGTAAATTATGCATTTTTTTCTAAAGTGGTTATGCTTTCTCACTTCACTGTATCCATGGAGTTGTCATCCAGGCAAGACTGTCTTCCACCCATTCATCTCTATTACATGGGGGGATTCATAGTTTACATAAGGAAGATAACAATGTTTGAGCTTTCATTTCCACTCACAGGTAGTGACAAGGACACTGCATTTCTAGCAAGATCAAAAGGTATTTTCTATACTTGCTACATAAAGGATTGGTAAGCTGCAGTATATGTTTGTTCTTGGGTTTAGATATCTTTTAATAAATGAGTGAATCACTGCTAGCTCCCCTACCCATTCTTGATGACCTCCTGTCACCTCCTGTGCAGTCTGCTTGCCGGTAGTAAATTAATGGTTCTCCAGTTAGAACAAATTGGAATTTGCAGAAAACATCCAAATGTACAAGAAAGATTTACTGCAAGTTCAGATTTGGGTTTAAAACTCATCATTAACTGCAAGATGATCTAATGCTCCAACAATAAAATGAAATATCTTTTTTTGTGTGAATGACCCTTTATAAAATATAAGGGTTACATTTGTGTTATGTCATCCATAGGTGTGTGTGTGAAACCACATTTCAGGAAAATATATGCACATGCCAAATGCATTGGATATATGCAGTCTTTATTTTAATATAGGGTTTGTGTGAAGTCAGCACATGGGAAAAAACATCTATTATTTTGTGTTCGCAAGTTCTGTAGTTTTACAACAATTTAAAAGGAATGATCAAGAAGCTTAGAAATGATAACTTGTACTGGGCAATTATGAAGTTCTGTGAACATCAAAAAGCTGAACATCTGTATGATTCAGAAAATACCTTGATATTTGTTCCCTTTTCTCTGGGCTATTTGACATTTGATAGAAAGCTTCAATCATACCATTGCTGCAAATGCTGGAATGCCTACATGATGGAACCTCCATATCACACATGTCAACAGATGCAATAACATTTTCAGGATATGTGCCATTGACATTTGTTGTAGCTTTAATTAGATCCTGGAGCATACATTGTGTCCTTGTACTTATTTTGATAGAAAAACATATCTGCAATACTTTACTGTATTAACCTTTTGAAGGGGAATTTAATGTAAGTGTATAGTAATTTGATAACATAGCATATTAAATATAGGAGATAAAATAGGAAGATAACCACCTAAAATGAAAAAGGTGAAATACTTTCCTTCAGGCAGCAGAAGCCAAACACAGTTTCCTAAATGAATCCTAAAAAGTAAAATTTGCCTATCCTGATTTTATAGTAGTAAAATGCTTTTAGAACAGCATGTAGTTGTACTTTTGAATAGGGATGAGCTAAATGTACCCAAGTTTGGGTCAAGGCTAGTTAGGTAAACATTGAGTTCAGGTTCTGGGGACTGTCAAAAAATGGTTCAGGTTCTGAATCGGAACCCCATTGATGTCCATGGGAGCTAAATGTTAAAAAAAGTAATGACCGTTTCTAGGCTAATAGGTAGGTGATTGACAAATAAAAATGGCATGCATGCTGGGAAATGTCATGGGGAATATGTATAAAAGCAAAACAAATTAAAAATTAAAAACAATTTGGCAGGGAGCAGCAATTTTAATAATGATTTAAGGTCAAAATTAAAAATGCTACATTTCTTTAAGAAACATGCATAGGGGTGCCCCTAACCTGCCTGTAAAAAACGGTTAATCTGTACAATCCATGTAACCTGCTACAGTAACATTTACAAAGCAAATGCAGTTTAAATTGTTGGCAAATGACAGCTTCTATTGTCTTTTGTTTCTAACAATGCGACTGGGGATTCCCTTCATCTCCACCAGACCCTCACCCCCCCCCACAAAAAAAAAGTATTGGCTTCCCCATAAAAATACATCCCAGAACCTTATCCTTGATGAAAGTCTGGTATGGTTTTTAGGGGGAAACCTTACACAAAAAAAGTCTATAGAAGAAAAAGGGTGGGGTTACTCCCAACAATCCATACCAGACCCTTATCTGAGCATGCAGCCTGGCAGGCCAGGAAAAGGGGGTAAAGGGGTCATGCGCCATACCATACCACATACCATTAGCATGGGGTGGTACCTTATCAGGTACCTTTATTGCCATGTTGATGAGGACAAGAGTCTGGCTCATTGGTTGTAGGATCTGTGGGCAGGTGGCTTATCCTAATCTAGAAGCCAACCTTTAACAATAAGGGGCCAACCTGATACTGGCCCACACCCTACATGAGTAAGTAAGGGATACATAGTATAGCTACTATATAATATATTTGGCTCCTGCCAAACGGGCTAGAAATAAAGCTTTTGGATGCATGCAATAACAGCCAGATCAAACCTGGGTTCATACTGAACCTTGAGCTCAGCCCTACTTTTGAAATATTATTGGAACTTATTTTTTTAATACTTATTTGATTTTTAATTTAATTCATCATATTTCTGAAGAACAGTTATGAGGAAATAAAAAGCACCTGTGCATGTTTAAGAATTTACATATTCTAAACAAAGCAGTAAAAGCATTATAAAACAAGCCATTATTCACCATTATTCACCCCTGTAGCTGTAGGCATCATGGAGAAAAGTTCCCAACAAATGCACTGATTTTAACCCCCCTCCCCTTATTTTATTGCAACATTCATTCCATAGTGTATGCCTGCCTCAATCCAAAGCACATAGTGTGGTTTCTTACTTTTCTTTTCTCCCTCTGCTACTGCACAGAGCAATCCTGAGTGATGCCCCCACCAGCAAACAGCAGGTGATAGACAGCCTCAGCTGTTCGTGTTTCCTTGTGAGAGAGATGTGTGTACATTCCCTGCACTCAGGTCTCAGAATATGTTCAGTTCTCCTCTCTGTGCTATGCAGTATATGACATCAGATCCCAGACCCCCCCCCCCCTTGCCTCCTGAAACTCAGAAATGCTGTGTAAACTGTGTAATTTGAACATTTGTAGAGGAGAGCGGGCAGCAGATAAACAGGTACAACTTATGTAGGTGGATTTGTTTCATTTCTATGTATCACCTGAAGCAAGTGGGTATGTGTAAGAGTTTACAACTACTTTAATGTAGGCTAATGCCAAGTGCTGTAAGCTGCTAGAAATAGACTAAATCCAACTTCAGAGTCCCTGTTATGGTATTTGAAGATTAATTATTTCACAGTACATACCACAATGCAATTTTATGTCCATAGTTTGTTCACAGGTCCACTTTAAAACCACTTTGTTTTTTCATTTAGACCAGAATGCTTCAAAGTATCCATGTGTTTATCTATACAGTTCAGTAGAAAATGATTTCATTGGTAAAGTTGTCACCACTCTTATGTCTGTTCTGCAGAATTTTGGCAGTCAAGAGCAGTGAAGCCATAAAAGGACTTTTCAGTCACAGCTTTTTCTTAATCTGTCTTTGGACATACGTCCTGCATAATATTTCACAAATCATGGTGCAAATCATTGACAAAGGAAGCTTTGCCATTTCTTATAGATGGAGCACAAATAGTTTGATTCCATCCAGTTCAGAGCTCAAAGGAAACATAGAGAAACATACATATTTTATAGATCACACTAACCTGCTTTGCATGCTCCTGTCATGCTGTCTGAAGATGTGAAAGATTAAGTTCAGACAGTGTGAAATAAAACATAAGGCAGTCATACTACTGCTGCTGTACTGAACTCCCTGTACCAAACTGCCTTCTAGTTCACACACAAGTATGCCTGGTGCCTATAAATATTTGTTGGCTTCCCTAGGCAATATTAATTATAAATAGCTTTCCTCTTCAATTTTTTCCTCATTATTGAAATCTCTTTTATTCTGTTATTTTAATGTGTATTTTGCAAAAGCATGTGCAGACCGATGTTGTTTTTTTTTTTTCCCTAATTATCATTGGTGCTACATATTTTACTGTTGTAGCGTGCATTCATAGAAGGCAGCTGTATTGCACACTCAAGCTTGCTATATACTGACTAACATTAGGAAGACAGATCTAAGACTACACACTTTGGAAGCAGAAAGATCTACAGTAACTTTCCTTATTTCAGACTAACTGTTGTTGCCCTTTCCAATGAACCTACCATTACTGGTCACTAAAGCATTTTCATTGTATAGTGTTTGGCAGGCAGTCATAGACCTGAAGTCATGGGAGTCAGAATCCTCGGAACAGTGAAACTGGCTTTGGTGTTGCACAAAAAAAGGCATTCCAGCCAATATAAGCAAATAGCAGACATTTTGTGGTATCTGTCCTAAGCAGGACCATTTTTTTTTTTTTTTTTTTTTTCAGAACGTTTAAAGTGATCATTTTTCCTCAGAGGCAAAACTAAACTGAGATCACATTGTAAAAGAAGCTGAAAAATACTCACCTCTTGAGAGGTTAGAAAGCCAAAGTTTAATTTTCTTGGAGAAGCTGCTATCTAGCACATCCATCCCTTGCTGCTCTGGGTTCCACAGCTCCTCCAGTTCAGCATTACAGGATACTGTAGACCAGGGATCCTCAAACTACGGCCCTCCAGCTGTTCCAGAACTACACATCCCATGAGGCATTGTAAAACTCTGACATTCACAGACAGGACTAAGCATGATGGGAATTGTAGTTCCTGAACAGCTGGAGGGCCGTAGTTTGAAGACTCCTGCTGTAGACTATAGCCTCGTACACACGCACTGATTGTTGGCCGACCGATCGGCCGTCTTTTGTCCAGTGTTGTTGTGTTGGTTGAAATGTGCTCTAGACTGCACACAAATTTTGTCGGCCAACAACAACCAACTGCAGAAGTGATGTCATGTTCTGGTTTACTTTTCGTGTGTTTTTTCTTCTCTGAGCATGCCCAGTCTTTCTCATCACATTTTTGTCGAAATCTGTACTGACTGAAGAACAATCGGCCGTTCTGGTGACGGCCAACCAAAATTTTATAGCATGCACACCAGATTTTGTTCGGTCGAAAAGTCACAGTCGGTTGTCGGAAGCATCATACTAACAAGCCGACAATTGGCCGATCGGACGTTGGACGAAAATTCACGGCCAACAATCGTTGCGTGTGTATGAGGCTTAACTAAGACAAAAGTGTTGGCTAGAGGCAGTGCCTGGATATCTTGAAATAAAATGAGGATTTGTCTTCTGACTTACCAAAGAAATGCTTCTTTTACAAGGTAAGTGCAGTTTAGTTTTAATAACTTTTTAGTACAAGTAACAGTTTTGTAAGAATACAAGCAAATCAACAGCATGTGTGTGGCAAAGGGGGAACACATCAAAGGGGTATTCGTATGACAGTATTCCCACCCAGAGGTCCACATCTGGTGATATCAACGCCAAACCCGGTGTGCCCTCCAATGATCTCTCAATTATGGTCCCGTAGGGGCACGCCAGCCTGGCTAAAACTTTATGATACCCAGGACCCCCAGGTTGAGGCTGTCAAGAAACATTTTAGTCAATAGCCAAAAAAAAAAAAGGGGGCAACAAAACAGACAATATAACTTTAGAAGTACAGTTCAGCAGTATAGAAACACATCAATAGAGCAACTCCTTAGTTTTAATAACTTTAAAATAGTTGAAAAAAAAACCCCAAAGCACCTTCAGACACCACCCCTACTACATGGAGAAAAGATGTTTCTGTTCTACCTATTTATTCTCTCCCACTTTTTATTTTCTCTCATTAAACAGGTGGAAAGAGGTGGGGATACAAATAAAGAGCTGTGCGATTTGTAAATTAAATATTTGTTTTAGATCCACTAGAGTGTAAGCCTTACTATGGATGCGTCATTTTGTCTAATTTCATGATCATTTCTTCTTGTATGATGTGTACAGATTTTGTACATTACATCATATAACTAAAAAGAATATATACAACGTACATGTAGCAGATGTCAAGCCCATACTAAATACAAACGTAAATGCCCAGTGGCAATATCAGGCCTCATTTGTCTAATAATTCCTGCTGCTTTGACATCCTATTTGCATACAAATGTGTGCGTACTGCAAGAATATAACCTGTTGCTATGGCTTTCCACCACACGGACAATTCTTACTGCTGGGCATTATTAATGCTAATATAACATGGCATGCTTAGAACTGTGTCATTGTCATGCTTTTACTTGTTCCCTGCATTATTTTCTAAATTTATGGTTTTGTTTTCTCACTGAGCTCCATCTTCATAAAGTTATAAAATTATCTGTATCTTAAATGATAAATGCAGCTGAGCTACTTTCCTTCTCCGAAAGCCACTATGGGCAGATGATTAAGCATGCTGTGGAATCATTTGTTAAGGATTTTGCTTTTCTTTCTTTGCTGTCCTACAATTTTAGATTTGTATCTCACCATTGTGACTGTACAGGAGTCTTTCTTTCAGCCTCACCAAAACATGGCTTTGGTCAATAAGCTTCACTTAGCTTAGCTGACATAACTAAAAGCATGACTATTAAAAAAAAAAAAAAAAAAAAAGGATTTTTTTCATTTACTTTTGGATAATTTTATTTTTCATTTTTTTTTTTTTAAAGCCCTTCTTTAAAATGCTGCCTATGATTAAATAACTGAGTCTGAAATGGTTATTTACAGATTACTATACATGTTTTTCTATTTTATTGCTTGTCTCCCTGGTTACTCTCATGGACAGGATTGAATGTTTATGGATCAGCTGTATTGTTTCAGAGACCTTCTGTGCAGACTCCGAAGGTTATTATCCTTATATGGAAACATGACTACTTTGTAGTACAAGCTCTTGAAGAAGGGGCCGATGACTATTTTGCTATTTTAAACAGAGAAGCCACAAGTATTAGCTGTCATAAGAGACCATAGTAAAATTAGTCCTAGAGTTTCAATCTGTTCATATTTATGGGAGATTTTGGAGGGTAAACAATTCAAGCATAAACAATGAATCCCAATGAGTGCAGTGGGGTGCAGTATTATGAACATTATTGGTGTGTGGGAAAATGTTGTGTTAGATTTTTATACAATTAGAAAAAGTGTGCCCATACCAGAATAGCAAGTTTAGGGTTGAGGGGTGTAGGTATGGTGTCAGCAGGTAAAGAGTGGGGGAGATGGGATTTGCATTCATGTGTGGAGGCTAAATGGTGGGTGGGAAAGGATTCTGCTAGTGTAATGAAGGTGGCAGGGGCAGCAGGGGGATTGCTTTGTATCCAGAGTGTGTGTGGAGGGGGTTGGTTGCAGTGGTGAGAGTAAGGGAGGGCTCTGAAAGCAGGAGGGAGCGGAAGGGAGCCTGTCAGAGTGGAGAGAATAAAGGTTGGTGCTAGCAGTAGTGAGAGTGTGGGGAGGCTCTGGTAGGGTGATGAGATCTGGGAGCTGTGCTGGCAGAGTGGAGAGAATATAGGGTGTTGCTAGCAGTAGTGAGAGTGTGGGGTTGCTCTGGTAGGGTGATGAGATCTGGGAGTTGTTCTGCCAGAGTGAAGAGAATATAGGGTGGTGCTAGCAGTAGTGAGAGTGTGGGGAGGCTCTGGTAGGGTGATGAGATCTGGGAGCTGTGTTGGCTGAGTGATGATAATATAGGGTGGTGCTAGCAGTAGTGAGAGTGTGGGGAGGCTCTGTTAGGGGGATGAGATCTGGGAGCTGTGTTGGCAGAGTGATGATAATATAGGGTGGTGCTAGCAGTAGTGAGAGTGTGGAGAGGCTCTGGTAGAGTGATGAGATCTGGGAGCTGTGCTGGCAGAGTGAAGAGAATATAGGGTGGTGCTAGCATTAGTGAGAGTGTGGGGTTGCTCTGGTAGGGTGATGAGATCTGGGAGTTGTGCTGGCAGAGTGAAGAGAATATAGGATGGTGCTAGCAGTAGTGAGAGTGTGGGGTTGCTCTGGTAGGGTGATGATGACATCTGGGAGCTGTGCTGGTAGAGTGAAGAGAATATGGGGTGGTGCTAGCAGTAGTGAGAGTGTGGGGTTGCTCTGGTAGGGTGATGAGATCTGGGAGCTGTGCTGGCAGAGTGAAGATAATATAGGGTGGTGCTAGCAGTAGTGAGAGTATGGGGAGGCTCTGATAGAGTGATGAGATCTGGGAGCTGTGCTGGCAGAGTGGAGAGAATATAGGGTGGTGCTAGCAGTAGTGAGAGTGTGGGGTTGCTCTGGTAGGGGGATGCAATCTGGGAGCTGTGCTGGCAGAGTGAAGAGAATATAGGGTGGTGCTAGCAGAAGTGAGAGTGTGGGGTTTCTCTGGTAGGGGGATGAGATCTGGGAGCTGTGCTGGCAGAGTGAAGAGAATATAGGGTGGTGCTAGCAGTAGTGAGAGTGTGGGGAGGCTCTGGTAGGGTGATGAGATCTGGGAGCTGTGCTGGCAGAGTGAAGAGAATATAGGGTGTTTCTAGCAGTAGTTATAGTGTGGGGAGGCTCTGGTAGGGTGATGAGATCTGGGAGCTGTGCTGGCAGAGTGGAGAGAATATAGGGTGTTTCTAGCAGTAGTTATAGTGTGGGGAGGCTCTGGTAGGGTGATGAGATCTGGGAGCTATGCTGGCAGAGTGGAGAGAATATAGGGTGGTGCTAGCAGTAGTGAGAGTGTGGGGTTTCTCTGGTAGGGGGATGAGATCTGGGAGCTGTGCTGGCAGAGTGAAGAGAATATGGGGTGGTGCTAGCAGTAGTGAGAGTGTGGGGAGGCTCTGGTAGGGTGATGAGATCTGGGAGCTGTGCTGGCAGAGTGAAGAGAATATAGGGTGGTGCTAGCAGTAGTGAGAGTGTGGGGAGGCTCTGGTAGGGTGATGAGATCTGGAAGCTGTGCTGGCAGAGTGGAGAGAATATAGGGTGGTGCTAGCAGCAGTAGTGAGAGTGTGGGGTTTCTCTGGTAGGGGGATGAGATCTGGGAGCTGTGCTGGCAGAGTGAAGAGAATATAGGGTGGTGCTAGCAGTAGTGAGAGTGTGGGGAGGCTCTGGTAGGGTGATGAGATCTAAGAGCTGTGCTGGCAGAGTGAAGAGAATATAGGGTGTTTCTAGCAGTAGTTATAGTGTGGGGAGGCTCTGGTAGGGTGATGAGATCTGGGAGCTGTGCTGACAGAGTGAAGAGAATATAGGGTGGTGCTAGCAGTAGTGAGAGTGTGGGGAGGCTCTGGTAGGGTGATGAGATCTGGGAGCTGTGCTGGCAGAGTGGAGAGAATATAGGGTGGTGCTAGCAGTAGTGAGAGTGTGGGGTTTCTCTGGTAGGTGGATGAGATCTGGGAGCTGTGCTGGCAGAGTGAAGAGAATATAGGGTGGTGCTAGCAGTAGTGAGAGTGTGGGGAGGCTCTGGTAGGGTGATGAGATCTGGGAGCTGTGCTGGCAGAGTGAAGAGAATATAGGGTGTTTCTAGCAGTAGTGAGAGTGTGGGGTTGCTCTGGTAGGGTGATGACGAGATCTGGGAGCTGTGCTGGCAGAGTGAAGATAATATAGGGTGGTTCTAGCAGTAGTGAGAGTGTGGGGGAGGCTCTGGTAGGGTGATGAGATCTGGGAGCTGTGCTGGCAGAGTGAAGAGAATATAGGGTGGTGCTAGTAGTAGTTAGAGTGTGGGGAGGCTCTGGTAGGGGGATGAGATCTGGGAGCTGTGCTGACAGAGTGAAGAGAATATGGGGTGGTGCTAGCAGTAGTTATAGTGTGGGGAGGCTCTGGTAGGGGGATGAGATCTGGGAGTTGTGCTGGCAGAGTGGAGAGATCAGAGGGGGAACACTGCCAAAGTTGGAGATTTGTGAAAGGTAAACAGTGATTCGAAATAGGTGGGGTTGGGTGGGTTGCAGGATTACGAACATAATTGGTGTGTGAACATAATGCAGTTTTTAGTTTGCAATTGCAACAAAAAGTAAAACTCTAATATGCTTCAAGCCAAGATTGAGATTCCCCAGCTGTGTATATTCCCTGGAATTCAAAAAGTATGGCACAGACAGATTTTGCAAAAGTATCTCATGTGTTCTAAATGTGGTGCAGCGTGCTCCAAATTCACGTAACTGTCTAGAACCTGTACTTGGATTCAGTGCATGCTGCGCCACTTTTAAAATGCATGTCTCTGTATGCCAAAAAAGAGTTGGCTTTACTTTTGTAAGATGTGAACTGTCAGCATTTTATTTTGAATTTGGTGCAGGTGTTGCACCACAATGTAGAAGTGGAGAAAATTAGAACTACCTGAATTTGGAGGCCTCAGTCTTTGTCAGAATCAAAACTTTTGCAGATGTATTTTTAACCACTTGCCACCCAGCCGCTGCAGTTATATGGCGGCAGGTCTACAGGTTCCCGCGAATTGCCACGATTGCCGCCGGGCACCAGCGATCGCTCCTGATTAAGGGAGAATGGCGGTCTGCTGTTGTAAACACAGCAGACCATGGTTCTCTCTGCTATCAACACAGAGCCCTGTGTTTCTGCTATTTAGGAACACAGTTATCTGTGTTGAGATTACACGTCCATTTGCCCACAGTTAGAAAACACCCCCTAGGCCAGTGATGGCAAACCTTGCCACCCCAGATGTTTTGGAACTACATTTCCCATGATGTTGAGCTACACTGCAGAGTGCATGAGCATCATAGTTAATGTAGTTTTAAAACATCTGGGGTGCCAAGGTTCGCCATCTCTGCTCTAGGCTCACACTTAACCCTTTGATCACCTCTGGGTTAACCCCCTTCCCTGCCAGTGTCATTATTACAGTAACAGTGCATATTTTTAGCACTGAATACTGTAATAATATCACTGGTTTGCCCAAAAGTGTCAAAAATGTCAGTTAGGGGTCCAATCTGTCCGCCATTGTGTCGCAGGCCCACTAAAAATTGCTAATCGCCGCCATTACTAGTAAAAAAAAAAAAATAACATAAATCTTTCCCCTAGTTTGTAGACGCGATAACTTTTGTGCAAACCAATCAAAATAAGCTTATTGGGATTTTTTTTTACCAAAAATATGTAGCAGAACACAAATTGGTAAAACATTATGAAAACATTTGATTTTTTTTTTCCTTGGGAATGTTATATATCAGAAAGTAAAAAAATATTGTTTTTTTTTTTAAGGCCCCTTTCACACTTATGCGACGCAATTTTACCATGATTTTACGGCGTGATTTTGATGCGACTTTGCCGCGATTTTGACACGATTTTGAAAGCAATGGCTATGGCTCAAAACGCAATCAAATCGTGGCAAAGTAGTGCAGGAACTACTTTGAAGTCGGTGTGACTTCAAAACGCACTGATATGAATGGGGCTCATTGAAAATAATGGAAAACGACTTGTCGCGCGATTTTGCGGTCCAAAATCGCGGGACAAGTCGCACTAGTGTGAAAGGGGCCTTAATGTCGCTCTTTTTTTGTTTATAGCGCAAAAAATAGAAATACCACCAAAAAAAATCTCTATTTGTGGAAAAAAAAGGACATCAATTTTATTTGGGTACAGCGTCGTACGACCGCCCAATTGTTTGTTAAAATATCCCAGTGCTGAATCGCAAAAATTGGCCTGGTCATTAAGGGGGAAAATTTTCCGGTCCAGAAGTGGTTAATTAGGCACAACACATTACCGAGAGCAATTCATGGCAGAAAAGTGGTGCAGCAGCTTTATTGAATTCCCTTCATTATGTATAGCTAAATGAGTAGAAAATAAAACTTGCGTATTCATTATTGCCCATGCCCTGACAGACCAATAGTCTAAGGTCTACTCTAGCTAGATATGTTTGAGAATCACAAAGTTTCCTTGTACCACTAGGAATGAGGAGAATGTTAATAATGTGACTAAATCCGTGTGTGTATAAATAGATAGATAGATAGATAGATAGATAGATAGATAGATAGATAGATAGATAGATAGATAGATAGATAGATAGATAGATAGATAGATAGATAGATAGATAGATGGATGGATGGATGGATGGATGGATGGATGGATGGATGGATGGATGGATGGATGGATGGATAGATAGATAGATAGATAGATAGATAGATAGATAGATAGATAGATAGATAGATAGATAGATAGATAGATAGATAGATAGATAGATAGATAGATAGATAGATAGATAGATAGATAGACAGACAGACAGACAGACAGACAGACAGACAGACAGACAGACAGACAGACAGACAGACAGACAGATAGATAGACACATATATATATACCACTAGGAATGAGGAGAATGTTAATAATGTGACTAAATTCGTGTGTGTATAAATATATATCTATATAGATAGATAGATGGATGGATGGATGGATGGATAGATAGATAGATAGACACACATATATATATATATATATATATATATATATATATATATATATATATATTTATATAAATTTATATATATTCATATATATATATATGTAAATACACACACATTTATATATAAGATTTGCCTTTAGTTATACTTTACCCTGCATTGTTTTGTCTGTATTGGCTGCCTCAATGTGGAGTGTATGTCTTTATTTAACTGAGTGGCTGGTTTATCTTGATTTACAGAAAGCTGGAGGTAATATCACTTCTTCCGTTTAGTCATTGCTGTGACTAACTTTTCTGCAGTTTATGTTAAATGATTATGTGGGCTATTTCCCTATTGTCTTCCTTCACATATTTCTGTTATAGTTTGGTATGAAAAGAAATAGCGGGATTCTGACAATGCTGAGATAAATTTAATACCATGCAAACAACACCAGTTGAATCTAGCAAGAATCCTAAAAAACTGACAACTGGCTTTACAGATGTAGCTGTCTATCACAAGTGGAAGGTCACCTTTTGAAGTTATTTTAGTGAATGGAGCTGCAATGTCACAAGTGTACATTAACCACTTTAAGTCCATCTTTTAGCAGTTTTACTGCTACAGGGCGGCACTTGTGCGCCCGATCAGGTATATATACGTGACCTGACACCTGGCAGGGGACGCACATGCTAGGGGCTCGCTTCCGCTGTGATTACATCGGTGGGTGCAGGGTACTCGATGTCAATCGGCAGGCAAAGACACAGAACTGTGATCTACCCTATGTAAACAAGGCAGATGGCCATTCTGACAGAAGGGAAGGAATGGAGTTTGTCTCCCTGCAAAGCACCTCACACAGTATAGTAAAACATTGGCTAGATGTTAACCCCTTCCCAGCCAGTGTCATTAGTACAGTGACAGCACATATTTTTAGCACTGATCACTGTATTAGTGTCACTCGCCCCCAAAAAGTGTCAAGAATGTCAGTTAGTGTCAGAATGTCTGCCGCAATATCGCAGTCCTGCTATAAGTCGCTGATCGCATCATTACTAGTAAAAAAAATAAATAAATAAAAATAAATAAAAATGTTGCATAATTTGAAGATGCTATAACTGTGCAAACCAATCAATATTCGCTTAGTAGGTTTTATTTTTACCAAAAATATGTAGCAGAATACATATTGACCTAAATGTATCTAGAAATTTGATTTTTTACATTTTTTTTTATTGGATAGGTTTTATAGCAGAAAGTAAACATTTTTTTTTTCAAAATTTTGGATTTTCTGTTGTTGATGTTATTTGGGTACAGCATTGCATGACCACATAATTGTCAGTTAAAGTAACGCTGTGCCGTATTATAAAAAATCATGAGGGGAATAAATCTTCCAGAGCTTAAGTGGATAAAGTGATATTAAAGGCAATTTTTTTTAAGAACTTGCTTTGTGCAGTGGTTTTGCACTGATCCTCTTCTTCTCAGGTCCCCCGCCAGTGCTTCTGGCCCCTCCCACCTGCCAAGTGCCCTCAGAGCAAGCAGCTTGCAATTGGGGCACCCAAGCAGTCTTGCTCCCTAGTCACTGCTCTATGTGTCCATGCACACACAAAGCTGTGGCTCAGCCCTACCCCCTCTCTCTGATCATTGGCTCACTGGCTGTGATTGACTGACTGATGTCTCAGCCAATGAGGAGGAAGAGTCCTCAGAGAGCCAAGACTCTTTTGTACATTTGATAAAGCGTGATTAATCAGCGCTGAGCAATGAAAAAAACGAATACCCCAATTAATAGCTAAAAAGCCAGATAAGGGGACCAATGGCTACCAACATAAAAGTGCATTCACCTAACACCAAAAACGATCCAAAAATATATATAAATTATGTAGCGCCAAAGGATAAATAAATTCAATATACACAAAATGTGTCAATTAACCGAAATGTAAATATATGTAAATGAAGTTCGTGTGTACATTGCTGGGTCGCAATGGGGCTCAAGTAAGTATTAGGGGAGGCTGGAGAGGCTGCTGCACTGAGAAGGTTTTTTACCTTCATGCATAGAATGCTTTAGGGTAAAAAAAAAATGTCAGTCTTTAAAACTGCTTTAATTTTGTTATCTGTCAAAGGAGAACTTTAACAAGTGCCTCAGTATATTGAGTCTCTGAACTCTTTGTATTGTTGTCAAGCAGCTTGAGCCAGGGAGTATCTGAGAGTGTTAAACTCCAGAAATAGTTGCCTAATGCCTACTTTTGAGCCCAGGTGTATTTATTTGTTTATTACCACGAAAAAAAGTTTATTAAAATCCAAATAGATAGCATACATTGTACTCACAAACGTAAGATGTATACATGCATGTAGGAAATAGGAACCAATCACCTCAAAGACACTTCTATACTGCTGGATGGCTTGATGGCATCCGCAATAACCTATCTTACACATTTCGAGGGAGAACCCTCTTCCTCAGAGCCAAAATTGTCACTGCACAGCAGCAGGACCACTTATTTTTGTGCTTTGGAGAACCTTCCTGCATACCACTTGAGCGCAGAAGAGATACTGTTTTTGGTATTTATTTGTTTGTTCAATTGATATATACAACATTTCATTTAAAGAACAACAGTATCTTTATATAAATTGTTCTTCAATTAATGTTGCAAACTAGGGATAGACCGATTATCAGCAAGGCCGATATATTGGTGGCTGATATGCACTTTCCCCGATATCGGCACCGGAACTGGCCGATATTGCCGATATTTTTGTGATGTCATTCTGTCTTCTTAAGGCCGCCTCCCCTCACCTTGGACAGCCTCGTCTGGAGTCAGGACAAGTCTCGTGGGAGTGTATCACAGCCATACACCCACCCACAGCAGCCCGGTGCCAGCCAGCCAGCCACCCACATCCACAGGCCATGTATCAGCCAGCCACAGGCACTGTACCAGCAAGCCAGCCAGCAACCCACAGGCCCTGTACCAGCCAGCCACCCACAGTCCCTGTACTTGCCAGCCACAGGCACTGTACCAGCCAGCCAGCCAGCCACCCACAGCCCCTGTGCCAGCCAGCCACCCACCACAGGGTGCCAGCCAGCCACCCACACACAGGGTGCCAGCCAGCCAGCGACCCACCACAGGGTGCCAGCAAGCCAGTCATTAAGCATTAAACAAAAATTAACATGTTCAGTACCAGATTTGTGTCAAAAATTGTCTTTATTTTTCAAAACTTTAAATGTACAAAATATCGGCCCATATCGGCCAATACCAATACGTTGTGACCAAAATATCGGTATCGGCCCTGAAAAAAACATATCGGTCTATCCCTATTGCAAACTCCCTGAGTGCAGCTCATCTGGTTTTACAGTATATTCACATTGGTCCTCAATCTAGCAATCTTCACGAAATAGGTTTCACTCATAGAACATGCTGCAAAGATTAAAGGAAAACTTTCTATCAAAGGTGTAGTTGTCTTTTAAACCTCAGCAGAAGGACCCTTTTATTGCTTAGTAGAATAGAATAGTGGTGAAGTACAAATGTACTACATAGTAGCATACATAGTATAGTATTTTACTATATCATAGTATACATAGTAATATTAGGGTAGTATATCCCTAAATACAGGGTTCTTTAATTTTACTAGTCTGAAACTGTGAGAACAATTTGAAATAAATATTAGTCTATCATTTTATGCCTGACCCACTTGGGAAGTGTGCAGTACCTTTCTTTGATAAAGTGTTAATGCTTTAATTTATGTGAAAAAAGACACTTCTCATAAATCTTTACATATATTAACATAATATGTTCAGCTATTTATAAGGGTTCGGGACAGTAGCTCAGGTAAGAGTTATAAATCTTCTCTTCCTTTCCCTGGATAAGCTAGAAACATAGCCGAAAACTGTTAATTCTGTTCTTACAACATAACAGGAACACTTAGTTCATTCATTTCTCCAGTACCGGGGAGTACATTTTCCTTGTCAAAGTTTAACAAAATATCTTTTAATGATGTATAAAAAAAAATCCCCTAATATGATACAGCTTACCAGTGCCAGCTTATGAGTGCCTGCAAATGTCAGAACAATCAGTGTTATAGAATGATTTGATCCCTTTGCAAGTTACTATTGTATGAGCATTTTCATGCAAGCTTGAAGCCTTAGTAAGGTTGAGCAGTTGTATAAATGAATCAGTCCTTGAGAACACAGCCTACATTTGTCATTGTTAGCTTATGACTCACTCAGGCAGCTTATCAAGATATGTCTCTTAAGAGATCAGATAAATAGGGACAATTGAAAATGTTTTTTTGCATATTGATAGCTCAGTACATTCTGGTCAACATTATTAGGCTTTTTTTTCAAACAAAATGCAAGAATTCTGCTCTACTAAAGCAATAATAAGTATAAATAGCAGTTGTGCTCATCTTTTTTCCTTGCTCATTATGGTGATAGCTAAAAAATGACATTACAAATTACATTTGTAAACATGTTTGCTTTTTTAATCTGAAATACTACAATTTTAAGTTCTCTTTAAATTCTTTCAATCTAGCATGTGCTTCTTCAGGCTTATTTTCATGTTTTCTAGTTCACTTACCTTTTGATGAAAAATGCCTGTTTACACAGCTAAGTAGCTCATGCTAAAAGTAACATGTAAAAGTGTAAAGCCTAGCACTGGCTTCTAAAAAAGAAAAAAAAAGAGATCCTGTTCCCTTATAGCAGGTTAAACAGCCCAGTGCTTGTGCTGTCTAATCTGTCCCTTTCTATGCTGTAAAAAACCTGGTTGATCCTGCCTGTCCCCCTTAGTGAGCTGACCATGGTAATCATGGCTGCTGATCCATGACACTGTGGTCAGGTTACGTGCCTCCCTCATCCTGCTGCTCTCCCCTCCCTCCCTGTCAGTCAGCTCCTGTGTGTGTAAGCCACTATTAGTAGCTGGCAGTAAAGTTTAAGAAAGATTATTGCCAGCGACTCTGTTCTACCAAGCCGTACTACACAGTGTACATGTTTGTATAAAGATGTGCCTCTAAATACCTTATTTCAATTTGTTTCTGGCCAGTCTCATGACCTCCGGACACTCTTCATCCCCGATCTAAGGGCTACACTGACGTCAGAGGGGGATCTTGGCCCCTTCCGTTGTAGCCCATAGATTGGGGGAGGAGAGTGGCAGGAGGTCACGTGACTGACCAGAAACAAACTGAAAGAAGTTATTTAAAGCCATCATGTTATATAAACATGTACACAGTGTAGTATGGCTTGGTAGAACAGAGGGGCTGGCAGTGCTCCTTCTTTGAGTTTACAACCACTTTATGTCAGAGCAGTGACTCATTGCAACGACTTATCATTGGGTGGATTCTGCTTGAGTTTCAGTGACAGTCAGTCTATCTAAAAGGAGATTACTACTGCTGTATTGTCCTTTTAGTGAGCCCCTAGTACTCTAGGAATCTTTTTGAAATGCATTAAATGTCAATCTAAAAAGCAAAAATTGTAAACTTGTAGAGATAAAGATAAAAAATAGCAGTTTGAAAACTTACAAACTTAAAAAAATAGGAAGTAAATTTGAAACTTTAAAGGAGAACTTGAGGCAATACATTAAATTCAGTAATGTAAAGTGAAATACTGAATGTTCTGCTTCTGTGAGTTTCAGACAACATTGTAGCTATAACACACAGTCAATGTGATGGAACGTTGAATCCTCTCTATCTACTTTGATTAGTGGTAGTTGCTCTCAGCTGCATGAGAGCATTTGTAGCATCAATTTGCTGATTCCCACAATCTCCTTCTGAAGTTCTCTTAGGCCTAAAAGTTATGTGTCAAAAAGCTAAGTAAATTTGAAAAAAAGCAGCCAATATGTGACTGCTGGCTATCTAATGGTGATATCACCTGCAGTGAAGCAGACTAGGTCAGCTTCACTGTCCCAGAAAGAAATATACAGTGCCAGTGTAAGAAAAAGACAGCTTTCATCAGGGGCTCCTTATACATTTTTTGTAAAGTGTTGATTTTAGCCTGCAGCAGACAATAGTTATATTGCATTTTCAATAAATTAAAAATTTGTCCAACAGCGATACAAAGTAAACTCGAAACATCTCTGGATGAACAATTCTAACTAAAGCATATCTTTACCCAAAAGCAAAACAAAACAAGTATTGTAGTTTATCCGGCCTTAGATGTGGTGACTGCATTCTTTATCCATGGATGAGCAGCATTGTCCCTGTAAGCATCTCTCCTGATTTGGACTAAAAACACCACCTCTACTCCTTTACATAAGTAGGAAGCATTTTGTAGTTTACTGTAGATGGCTACGAAAATTGATAACACTGGGGTTCATTTACTAAAACTAGAGAGTGCAAAATCTGCTGCAGCTCTGCATAGAAACCAATCAGCTTCCAGGTTTTTTTTTTTTTGTGAAATCCTAATTGAACAAGCTGAACTTAGAATCTGGTTGGCTTCCATGCACAGCTGCAGCAGATTTTCCATAGTTTGTGAGGTTGAAAAAAGACATCAGTCCATCCAGTTCAACCTATGATGTGTGTGTGTGTCTGCTGTTAACCATACATTGTATACCCCTGTATGTTGTGGTCTTTAAGGTGCCCATCTAATAGTTTTTTGAAACTATCAATGCTCCCCGCTGATACGACTGCTTGTGGAAGAGAATTTCACATCCCCACTGCTCTGACAGTAAAGAACCCCTTACGTATTTTTAGCTTAAACCGTTTTTCCTCAAGTTTTAGTGAGTGGCCACGTGTCTTATTGTATCTCCTTTCTCTGAATAGTTTGTTCTTTATGCTAGGGTCGCCAGTACAATATTTGTACATTGTTATCATATCCCCCCCTCAATCGTCTCTTCTCCAGAGAGAATAGGTTCAGTGCTTGTAGCCTTTCCTCATAGCTGATGTCCTCCATTCCCCTAATTATTTTTGTTGCCCTTCTCTGGACTTTCTCCAATTCCAGCACATCCTTCCTGAGGACCGGTGCCCAGAACTGGACAGCATACTCCAGATGTGGCCGGACCAGAGTCTTGTAGAGAGGGAAAATAATCTCTTTATTTCTGGATTTTGTTATCTTTATTTTTAGTAAACCAACCCTGAAATGAAATATCAGTTAAGTACAAAGGAAAAAATAATTAAAATAGTTTAGAAAGTGGGGTTTGGAAGACCTAGATTGAAAACAGTAACTGAAAATATAACTACTTCCTTTGTCCCTAATCTTCCAGATTACATCTTGAAATTCGTGATCCTCTGATAGCTGATGTTTAAACAAACCGCAGTAGAAAATAAAACACTTTTTCAACACAATCATGTGGTGGCAGCACATTAGGTCCTTTTTACCCTCTCCATACCCCTGGTGCTACAAAGATTCAACTTTATGGGACAGGACAATTTCTGCCATTTTCCACTTCACTGTAAAGGGAGATGTGGACAATCTCTTGAACTTGAGTCAATATTTGTGTGCCGGGACAGATTCAGAGCAAAATATGAGGTACAGCCAGCATAAAGTGACACTGACCCTTAACTCTGGTTTTCAAAAAGAAAAATTCTATTTAAGCATGTACTCTTAACTAAAAAAAGTACTTGCTGTTACTCTGTTTCCTCCATTTCTCCCAATTCCTTGTTTTTGCTGCTGTGAGCTGACTTTCTGCTAGAGGGTGGCTACCTTCATTCTTCATGGCCTCGCTATATGTAGTAATGTAGTCACCCTCTCTTGTTCAATCCTGGGATGGACTAGTCACTAGGGACTATGGGATTTTTAACATGCAGTGCACATGACCACAACTGATGTACCCTGCTTGTTCAAAATAAGAGTGAAGGGGAAAAAAGAGTGATTCAGGTTTCAAAAAAGACATTACAAGGTGGCAGAAAAACACAGTAAGAAGCAATTTCATGAAAAAAAACAGATGTATAGGCCATTAATTAGTGGATGTGTATGGATTATTTTTGGAGAACAAGGATATAATGTAGTGTGCCTAAAATGTGCAGTGGTGGATTAGGAAGTTTTTCATGTATTAAGGATCTCTTTTTTTAAAGGTATCAGAGGTAATTACATAGACTTTATAAGAATAACATCTAGTAGAAAGGGAATAGAGATAAAGATCTAAACACAATTAAGCCTCGTACACACGCAACGATTGTTGGCCGTGAATTTTCGGCCACTGTCCGATCGGCCGATTTTCAGCTTGTTAGTATGATAGTATGATGCTTCCAAAAACCGGCCGAACAAAATCTGGTGTGCATGCTTTAAAATTTTTGTTGGCCGTCAACAGAACGGCCGATTTTCCATCAGTCAGTACAGATTTCGGCAGACAAAAATCAGATGAGCAAGACTGGGCATGCTCCGAGAAGAAAAAACACACGGAAAGTTAACCAGCACATGACATCACTTCTGAAGTTGGTTTTTGTTGGCCGAGAAAATTCCTGTGCAGTCTAGAGCACATTTCAACCAACACAACAACACTGGACAAAAGATGGCCGATCGGTCGGCCAACAATCCTTGCGTGTGTACGAGGCTTAAGACCAGGATTTTCAAGTGCAATATCTGATGCTAAAGTAACATTGTAGTAAATGTAATTCATTCCTCGACTCTCATTTCTTTCGGCAACTCTGAATCCTGCTTGCAAGTTTATTAGGTCCTTTAAGAAACTATATGTTCTTGCAGGCTCTTCTAATACTTACTGGTTTTTTTTTACCTGTAGTTATTCTGGTTGTCTTGCCCTGTTCTAAACTTGCTTGCTGATTATGATAAAATATTAGACGAAAACCTATTGTCATTAACTGCAGATCCAATGATAGAATGAAAGACAAGGATTACTTTTGCTACTGGCAGAACAGACTGTTCTAGTCCAGCGTTCTTTGAAAAAATACTGTGCGCTCAGGCACAATTCTCCAGGGCCGCAGGTTAATTATTGTTTTCTTTTCCCCAGGTTTCCCTTCTGATTACAAGTGCAGATTGTTAGCTAAACTGTTCAAAGATACTTATCTTGCATTTCTGCCTTGTTTCCTTTCATCGCCATATACGTCATGTTTTTTTTGATACATTATTAAAATCTCAATGAGCAATGTAATTTGCTAAACAGGATGTTGGATCCTATGTCTAAAGATTGCAGAATGCTAAACAGCATTGGCATCTCAGCAATGTCCTGTCATTACAAATGTCAGAGTGGCAAAACTGTGCATATACGGTACTTCACTTATTAATGCAAGAGAAAACAGCGCAAAGGGGATTTCCAGCGTTAATTAAAAATAAATCTTCCATCTGCTTCATTATTGCAACACATTGGAGCAATCATCACAATTCCTAGCAGCATAAAGACCCTCATCCAGCCATGATTTTCATTGACCAGAGTACTAAAGTGCTGTCTTGTCTAATATAGTAGTGTTAATGGTACAGCAAAACATGTGACTTCACTAACTGTGACCATCTTTCAGAAAGTCCTGTAGTTGACCTCTGAAATAAAAGCTTGAGGGTAGAGCAGAAAAAAAAAATGTACTGTTTAAAGCGGAGTTCCACCCAAAAGTGGAACTTCCGCTTTAGGTAGTCCTAACCCCCTGACATGCCACATTTGGCATATCATTTTTTTGGGGGGGGGGGGCGGGTACCTAGTTTTGACAGGTACCGGCTCCCGGTCTTCTGCTGCTTTAGCCCATCTGCTTCAAGGTTCAAGGAATGTTGTGCATTCAGAGATGGTATTCTGCATACCTTGGTTATAAGGTTATAAGGAGTGGTTATTTGAGTTACTATTGCCTCTGATATCAACAAGGCATTTTCGTTCACACAACTGCAGATCACTGGATATTTTCTCTTTTTTTGGACCATTCTCTGTAAACCATAGAGATGGTTGTGTGTGAAAATCCCAGTAGATCAGCAGTTGTTAAAATACTCAGACCAGCTCATCTGGCACCAACAGCCATGCCACATTCTTTTTTTTGTTCCATAAGAGTTTTATTGAAGAAAAATGGGAACAATACAGGGCAATAGACATACAGAATCAAAATTCACATAAGATTTATGCCATATGTGTATGGAAAGAGGAGGACCAACATGGTCTACAAAAGCAAGGAGGAAATGGCATGCAACGCAACAATGAGGAACATATGTTAACACACCGTAATGAGTGTATATTTTTGATCGATGTTCACATATTGAGATACTGTCAGCAGCACATCACAATTTTTCATTATATACTCTCAGATATTTATTTTTTTAAGGTGAGGTGTTCTTGTGTCCTAAATGAGGGCAGTATTTTGTGTTCAGTCCTTTGGTTTTGGGATGTAAAAAACCGTGAAACAATATCCTGAGTATTTAAACAAAGAGCACTTCATTCTAGGATCAGTATCTTCTAGAGGTATCCACCACTATTTGAAAAACTCCCCGAGCAAATGTCCTAAACATTTTCAGGAAATATCAATAAAAGGTTTGGTAGGATACACCAGTGCTGATATTATCAGGGACAGCAATTACTTTTAGTTTCAATACATTTTTATTGAGACATTTTCCAAATAATACAAGAAGAAAACAGCTGTGTAGGCAACATCGGTAAGGATATTACAAACAAACGTAGGCATGTATAAGAAAATCAATTACAAAGTCATATCACAATATGTGACAATCAAGTAAAAAAGTGACAGTTCGGCAAAAATGATGTACTAAGTATATTCCAGTAGTGTCATGTGGCCAATATGGCATTTTTTGATCGGTAGGCAGTTTGTGCCAGTGGGGCTGACCGTGGAAGTATGGAGAAAACAATCTACAAGAGGGGTACCAAAGGCTTGGTGGTAACATGAGGATCATGTTGGGACCAGATGTTTGGTAGAATAGTAAACATCACTTATTTTTACACGCATAATAAAATGATTGTTGTTGTGTTTATGAAGTGCCCACAGAGATGTGCTGCTGGGCTTTCCATTGCTGACATTTTATTTGCTGACAATTAAAATCTTTATTTAAAAAAAAGTAAACAATATATTTTATTGATGGCAAATCTGAGAAATAAACAATAAAAGAGAGTAGTTACAGCTGTTTTTTTAATATTTGTAAGTTTTTGTTTTTTTGGTCAACACTTGTAAATGAATTTGAAAGTGGAAAGATTGTTTGACAGTGAAAGACAGAAGCAGTTTCATGGCTCTCCACTGCTTAAATAAAAAAAAATGAATTACCCTGTTGTTTGTAAGATTTTGACTGATATAATGTAAAGACCAAGTCTGATATCTTTAAATAGGACTGTATGCTACCAACATTAGTGTATGTAAATTCTGTTTGCTTTTTAGTATGTTATGTTATACCAATAATATATAACTAAAGAACAAAACCTGCTAACATGGGTGTGATCAGTCATGTGGTCCTTGAATAGTGCAGAATCCAAACCAGACCTTTGATCATAAAGGTTCAGCCTCTGTAACACGCCATCAAAGTGGATCCCAGGGACTCTTTGTGATAAAATACATTTTTAGATAAACCTTTTTCTGTTACAGTCATTCAAGTGGTGTAACACTGGCATAGCAGAAGTTAGATATTGCTGAACAGGGTTACATTTTAAAGGCTGGAGCACCACTGGAAGCTGCTTAGAAAGGTGAATTGTCAAAGTCATTTTTCCCAACTCTATTCCTGCCCACCTGGGAGATTTGAGTTTTCCACTACCTTTGTATGTTCCAGCTCTTCATGTTCAATTCTTCATTATTTGAAATAAAGGAATCCAATAGGGTGGGTGGCACCTATATATAATGGCCACAACAGGTGTTTAGACTATGGTCTCAGTTACAGAGATCTAACCAGCAAGATCACAGAGAGATGCAAGAAAATATCAGACTTTATTTCTCCAGTATCTACCTTAAACTGAGATATCAGTTTTGGGTGGACTTGCCCTTAAAGCTGTGCCCCTTGATGTTGTCTTGATCTTTCTACCCAAACACAACAGAAACTGCTGATCCATCTACCAGCCTTGCCAGTGATTCAGTTTTTTTGGATATTGCAGTGACATGCAACACAGGACACCACTGAAGACGAGTAAATTGACTTTTTCCCTATATTAATCTAAATGATAATATGTTCATGCCTTTGAAACGACACATCCATTATAGTTTACTTCTATTGTAAAAATCAGCCACAGAAACAACTGAGGAAATGACAAAAACAAATAAGAAAACCTTACTTTCATATATCATTTATAACTGGGCAATGGGATTTGTTGTGCTTTTGTACTTCTGGCATGGCAATAGAGTACAGGCTGAAAGAATAAGCAAGGGAATGCGAATCATTTTCAGTATATTTTTTAAAACAATCTGTGCACTTGGCATTTCTAATTGATTTCTGAATTCTCCGCAGCGGGGTCACAAGCCTGTATGCTCTTTATTTTTTTTCTCTCTCAAAGCATGAAACTCTCACGGCATGATCAATTTTCAGCACCTGGAAAGAGAACATGCTCTACACATTAACTGCTACCAACAAAGAATGCGTCTCAATACAGTTACACTTAGTTGTTTTGTCTTGACAGAAGGAATCTTATCGAATTCTCTTTGATAGCAGCATGACATTTTGCAGCAAACCAAATGTAAAGTTCTGCCTAGAAAGTCCGTGCACTTTATCAATCATGAATTCTCCTTTACAAGTCCTACACAAGTAACTCTTGATTGACACTTCTAAGGCACCGATGCCATTGAACGGTGTCTTGTATTTGTCATGAGTTTTTCTTTCTTTAGGAACTGTACTCATCAGGAACTTATGTTCTCTCTGCTGGTAGATTAAAGTCTTTTTTTTTTGCCATTTGTCAGTGGATTTGACTGTCACCAAAACCATACACCTTGAATTATTACCATATATTTAAATCTGTTCTACTGATGCAGTGGGTTATTTTAACTAACAATAGTGCGGTCGTGCCACACTGCACCCAAATAAAATGTATGTTCTTTTTTTTTCCCCACAAATAGAGCTTTTTGTTAGTGGTATTTGATCAACTCTGCTATTTTTATTTTTTGCACTATAAACAAAAAATATATGTTTTACATTCTGCTCTTAAACACATCCCAAAAAAATATGTAAAAAATCGAATTTATTTATAAAGTTAGGCCAATATGTATTCCTATACATATTTTTGGTAAAAAAAAAAATCCCAATAAGCGTATATTATGTGGTTTGCGTGAAAGTTATAGCATCTAGAAACTATCGGATATAGTTATAGTATTTTAATTAATACATTTTTTTATAATTTTTTTGTAATGGTGGTGATCAGCGGCTTATAGCGGGACTGCAATATTACGGAGGACAAATCGGACACCTAACCAACACTTTTTTGGGAACCAGTGACACTAATACAGTTATCAGTGCTACAAATATGCATTGTCACTGTACTAATGACACTGGCAGGGAAAGGTTTAACATCAGGGGCAATCAAAAGATAATCTGTGTGCCTACATAATGTTTCAGTGTACTGGGGGGGGGGTAATTTTACTAGTTGAAGGCATGGATCAATGTTTCTGCTTCCCAAAAACACAGGATCAATGCTTTCTGTACTGACAGAAGGGCAATCTGCCTTATTTACATAGGCAAACTGCCATTTGGTCAGTGTCCTAAATGATCAGCGGGTGTTGGCGGACATGGAGCAAGCCAACGGCGGTGCGCACTTGCGCCCGATACCCGGAAGTGCAGAATCACGTATATCTATGTTATCCTAAACAGCGTGGCCACCCCGTAGCAATAAATGTGTTATGGGGAAGTTGGCAAATGATTAAAGCTTCAGTGTTATGTTTATTATTTAGAAAAAAAAAGTTATACTTGCCTGCTCTGTACAATATTTTTGCACAAAGCAGCCTCAATTCTTTTCTTCTGAAGTCC
>NC_138769.1:433382684-433537684 GCF_965119305.1 Pelophylax lessonae
GACTTCCCATATAGTGCAGATCAATGAATAGGAGCAAATTATGGGCCACTGAGTGGCCAGTGATGGTGTACCTTCCACAATAGTTACTTTATTCCTGTACCTGGATCCTTTCTCACCATCTTACAGATGAGAAAGACCCAGAGTGCACACCAAACTGCGCATGTGCCATAGGCAGTGAACATACAGAAAACATGCTGGAAAAATGGGAAGAGATTAGAACCTATTCTACAAACATTTCCTTCCCCTGGATTTTTTTTATGTATTTCCCCTTTAAGCATAGTCTGCCTACCAGTGGAGCTTCTAAGAGTCCTACATACCATTTACATTTTTCTTAAATTAGATTGCTGCATTCATTTTTCTGTTTTATGAGTTTTAATATTTTTCTTCTTTATTTTCACCCAGAGATACTGTAAATTATGCATTTTTTTTCTAAAGTGGTTATGCTTTCTCACTTCACTGTATCCATGGAGTTGTCATCCAGGCAAGACTGTCTTCCACCCATTCATCTCTATTACATGGGGGGATTCATAGTTTACATAAGGAAGATAACAATGTTTGAGCTTTCATTTCCACTCACAGGTAGTGACAAGGACACTGCATTTCTAGCAAGATCAAAAGGTATTTTCTATACTTGCTACATAAAGGATTGGTAAGCTGCAGTATATGTTTGTTCTTGGGTTTAGATATCTTTTAATAAATGAGTGAATCACTGCTAGCTCCCCTACCCATTCTTGATGACCTCCTGTCACCTCCTGTGCAGTCTGCTTGCCGGTAGTAAATTAATGGTTCTCCAGTTAGAACAAATTGGAATTTGCAGAAAACATCCAAATGTACAAGAAAGATTTACTGCAAGTTCAGATTTGGGTTTAAAACTCATCATTAACTGCAAGATGATCTAATGCTCCAACAATAAAATGAAATATCTTTTTTTGTGTGAATGACCCTTTATAAAATATAAGGGTTACATTTGTGTTATGTCATCCATAGGTGTGTGTGTGAAACCACATTTCAGGAAAATATATGCACATGCCAAATGCATTGGATATATGCAGTCTTTATTTTAATATAGGGTTTGTGTGAAGTCAGCACATGGGAAAAAACATCTATTATTTTGTGTTCGCAAGTTCTGTAGTTTTACAACAATTTAAAAGGAATGATCAAGAAGCTTAGAAATGATAACTTGTACTGGGCAATTATGAAGTTCTGTGAACATCAAAAAGCTGAACATCTGTATGATTCAGAAAATACCTTGATATTTGTTCCCTTTTCTCTGGGCTATTTGACATTTGATAGAAAGCTTCAATCATACCATTGCTGCAAATGCTGGAATGCCTACATGATGGAACCTCCATATCACACATGTCAACAGATGCAATAACATTTTCAGGATATGTGCCATTGACATTTGTTGTAGCTTTAATTAGATCCTGGAGCATACATTGTGTCCTTGTACTTATTTTGATAGAAAAACATATCTGCAATACTTTACTGTATTAACCTTTTGAAGGGGAATTTAATGTAAGTGTATAGTAATTTGATAACATAGCATATTAAATATAGGAGATAAAATAGGAAGATAACCACCTAAAATGAAAAAGGTGAAATACTTTCCTTCAGGCAGCAGAAGCCAAACACAGTTTCCTAAATGAATCCTAAAAAGTAAAATTTGCCTATCCTGATTTTATAGTAGTAAAATGCTTTTAGAACAGCATGTAGTTGTACTTTTGAATAGGGATGAGCTAAATGTACCCAAGTTTGGGTCAAGGCTAGTTAGGTAAACATTGAGTTCAGGTTCTGGGGACTGTCAAAAAATGGTTCAGGTTCTGAATCGGAACCCCATTGATGTCCATGGGAGCTAAATGTTAAAAAAAGTAATGACCGTTTCTAGGCTAATAGGTAGGTGATTGACAAATAAAAATGGCATGCATGCTGGGAAATGTCATGGGGAATATGTATAAAAGCAAAACAAATTAAAAATTAAAAACAATTTGGCAGGGAGCAGCAATTTTAATAATGATTTAAGGTCAAAATTAAAAATGCTACATTTCTTTAAGAAACATGCATAGGGGTGCCCCTAACCTGCCTGTAAAAAACGGTTAATCTGTACAATCCATGTAACCTGCTACAGTAACATTTACAAAGCAAATGCAGTTTAAATTGTTGGCAAATGACAGCTTCTATTGTCTTTTGTTTCTAACAATGCGACTGGGGATTCCCTTCATCTCCACCAGACCCTCATCCCCCCCCACAAAAAAAAAGTATTGGCTTCCCCATAAAAATACATCCCAGAACCTTATCCTTGATGAAAGTCTGGTATGGTTTTTAGGGGGAAACCTTACACAAAAAAAGTCTATAGAAGAAAAAGGGTGGGGTTACTCCCAACAATCCATACCAGACCCTTATCTGAGCATGCAGCCTGGCAGGCCAGGAAAAGGGGGTAAAGGGGTCATGCGCCATACCATACCACATACCATTAGCATGGGGTGGTACCTTATCAGGTACCTTTATTGCCATGTTGATGAGGACAAGAGTCTGGCTCATTGGTTGTAGGATCTGTGGGCAGGTGGCTTATCCTAATCTAGAAGCCAACCTTTAACAATAAGGGGCCAACCTGATACTGGCCCACACCCTACATGAGTAAGTAAGGGATACATAGTATAGCTACTATATAATATATTTGGCTCCTGCCAAACGGGCTAGAAATAAAGCTTTTGGATGCATGCAATAACAGCCAGATCAAACCTGGGTTCATACTGAACCTTGAGCTCAGCCCTACTTTTGAAATATTATTGGAACTTATTTTTTTAATACTTATTTGATTTTTAATTTAATTCATCATATTTCTGAAGAACAGTTATGAGGAAATAAAAAGCACCTGTGCATGTTTAAGAATTTACATATTCTAAACAAAGCAGTAAAAGCATTATAAAACAAGCCATTATTCACCATTATTCACCCCTGTAGCTGTAGGCATCATGGAGAAAAGTTCCCAACAAATGCACTGATTTTAACCCCCCTCCCCTTATTTTATTGCAACATTCATTCCATAGTGTATGCCTGCCTCAATCCAAAGCACATAGTGTGGTTTCTTACTTTTCTTTTCTCCCTCTGCTACTGCACAGAGCAATCCTGAGTGATGCCCCCACCAGCAAACAGCAGGTGATAGACAGCCTCAGCTGTTCGTGTTTCCTTGTGAGAGAGATGTGTGTACATTCCCTGCACTCAGGTCTCAGAATATGTTCAGTTCTCCTCTCTGTGCTATGCAGTATATGACATCAGATCCCAGACCCCCCCCCCCCCCTTGCCTCCTGCAACTCAGAAATGCTGTGTAAACTGTGTAATTTGAACATTTGTAGAGGAGAGCGGGCAGCAGATAAACAGGTACAACTTATGTAGGTGGATTTGTTTCATTTCTATGTATCACCTGAAGCAAGTGGGTATGTGTAAGAGTTTACAACTACTTTAATGTAGGCTAATGCCAAGTGCTGTAAGCTGCTAGAAATAGACTAAATCCAACTTCAGAGTCCCTGTTATGGTATTTGAAGATTAATTATTTCACAGTACATACCACAATGCAATTTTATGTCCATAGTTTGTTCACAGGTCCACTTTAAAACCACTTTGTTTGTTCATTTAGACCAGAATGCTTCAAAGTATCCATGTGTTTATCTATACAGTTCAGTAGAAAATGATTTCATTGGTAAAGTTGTCACCACTCTTATGTCTGTTCTGCAGAATTTTGGCAGTCAAGAGCAGTGAAGCCATAAAAGGACTTTTCAGTCACAGCTTTTTCTTAATCTGTCTTTGGACATACGTCCTGCATAATATTTCACAAATCATGGTGCAAATCATTGACAAAGGAAGCTTTGCCATTTCTTATAGATGGAGCACAAATAGTTTGATTCCATCCAGTTCAGAGCTCAAAGGAAACATAGAGAAACATACATATTTTATAGATCACACTAACCTGCTTTGCATGCTCCTGTCATGCTGTCTGAAGATGTGAAAGATTAAGTTCAGACAGTGTGAAATAAAACATAAGGCAGTCATACTACTGCTGCTGTACTGAACTCCCTGTACCAAACTGCCTTCTAGTTCACACACAAGTATGCCTGGTGCCTATAAATATTTGTTGGCTTCCCTAGGCAATATTAATTATAAATAGCTTTCCTCTTCAATTTTTTCCTCATTATTGAAATCTCTTTTATTCTGTTATTTTAATGTGTATTTTGCAAAAGCATGTGCAGACCGATGTATTTTTTTTTTTTTTTTTCCCTAATTATCATTGGTGCTACATATTTTACTGTTGTAGCGTGCATTCATAGAAGGCAGCTGTATTGCACACTCAAGCTTGCTATATACTGACTAACATTAGGAAGACAGATCTAAGACTACACACTTTGGAAGCAGAAAGATCTACAGTAACTTTCCTTATTTCAGACTAACTGTTGCTGCCCTTTCCAATGAACCTACCATTACTGGTCACTAAAGCATTTTCATTGTATAGTGTTTGGCAGGCAGTCATAGACCTGAAGTCATGGGAGTCAGAATCCTCGGAACAGTGAAACTGGCTTTGGTGTTGCACAAAAAAAGGCATTCCAGCTAATATAAGCAAATAGCAGACATTTTGTGGTATCTGTCCTAAGCAGGACCATTTTTTTTTTTTTTCAGAACGTTTAAAGTGATCATTTTTCCTCAGAGGCAAAACTAAACTGAGATCACATTGTAAAAGAAGCTGAAAAATACTCACCTCTTCAGAGGTTAGAAAGCCAAAGTTTAATTTTCTTGGAGAAGCTGCTATCTAGCACATCCATCCCTTGCTGCTCTGGGTTCCACAGCTCCTCCAGTTCAGCATTACAGGATACTGTAGACCAGGGATCCTCAAACTACGGCCCTCCAGCTGTTCCAGAACTACACATCCCATGAGGCATTGTAAAACTCTGACATTCACAGACAGGACTAAGCATGATGGGAATTGTAGTTCCTGAACAGCTGGAGGGCCGTAGTTTGAAGACTCCTGCTGTAGACTATAGCCTCGTACACACGCACTGATTGTTGGCCGTCTTTTGTCCAGTGTTGTTGTGTTGGTTGAAATGTGCTCTAGACTGCACATGAATTTTGTCGGCCAACAACAACCAACTGCAGAAGTGATGTCATGTTCTGGTTTACTTTTCGTGTGTTTTTTCTTCTCTGAGCATGCCCAGTCTTGCTCATCACATTTTTGTCGAAATCTGTACTGACTGAAGAACAATCGGCCGTTCTGGTGACGGCCAACAAAAATTTTATAGCATGCACACCAGATTTTGTTGGACCGAAAAGTCACAGTCGGTTGTCGGAAGCATCATACTAACAAGCCGACAATCGGCCGATCGGACGTTGGACGAAAATTCTCGGCCAACAATCGTTGCGTGTGTATGAGGCTTAACTAAGACAAAAGTGTTGGCTAGAGGCAGTGCCTGGATATCTTGAAATAAAATGAGGATTTGTCTTCTGACTTACCAAAGAGGTGCATATTTAAATGCTTCTTTTACAAGGTAAGTGCAGTTTAGTTTTAATAACTTTTTTTTGAAAATAATTTCTTTAAAGTTTTAGTATAAAGCAAACATAGTACAAGTAACAGTTTTGTAAGAATACAAGCAAATCAACAGCATGTGTGTGGCAAAGGGGGAACATGTCAAAGGGGTATTCGTATGACAGTATTCCCACCCAGAGGTCCACATCTGGTGATATCAACGCCAAACCCGGTGTGCCCTCCAATGATCTCTCAATTATGGTCCCGTAGGGGCACGCCAGCCTGGCTAAAACTTTATGATACCCAGGACCCCTAGGTTGAGGCTGTCAAGAAACATTTTAGTCAATAGCCAAAAAAAAAAAAGGGGGCAACAAAACAGACAATATAACTAGAAGTACAGTTCAGCAGTATAGAAACACATCAATAGAGCAACTCCTTAGTTTTAATAACTTTAAAATAGTTGAAAAAAAAAAAACCCAAAGCACCTTCAGACACCACCCCTACTACATGGAGAAAATATGTTTCTGTTCTACCTATTTATTCTCTCCCACTTTTTATTTTCTCTCATTAAACAGGTGGAAAGAGGTGGGGATACAAATAAAGAGCTGTGGGATTTGTAAATTAAATATTTGTTTTAGATCCACTAGAGTGTAAGCCTTACTATGGATGCGTCATTTTGTCTAATTTCATGATAATTTCTTCTTGTATGATGTGTACAGATTTTGTACATTACATCATATAACTAAAAAGAATATATACAACGTACATGTAGCAGATGTCAAGCCCATACTAAATACAAACGTAAATGCCCAGTGGCAATATCAGGCCTCATTTGTCTAATAATTCCTGCTGCTTTGACATCCTATTTGCATACAAATGTGTGCGTACTGCAAGAATATAACCTGTTGCTATGGCTTTCCACCACACGGACAATTCTTACTGCTGGGCATTATTAATGCTAATATAACATGGCATGCTTAGAACTGTGTCATTGTCATGCTTTTACTTGTTCCCTGCATTATTTTCTAAATTTATGGTTTTGTTTTCTCACTGAGCTCCATCTTCATAAAGTCATAAAATTATCTGTATCTTAAATGATAAATGCAGCTGAGCTACTTTCCTTCTCCGAAAGCCACTATGGGCAGATGATTAAGCATGCTGTGGAATCATTTGTTAAGGATTTTGCTTTTCTTTCTTTGCTGTCCTACAATTTTAGATTTGTATCTCACCATTGTGACTGTACAGGAGTCTTTCTTTCAGCCTCACCAAAACATGGCTTTGGTCAATAAGCTTCACTTAGCTTAGCTGACATAACTAAAAGCATGACTATTAAAAAAAAAAGATTTTTTTCATTTACTTTTGGATAATTTTATTTTTCATTTTTTTTTTTTTTTAAAGCCCTTCTTTAAAATGCTGCCTATGATTAAATAACTGAGTCTGAAATGGTTATTTACAGATTACTATACATGTTTTTCTATTTTATTGCTTGTCTCCCTGGTTACTCTCATGGACAGGATTGAATGTTTATGGATCAGCTGTATTGTTTCAGAGACCTTCTGTGCAGACTCCGAAGGTTATTATCCTTATATGGAAACATGACTACTTTGTAGTACAAGCTCTTGAAGAAGGGGCCGGTGACTATTTTGCTATTTTAAACAGAGAAGCCACAAGTATTTGCTGTCATAAGAGACCATAGTAAAATTAGTCCTAGAGTTTCAATCTGTTCATATTTATGGGAGATTTTGGAGGGTAAACAATTCAAGCATAAACAATGAATCCCATGAGTGCAGTGGGGTGCAGTATTATGAACATTATTGGTGTGTGGGAAAATTTTGTGTTAGATTTTTATACAATTAGAAAAAGTGTGCCCATTCCAGAATAGCAAGTTTAGGGTTGAGGGGTGTAGGTATGGTGTCAGCAGGTAAAGAGTGGGGGAGATAGGATTTGCATTCATGTGTGGAGGCTAAATGGTTGGTGGGAAAGGATTCTGCTAGTGTAATGAAGGCAGCAGGGGGATTGCTTTGTATCCAGAGTGTGTGTAGAGGGGGTTGGTTGCAGTGGTGAGAGTAAGGGAGGGCTCTGAAAGCAGGAGGGAGCGGAAGGGAGCCTGTCAGAGTGGAGAGAATAAAGGTTGGTGCTAGCAGTAGTGAGAGTGTGGGGAGGCTCTGGTAGGGTGATGAGAGCTGGGAGCTGTGCTGGCAGAGTGGAGAGAATATAGGGTGGTGCTAGCAGTAGTGAGAGTGTGGGTAGGCTCTGGTAGGGTGATGAGATCTGGGAGCTCTCCTGGCAGAGTGGAGAGAATATAGGGTGGTGCTAGCAGTAGTGAGAGTGTGGGGTTGCTCTGGTAGGGTGATGAGATCTTGGAGTTGTGCTGGCAGAGTGAAGATAATATAGGGTGGTGCTAGCAGTAGTGAGAGTGTGGGGTTGCTCTGGTAGGGTGATGAGATCTAGGAGCTGTGCTGGCAGAGTGAAGAGAATATAGGGTGGTGCTAGCAGTAGTGAGAGTGTGGGGAGGCTCTGGTAGGGGGATGAGATCTGGGAGCTGTGCTGGCAGAGTGAAGATAATATAGGGGGGTGCTAGCAGTAGTGAGAGTGTGGGAAGACTCTGGTAGAGTGATGAGATCTGGGAGTTGTGCGGGCAGAGTGGAGAGAATATAGGGTGGTGCTTGCAGTAGTGAGAGTTTGGGGTTGCTCTGGTAGGGTGATGAGATCTGGGAGCTGTGCTGGCAGAGTGAAGAGAATATAGGGTGGTGCTAGCAGTAGTGAGAGTGTGGGGAGGCTCTGGTAGGGTGATGAGATCTGGGAGCTGTGCTGGCAGAGTGAAGAGAATATAGGGTGGTGCTAGCAGTAGTGAGAGTGTGGGGTTGCTCTGGTAGGGTGATGAGATCTAGGAGCTGTGCTGGCAGAGTGAAGATAATATAGGGTGGTGCTAGCAGTAGTGAGAGTGTGGGGAGGCTCTGGTAGAGTGATGAGATCTGGGAGCTGTGCTGGCAGAGTGGAGAGAATATAGGGTGGTGCTAGAAGTAGTAAAAGTGTGGGGTTGCTCTGGTAGGGGGATGAGATCTGGGAGCTGTGCTGGCAGAGTGAAGAGAATATAGGGTGGTGCTAGCAGTAGTGAGAGTGTGGGGAGGCTCTGGTAGGGGGATGAGATCTGGGAGCTGTGCTGGCAGAGTGGAGAGAATATAGGGTGGTGCTAGCAGTAGTGAGAGTGTGGGGAGGCTCCAGTAGGGTGATGAGATCTGGGAGCTGTGCTGACAGAGTGAAGAGAATATAGGGTGGTGCTAGCAGTAGTAAGAGTGTGGGGGAGGCTCCGGTAGGGTGATGAGATCTGGGAGCTGTGCTGGCAGAGTGGAGAGAATATAGGGTGGTGCTAGCAGTAGTGAGAGTGTGGGGTTGCTCTGGTAGGGTGATGAGATCTAGGAGCTGTGCTGGCAGAGTGAAGATAATAAAGGGTGGTGCTAGCAGTAGTGAGAGTGTGGGGAGGCTCTGGTAGGGTGATGAGAGCTGGGAGCTGTGCTGGCAGAGTGAAGAGAATATAGGGTGGTTCTAGCAGTAGTGAGAGTGTGGGGTTGCTCTGGTAGGGTGATGAGATCTAGGAGCTGTGCTGGCAGAGTGAAGATAATAAAGGGTGGTGCTAGCAGTAGTAAGAGTGTGGGGAGGCTCTGGTAGGGTGATGAGAGCTGGGAGCTGTGCTGGCAGAATGAAGAGAATATAGGGTGGTTCTAGCAGTAGTGAGAGTGTGGGGAGGCTCTGGTAGGGTGATGAGAGCTGGGAGCTGTGCTGGCAGAGTGAAGAGAATATAGGGTGGTTCTAGCAGTAGTGAGAGTGTGGGGAGGCTCTGGTAGGGTGATGAGAGCTGGGAGCTGTGCTGGCAGAGTGAAGAGAATATGGGGTGGTGCTAGCAGTAGTGAGAGTGTGGGGTTGCTCTGGTAGGGTGATGAGATCTAGGAGCTGTGCTGGCAGAGTGAAGATAATAAAGGGTGGTGCTAGCAGTAGCGAGAGTGTGGGGAGGCTCTGGTAGGGTGATGAGAGCTGGGAGCTGTGCTGGCAGAGTGAAGAGAATATAGGGTGGTTCTAGCAGTAGTGAGAGTGTGGGGTTGCTCTGGTAGGGTGATGAGATCTAGGAGCTGTGCTGGCAGAGTGAAGATAATAAAGGGTGGTGCTAGCAGTAGTAAGAGTGTGGGGAGGCTCTGGTAGGGTGATGAGAGCTGGGAGCTGTGCTGGCAGAGTGAAGAGAATATAGGGTGGTTCTAGCAGTAGTGAGAGTGTGGGGAGGCTCTGGTAGGGTGATGAGAGCTGGGAGCTGTGCTGGCAGAGTGAAGAGAATATAGGGTGGTTCTAGCAGTAGTGAGAGTGTGGGGAGGCTCTGGTAGGGTGATGAGAGCTGGGAGCTGTGCTGGCAGAGTGAAGAGAATATGGGGTGGTGCTAGCAGTAGTGAGAGTGTGGGGTTGCTCTGGTAGGGTGATGAGATCTAGGAGCTGTGCTGGCAGAGTGGAGAGAATATAGGGTGGTGCTAGCAGTAGTGAGAGTGTGGGGAGGCTCCAGTAGGGTGATGAGATCTGGGAGCTGTGCTGACAGAGTGAAGAGAATATAGGGTGGTGCTAGCAGTAGTAAGAGTGTGGGGGAGGCTCCGGTAGGGTGATGAGATCTGGGAGCTGTGCTGGCAGAGTGGAGAGAATATAGGGTGGTTCTAGCAGTAGTGAGAGTGTGGGGTTGCTCTGGTAGGGTGATGAGATCTAGGAGCTGTGCTGGCAGAGTGAAGATAATAAAGGGTGGTGCTAGCAGTAGTAAGAGTGTGGGGAGGCTCTGGTAGGGTGATGGGAGCTGTGCTGGCAGAGTGAAGAGAATATAGGGTGGTTCTAGCAGTAGTGAGAGTGTGGGGAGGCTCTGGTAGGGTGATGAGAGCTGGGAGCTGTGCTGGCAGAGTGAAGAGAATATAGGGTGGTTCTAGCAGTAGTGAGAGTGTGGGGAGGCTCTGGTAGGGTGATGAGATCTAGGAGCTGTGCTGGCAGAGTGAAGAGAATATGGGGTGGTGCTAGCAGTAGTGAGAGTGTGGGGTTGCTCTGGTAGGGTGATGAGATCTAGGAGCTGTGCTGGCAGAGTGAAGATAATAAAGGGTGGTGCTAGCAGTAGTGAGAGTGTGGGGAGGCTCTGGTAGGGTGATGAGAGCTGGGAGCTGTGCTGGCAGAGTGAAGAGAATATAGGGTGGTTCTAGCAGTAGTGAGAGTGTGGGGTTGCTCTGGTAGGGTGATGAGATCTAGGAGCTGTGCTGGCAGAGTGAAGATAATAAAGGGTGGTGCTAGCAGTAGTAAGAGTGTGGGGAGGCTCTGGTAGGGTGATGAGAGCTGGGAGCTGTGCTGGCAGAGTGAAGAGAATATAGGGTGGTTCTAGCAGTAGTGAGAGTGTGGGGAGGCTCTGGTAGGGTGATGAGAGCTGGGAGCTGTGCTGGCAGAGTGAAGAGAATATAGGGTGGTTCTAGCAGTAGTGAGAGTGTGGGGAGGCTTTGGTAGGGTGATGAGAGCTGGGAGCTGTGCTGGCAGAGTGAAGAGAATATGGGGTGGTGCTAGCAGTAGTGAGAGTGTGGGGTTGCTCTGGTAGGGTGATGAGATCTAGGAGCTGTGCTGGCAGAGTGAAGATAATAAAGGGTGGTGCTAGCAGTAGTGAGAGTGTGGGGAGGCTCTGGTAGGGTGATGAGAGCTGGGAGCTGTGCTGGCAGAGTGAAGAGAATATAGGGTGGTTCTAGCAGTAGTGAGAGTGTGGGGTTGCTCTGGTAGGGTGATGAGATCTGGGAGCTGTGCTGGCAGAGTGAAGATAATGTAGGGTGGTGCTAGCAGTAGTGAGAGTGTGGGGTTGCTCTGGTAGGGTGATGAGATCTGGGAGCTGTGCTGGCAGAGTGAAGAGAATATAGGGTGGTTCTAGCAGTAGTGAGAGTGTGGGGTTGCTCTGGTAGGGTGATGAGATCTGGGAGCTGTGCTGGCAGAGTGAAGATAATGTAGGGTGGTGCTAGCAGTAGTGAGAGTGTGGGGTTGCTCTGGTAGGGTGATGAGATCTAGGAGCTGTGCTGGCAGAGTGAAGATAATAAAGGGTGGTGCTAGCAGTAGTAAGAGTGTGGGGAGGCTCTGGTAGGGTGATGAGAGCTGGGAGCTGTGCTGGCAGAGTGAAGAGAATATAGGGTGGTTCTAGCAGTAGTGAGAGTGTGGGGAGGCTCTGGTAGGGTGATGAGAGCTGGGAGCTGTGCTGGCAGAGTGAAGAGAATATGGGGTGGTGCTAGCAGTAGTGAGAGTGTGGGGTTGCTCTGGTAGGGTGATGAGATCTAGGAGCTGTGCTGGCAGAGTGAAGATAATGTAGGGTGGTGCTAGCAGTAGTGAGAGTGTGGGGTTGCTCTGGTAGGGTGATGAGATCTGGGAGCTGTGCTGGCAGAGTGAAGAGAATATAGGGTGGTGCTAGCAGTAGTGAGAGTGTGGGGTTGCTCTGGTAGGGTGATGAGATCTGGGAGCTGTGCTGGCAGAGTGAAGAGAATATAGGTTGGTGCTAGCAGTAGTGAGTGTGTGGGTAGGCTCTGGTAGGGTGATGATATCTGGGAGCTGTGCTGACAGAGTGAAGAGAATATGGGGTGGTGCTAGCAGTAGTTATAGTGTGGGGAGGCTCTGGTAGGGTGATGAGATCTGGGAGCTGTGCTGGCAGAGTGAAGAGAATATAGGGTGGTGCTAGCAGTAGTTATAGTGTGGGGAGGCTCTGGTAGGGTGATGAGATCTGGGAGCTGTGCTGGCAGAGTGAAGAGAATATAGGGTGGTGCTAGCAGTAGTTATAGTGTGGGGAGGCTCTGGTAGGGTGATGAGAGCTGGGAGCTGTGCTGGCAGAGTGGAGAGATCAGAGGGGGAAGGCTGCCAAAGTTGGAGATTTGTGAAAGGTAAACAGTGATTTGAAATCGGCGGGGTTGGGTGGGTTGCAGGATTACGAACATAATTGGTGTGTGAACATAATGCAGTTTTTAGTTTGCAATTGCAACAAAAAGTAAAACTCTAATATGCTTCAAGCCAAGATTGAGATTCCCCAGCTGTGTATATTCCCTGGAATTCAAAAAGTATGGCACAGACAGATTTTGCAAAAGTATCTCATGTGTTCTAAATGTGGTGCAGCGTGCTCCAAATTCACGTAACTGTCTAGAACCTGTACTTGGATTCAGTGCATGCTGCGCCACTTTTAAAATGCATGTCTCTGTATGCCAAAAAAGAGTTGGCTTTACTTTTGTAAGATGTGAACTGTCAGCATTTTATTTTGAATTTGGTGCAGGTGTTGCACCACAATGTAGAAGTGGAGAAAATTAGAACTACCTGAATTTGGAGGCCTGAGTCTTTGTCAGAATCAAAACTTTTGCAGATGTATTTTTAACCACTTGCCACCTAGCCGCTGCAGTTATATGGCGGCAGGTCTACAGGTTCCCGCGAATTGCCACGATTGCCGCCGGGCACCAGCGATCGCTCCTGATTAAGGGAGAATGGCGGTCTGCTGTTGTAAACACAGCAGACCATTGTTCTCTCTGCTATCAACACAGAGCCCTGTGTTTCTGCTATTTAGGAACACAGTTATCTGTGTAGAGATTACACGTCCACAGTTAGAAAACACCCCCTAGGCCAGTGATGGCGAACCTTGCCACCCCAGATGTTTTGGAACTACATTTCCCATGATGTTGAGCTACACTGCAGAGTGCATGAGCATCATAGGAAATGTAGTTTTAAAACATCTAGGGTGCCAAGGTTCGCCATCTCTGCTCTAGGCTCACACTTAACCCTTTGATCACCTCTGGGTTAACCCCCTTCCCTACCAGTGTCATTATTACAGTAACAGTGCATATTTTTAGCACTGAATACTGTAATAATGTCACTGGTTTGCCCAAAAGTGTCAAAAATGTCAGTTAGGGGTCCAATCTGTCCGCCATTGTGTCGCAGGCCCACTAAAAATTGCTAATCGCCGCCATTACTAGTAAAAAAAAAAAATAACATAAATCTTTCCCCTAGTTTGTAGACGCGATAACTTTTGTGCAAACCAATCAAAATAAGCTTATTGGGATTTTTTTTTACCAAAAATATGTAGCAGAACACAAATTGGTAAAACATTATGAAAACATTTGATTTTTTCTTTCTTGGGAATGTTATATAGCAGAAAGTAAAAAAATATTGTTTTTTTTTTTTTTTAAGGCCCCTTTCACACTTATGCGACGCAATTTTACCATGATTTTGCGGCGTGATTTTGATGCGACTTTGCCGCGATTTTGACACGATTTTGAAAGCAATTGCTATGGCTCAAAACGCAATCAAATCGTGGCAAAGTAGTGCAGGAACTACTTTGAAGTCGGTGCGACTTCAAAACGCACTGATATGAATGGGGCTCATTGAAAATAATGGAAAACGACTTGTCGCGCGATTTTGCGGTCCAAAATCGCGGGACAAGTCGCACTAGTGTGAAAGGGGCCTTAATGTCGCTCTTTTTTTGTTTATAGCGCAAAAAATAAAAATACCACCAAAAAAAATCTCTATTTGTGGAAAAAAAAGGACATCAATTTTATTTGGGTACAGCGTCGTACGACCGCCCAATTGTTTGTTAAAATATCCCAGTGCTGAATCGCAAAAATTGGCCTGGTCATTAAGGGGGAAAATTTTCCGGTCCAGAAGTGGTTAATTAGGCACAACACATTACCGAGAGCAATTCATGGCAGAAAAGTGGTGCAGCAGCTTTATTGAATTCCCTTCATTATGTATAGCTAAATGAGTAGAAAATAAAACTTGCATATTCATTATTGCCCATGCCCTGACAGACCAATAGTCTAAGGTCTACTCTAGCTAGATATGTTTGAGAATCACAAAGTTTCCTTGTACCACTAGGAATGAGGAGAATGTTAATAATGTGACTAAATCCTTGTGTGTATAAATAGATAGATAGATAGATAGATAGATAGATAGATAGATAGATAGATAGATAGATAGATAGATAGATAGATAGATAGATGGATGGATGGATGGATGGATGGATGGATGGATGGATGGATGGATGGATGGATGGATGGATGGATGGATGGATAGATAGATAGATAGATAGATAGATAGATAGATAGATAGATAGATAGATAGATAGATAGATAGACAGACAGACAGACAGACAGACAGACAGACAGACAGACAGACAGATAGATAGACACATATATATATACCACTAGGAATGAGGAGAATGTTAATAATGTGACTAAATTCGTGTGTGTATAAATATATATCTATATAGATAGATAGATGGATGGATGGATGGATGGATAGATAGATAGATAGATAGACACACATATATATATATATATATATATATATATATATATATATATATATATATATATATATATATATATATATATATATATATATATATATATATATATATATATATATATATATATATTTATATAAATTTATATATATTCATATATATATATATGTAAATACACACACATTTATATATAAGATTTGCCTTTAGTTATACTTTACCCTGCATTGTTTTGTCTGTATTGGCTGCCTCAATGTGGAGTGTATGTCTTTATTTAACTGAGTGGCTGGTTTATCTTGATTTACAGAAAGCTGGAGGTAATATCACTTCTTCCGTTTAGTCATTGCTGTGACTAACTTTTCTGCAGTTTATGTTAAATGATTATGTGGGCTATTTCCCTATTGTCTTCCTTCACATATTTCTGTTATAGTTTGGTATGAAAAGAAATAGCGGGATTCTGACAATGCTGAGATAAATTTAATACCATGCAAACAACACCAGTTGAATCTAGCAAGAATCCTAAAAAACTGACAACTGGCTTTACAGATGTAGCTGTCTATCACAAGTGGAAGGTCACCTTTTGAAGTTATTTTAGTGAATGGAGCTGCAATGTCACAAGTGTACATTAACCACTTTAAGTCCATCTTTTAGCAGTTTTACTGCTACAGGGCGCACTTGTGCGCCCGATCAGGTATATATACGTGACCTGACACCTGGCAGGGGACGCACATGCTAGGGGCTCGCTTCCGCTGTGATTACATCGGTGGGTGCAGGGTACTCGATGTCAATCGGCAGGCAAAGACACAGAACTGTGATCTACCCTATGTAAACAAGGCAGATGGCCATTCTGACAGAAGGGAAGGAATGGAGTTTGTCTCCCTGCAAAGCACCTCACACAGTATAGTAAAACATTGGCTAGATGTTAACCCCTTCCCAGCCAGTGTCATTAGTACAGTGACAGCACATATTTTTAGCACTGATCACTGTATTAGTGTCACTCGCCCCCAAAAAGTGTCAAGAATGTCAGTTAGTGTCAGAATGTCTGCCGCAATATCGCAGTCCTGCTATAAGTCGCTGATCGCATCATTACTAGTAAAAAAAAAAAATAAATAAAAATGTTGCATAATTTGAAGATGCTATAACTGTGCAAACCAATCAATATTCGCTTAGTAGGTTTTATTTTTACCAAAAATATGTAGCAGAATACATATTGACCTAAATGTATCTAGAAATTTGATTTTTTACATTTTTTTTTATTGGATAGGTTTTATAGCAGAAAGTAAACATTTTTTTTTTCAAAATTTTGGATTTTCTGTTGTTGATGTTATTTGGGTACAGCATTGCATGACCACATAATTGTCAGTTAAAGTAACACGGTGCCGTATCATAAAAAATCATGAGGGGAGTAAATCTTCCAGAGCTTAAGTGGATAAAGTGATATTAAAGGCAATTTTTTTTAAGAACTTGCTTTGTGCAGTGGTTTTGCACTGATCCTCTTCTTCTCAGGTCCCCCGCCAGTGCTTCTGGCCCCTCCCACCTGCCAAGTGCCCTCAGAGAAAGCAGCTTGCAATTGGGGCACCCAAGCAGTCTTGCTCCCTAGTCACTGCTCTATGTGTCCATGCACACACAAAGCTGTGGCTCAGCCCTACCCCCTCTCTCTGATCATTGGCTCACTGGCTGTGATTGACTGACTGATGTCTCAGCCAATGAGGAGGAAGAGTCCTCAGAGAGCCAAGACTCTTTTGTACATTTGATAAAGCGTGATTAATCAGCGCTGAGCAATGAAAAAAACGAATACCCCAATTAATAGCTAAAAAGCCAGATAAGGGGACCAATGGCTACCAACATAAAAGTGCATTCACCTAACACCAAAAACGATCCAAAAATATATATAAATGATGTAGCGCCAAAGGATAAATAAATTCAATATACACAAAATGTGTCAATTAACCGAAATGTAAATATATGTAAATGAAGTTCGTGTGTACATTGCTAGGTCGCAATGGGGCTCAAGTAAGTATTAGGGGAGGCTGGAGAGGCTGCTGCACAGAGAAGGTTTTTTACCTTCATGCATAGAATGCTTAAGGGTAAAAAAAAAAATGTCAGTCTTTAAAACTGCTTTAATTTTGTTATCTGTCAAAGGAGAACTTTAACAAGTGCCTCTGTATATTGAGTCTCTGAACTCTTTGTATTGTTGTCAAGCAGCTTGAGCCAGGGAGTATCTGAGAGTGTTAAACTCCAGAAATAGTTGCCTAATGCCTACTTTTGAGCCCAGGTGTATTTATTTGTTTATTACCACGAGAAAAAGTTTATTAAAATCCAAATAGATAGCATACATTGTACTCACAAACGTAAGATGTATACATGCATGTAGGAAATAGGAACCAATCACCTCAAAGACACTTCTATACTGCTGGATGGCTTGATGGCACAGCAGCAGGACCGCTTATTTTTGTGCTTTGGAGAACCTTCCTGCATACCACTTGAGCGCAGAAGAGATACTGTTTTTGGTATTTATTTGTTTGTTCAATTGATATATACAATATTTCATTTAAAGGACAACAGTATCTTTATATAAATTGTTCTTCAATTAATGTTGCAAACTAGGGATAGACCGATTATCGGCAAGGCCGATATATTGGTGGCTGATATGCACTTTCCCTGATATCGGCACCGGAACTGGCCGATATTGCCGATATTTTTGTGATGTCATTCTGTCTTCCTAAGGCCGCCTCCCCTCACCTTGGACAGCCTCGTCTGGAGCAGTGGCGGCCCGTGCATAGCGGGCGCCAGGGCACCGCCCCCCTACCCCTGAAAAAAAGAAAAAAAAAAAGAAAAAAAAAATGACAAATAAAGTTTTACAAAAAAAAAATTGGGTTCGCCGACCTTTGTAATGGAAGTGGTGGCTAGGGGGGGGTTACGTCCCATAAGAGGCGCCGATCGGCAGCCTTCTGGGGGCGTAACCCGATCGCAAGTCCTTGCGATTGGACACCCCCACTTTCGGATATCCTGGCTGTGATTGGTCCAGTCTCCAGCCCGGACCAATCATCATCCAGGACATCCGATCCCTGACGTCACAATGGGGGCGGTGCCGGTGCGTGAGTCAGTCACTCACCGTCACCGCCACTCGGAGGACGAGGGAGGAGCCGCTCTCCTTCCCGCCGCCGCCACAGAGAGGATGGACTGGATCGAGGAGGGAAGAACCCGCCGCCGCCGCCGCCAGGTAAGTGCATTAAATTGAAGGGAGCACGCACGCTGCACTCTGCATTGATTGGGGGACAATGTTGTGGGCACTCTGCATTTATTGGGGTACATTGCTGTGAGCACTCTGCATTTATTGGGGGACAATGCTGTGGGCACTCTGCATTTATTGGGATACAATGCTGTGGCACTCTGCATTTATTGGGATACAATGCTGTGGCACTCTGCAATCATTGGGGTACAATGCTGTGGGCACTCTGTATTTATTGGGGTACAATGCTGTGGCGCTCTGCAATCATTGGGGTACAATTCTGTGGCACTCTGCAATCATTGGGGTACAATGCGGGCACTCTGCAATCATTGGGGTACAATGCTGTGGGCACTCTGCATTTATTGGGGTACAATGCTGTGGGCACTCTGCAATCATTGGGGTACAATTCTGTGGCACTCTGCAATCATTGGGGTACAATGCTGTGGCGCTCTGCAATCATTGGGGTACAATTCTGTGGCACTCTGCAATCATTGGGGTACAATGCGGGCACTCTGCAATCATTGGGGTACAATGCTGTGGGCACTCTGCATTTATTGGGGTACAATGCTGTGGGCACTCTGCAATCATTGGGGTACAATTCTGTGGCACTCTGCAATCATTGGGGTACAATGCTGTGGCACTCTGCAATCATTGGGGGACAATGCTGTGGGCACTCTGCAATCATTGGGGACAATGCTGTGGGCACTCTGCATTTATTGGGGTACAATGCTGTGGCACTCTGCAATCATTGGGGTACAATTCTGTGGCACTCTGCAATCATTGGGATACAATTCTGTGGCACTCTGCAATCATTGGGGTAAAATTCTGTGGCGCTCTGCATTTATTGGGGTACAATGCTGAGGCGCTCTGTATTTATTGGGGTACAATGCTGTGGCGCTCTGCATTTATTGGGGTACAATGCTGTGGGCACTCTGCATTTATTGGGGTACAATGCTGTGGGCACTCTGCAATCATTGGGGTACAATGCTGTGGGCACTCTGCATTTATTGGGGTACAATGCTGTGGGCACTCTGCAATCATTGGGGTACAATGCTGTGGCACTCTGCAATCATTGGGGTACAATTCTGTGGCACTCTGCAATCATTGGGGTACAATTCTGTGGCACTCTGCAATCATTGGGGTACAATGCTGTGGCACTCTGCAATCATTGGGGTACAATTCTGTGGCACTCTGCAATCATTGGGGTACAATGCTGTGGGCACTCTGCATTTATTGGGGTACAATGCTGTGGGCACTCTGCAATCATTGGGGACAATGCTGTGGCGCTCTGCAGTGATTGGGGACAATGCTGTGGCGCTCTGAATTGAAAGGGGCATGCACGCTGAACTCTGCATTGTGGGGGCACAGCACAGTGTTCATTGCATTGAAGGGGGCACAGCACAGTGTTCATTGCATTGAAGGGGGCACAGCACAGTGTTCATTGCATTGAAGGGGGCACAGCTTCAAAGTCACGCAATTTTTTTACTGCGTTTTTTGGCGCGAAGCAATACCTATTACATTTTTCTTTTTGCGCCCCCCCCCCCAAAAATTTTGAGCACCAGCCGCCACTGGTCTGGAGTCAGGACAAGTCTCGTGGGAGTGTATCACAGCCATACACCCACCCACAGCAGCCCGGTGCCAGCCAGCCAGCCACCCACATCCACAGGCCATGTATCAGCCAGCCACAGGTACTGTACCAGCAAGCCAGCCAGCAACCCACAGGCCCTGTACCAGCCAGCCACCCACAGTCCCTGTACTTGCCAGCCACAGGCACTGTACCAGCCAGCCAGCCAGCCACCCACAGCCCCTGTGCCAGCCAGCCACCCACCACAGGGTGCCAGCCAGCCACCCACAGACAGGGTGCCAGCCAGCCAGCGACCCACCACAGGGTGCCAGCAAGCCAGTCATTAAGCATTAAACAAAAATTAACATGTTCAGTACCAGATTTGTGTCAAAAATTGTCTTTATTTTTCAAAACTTTAAATGTACAAAATATCGACCCATATCGGCCAATACCAATACGTTGTGACCAAAATATCGGTATCGGCCCTGAAAAAAACATATCGGTCTATCCCTATTGCAAACTCCCTGAGTGCAGCTCATCTGGTTTTACAGTATATTCACATTGGTCCTCAATCTAGCAATCTTCACGAAATAGGTTTCACTCATAGAACATGCTGCAAAGATTAAAGGAAAACTTTCTATCAAAGGTGTAGTTGTCTTTTAAACCTCAGCAGATGGACCCTTTTATTGCTTAGTAGAATAGAATAGTGGTGAAGTACACATGTACTACATAGTAGCATACATAGTATAGTATTCTACTATATCATAGTATACATAGTAATATTAGAGTAGTATATCCCTAAATACAGGGTTCTTTAATTTTACTAGTCTGAAACTGTGAGAACAATTTGAAATAAATATTAGTCTATCATTTTATGCCTGACCCACTTGGGAAGTGTGCAGTACCTTTCTTTGATAAAGTGTTAATACTTTAATTTATGTGAAAAAAGACACTTCTCATAAATCTTTACATATATTAACATAATATGTTCTGCTATTTATAAGGGTTCGGGACAGTAGCTCAGGTAAGAGTTATAAATCTTCTCTTCCTTTCCCTGGATAAGCTAGAAACATAGCCGAAAACTGTTAATTCTGTTCTTACAACATAACAGGAACACTTAGTTCATTCATTTCTCCAGTACCGGGGAGTACATTTTCCTTGTCAAAGTTTAACAAAATATCTTTTAATGATGTATAAAAAAAAATCCCCTAATATGATACAGCTTACCAGTGCCAGCTTATGAGTGCCTGCAAATGTCAGAACAATCAGTGTTATAGAATGATTTGATCCCTTTGCAAGTTACTATTGTATGAGCATTTTCATGCAAGCTTGAAGCCTTAGTAAGGTTGAGCAGTTGTATAAATGAATCAGTCCTTGAGAACACAGCCTACATTTGTCATTGTTAGCTTATGACTCACTCAGGCAGCTTATCAAGATATGTCTCTTAAGAGATCAGATAAATAGGGACAATTGAAAATGTTTTTTTGCATATTGATAGCTCAGTACATTCTGGTCAACATTATTAGGCTTTTTTTTTCAAACAAAATGCAAGAATTCTGCTCTACTAAAGCAATAATAAGTATAAATAGCAGTTGTGCTCATCTTTTTTCCTTGCTCATTATGGTGATAGCTAAAAAATGACATTACAAATTACATTTGTAAACATGTTTGCTTTTTTAATCTGAAATACTACAATTTTAAGTTCTCTTTAAATTCTTTCAATCTAGCATGTGCTTCTTCAGGCTTATTTTCATGTTTTCTAGTTCACTTACCTTTTGATGAAAAATGCCTGTTTACACAGCTAAGTAGCTCATGCTAAAAGTAACATGTAAAAGTGTAAAGCCTAGCACTGGCTTCTAAAAAAGAAAAAAAAAAGAGATCCTGTTCCCTTATAGCAGGTTAAACAGCCCAGTGCTTGTGCTGTCTAATCTGTCCCTTTCTATGCTGTAAAAAACCTGGTTGATCCTGCCTGTCCCCCTTAGTGAGCTGACCATGGTAATCATGGCTGCTGATCCATGACACTGTGGTCAGGTTACGTGCCTCCCTCATCCTGCTGCTCTCCCCTCCCTCCCTGTCAGTCAGCTCCTGTGTGTGTAAGCCAATTTCCTCCCCGCCCCTCCCCTCCCCTCCTGCCACTATTAGTAGCTGGTAGTAAAGTTTAAGAAAGATTATTGCCAGCGACTCTGTTCTACCAAGCCGTACTACACAGTGTACATGTTTGTATAAAGATGTGCCTCTAAATACCTTATTTCAATTTGTTTCTGGCCAGTCTCATGACCTCCGGACACTCTTCATCCCCGATCTAAGGGCTACACTGACGTCAGAGGGGGATCTTGGCCCCTTCCGTTGTAGCCCATAGATTGGGGGAGGAGAGTGGCAGGAGGTCATGTGACTGACCAGAAACAAACTGAAAGAAGTTATTTAAAGCCATCATGTTATACAAACATGTACACAGTGTAGTATGGCTTGGTAGAACAGAGGGGCTGGCAGTGCTCCTTCTTTGAGTTTACAACCACTTTATGTCAGAGCAGTGACTCATTGCAACGACTTATCATTGGGTGGCTTCTGCTTGAGTTTCAGTGACAGTCAGTCTATCTAAAAGGAGATTACTACTGCTGTATTGTCCTTTTAGTGAGCCCCTAGTACTCTAGGAATCTTTTTGAAATGCATTAAATGTCAATCTAAAAAGCAAAAATTGTAAACTTGTAGAGATACAGATAAAAAAATAGCAGTTTGAAAACTTACAAACTTAAAAAAAATAGGAAGTAAATTTGAAACTTTAAAGGAGAACTTGAGGCAATACATTAAATTCAGTAATGTAAAGTGAAATACTGAATGTTCTGCTTCTGTGAGTTTCAGACAACATTGTAGCTATAACACACAGTCAATGTGATGGAACGTTGAATCCTCTCTATCTACTTTGATTAGTGGTAGTTGCTCTCAGCTGCATGAGAGCATTTGTAGCATCAATTTGCTGATTCCCACAATCTCCTTCTGAAGTTCTCTTAGGCCTAAAAGTTATGTGTCAAAAAGCTAAGTAAATTTGAAAAAAAGCAGCCAATATGTGACTGCTGGCTATCTAATGGTGATATCACCTGCAGTGAAGCAGACTAGGTCAGCTTCACTGTCCCAGAAAGAAATATACAGTGCCAGTGTAAGAAAAAGACAGCTTTCATCAGGGGCTCCTTATACATTTTTTGTAAAGTGTTGATTTTAGCCTGCAGCAGACAATAGTTATATTGCATTTTCAATAAATTAAAAATTTGTCCAACAGCGATACAAAGTAAACTCGAAACATCTCTGGATGAACAATTCTAACTAAAGCATATCTTTACCCAAAAGCAAAACAAAACAAGTATTGTAGTTTATCCGGCCTTAGATGTGGTGACTGCATTCTTTATCCATGGATGAGCAGCATTGTCCCTGTAAGCATCTCTCCTGATTTGGACTAAAAACACCACCTCTACTCCTTTACATAAGTAGGAAGCATTTTGTAGTTTACTGTAGATGGCTACGAAAATTGATAACACTGGGGTTCATTTACTAAAACTAGAGAGTGCAAAATCTGCTGCAGCTCTGCATAGAAACCAATCAGCTTCCAGGTTTTTTTTTTTTTTGTGAAATCCTAATTGAACAAGCTGAACTTAGAATCTGGTTGGCTTCCATGCACAGCTGCAGCAGATTTTCCATAGTTTGTGAGGTTGAAAAAAGACATCAGTCCATCCAGTTCAACCTATGATGTGTGTGTGTGTTTGCTGTTAACCATACATTGTATACCCCTTTATGTTGTGGTCTTTAAGGTGCCCATCTAATAGTTTTTTGAAACTATCAATGCTCCCCACTGATACGACTGCTTGTGGAAGAGAATTTCACATCCCCACTTCTCTGACAGTAAAGAACCCCTTACGTATTTTTAGCTTAAACCGTTTTTCCTCAAGTTTTAGTGAGTGGCCACGTGTCTTATTGTATTACCTTTCTCTGAAAAGTTTGTTCTTTATGCTAGGGTCGCCAGTACAATATTTGTACATTGTTATCATATCCCCCCCTCAATCATCTCTTCTCCAGAGAGAATAAGTTCAGTGCTTGTAGCCTTTCCTCATAGCTGATGTCCTCCATTCCCCTAATTATTTTTGTTGCCCTTCTCTGGACTTTCTCCAATTCCAGCTCATCCTTCCTGAGGACCGGTGCCCAGAACTGGACAGCATACTCCAGATGTGGCCAGACCAGGGTCTTGTAGAGAGGGAAAATAATCTCTTTATTTCTGGATTTTGTTATCTTTATTTTTAGTAAACCAACCCTGAAATGAAATATCAGTTAAGTACAAAGGAAAAAATAATTAAAATAGTTTAGAAAGTGGGGTTTGGAAGACCTAGATTGAAAACAGTAACTGAAAATATAACTACTTCCTTTGTCCCTAATCTTCCAGATTACATCTTGAAATTCGTGATCCTCTGATAGCTGATGTTTAAACAAACCGCAGTAGAAAATAAAACACTTTTTCAACACAATCATGTGGTGGCAGCACATTAGGTCCTTTTTACCCTCTCCATACCCCTGGTGCTACAAAGATTCAACTTTATGGGACAGGACAATTTCTGCCATTTTCCACTTCACTGTAAAGGGAGATGTGGACAATCTCTTGAACTTGAGTCAATATTTGTGTGCCGGGACAGATTCAGAGCAAATTATGAGGTACAGCCAGCATAAAGTGACACTGACCCTTAACTCTGGTTTTAAAAAAGAAAAATTCTATTTAAGCATGTACTCTTAACTAAAAAAAGTACTTGCTGTTACTCTGTTTTCTCCATTTCTCCCAATTCCTTGTTTTTGCTGCTGTGAGCTGACTTTCTGCTAGAGGGTGGCTACCTTCATTCTTCATGGCCTCGCTATATGTAGTAATGTAGTCACCCTCTCTTGTTCAATCCTGGGATGGACTAGTCACTAGGGACTATGGGATTTTTAACATGCAGTGCACATGACCACAACTGATGTACCCTGCTTGTTCAAAATAAGAGTGAAGGGGAAAAAAGAGTGATTCAGGTTTCAAAAAAGACATTACAAGGTGGCAGAAAAACACAGTAAGAAGCAATTTCATGAAAAAAAAACAGATGTATAGGCCATTAATTAGTGGATGTGTATGGATTATTTTTGGAGAACAAGGATATAATGTAGTGTGCCTAAAATGTGCAGTGGTGGATTAGGAAGTTTTTCATGTATTAAGGATCTCTTTTTTTAAAGGTATCAGAGGTAATTACATAGACTTTATAAGAATAACATCTAGTAGAAAGGGAATAGAGATAAAGATCTAAACACAATTAAGCCTCGTACACACGCAACGATTGTTGGCCGTGAATTTTCGGCCACCGTCCGATCGGCCGATTTTCGGCTTGTTAGTATGATGCTTCCAAAAACCGGCCGAACAAAATCTGGTGTGCATGCTATAAAATTTTTGTTGGCCGTCAACAGAACGGCCGATTTTCCATCAGTCAGTACAGATTTCAGCAGACAAAAATCAGATGAGCAAGACTGGGCATGCTCAGAGAAGAAAAAACACACGGAAAGTTAACCAGCACATGACATCACTTCTGAAGTTGGTTTTTGTTGGCCGAGAAAATTTGTGTGCAGTCTAGAGCACATTTCAACCAACACAACAACACTGGAAAAAAGATGGCCGATCGGTCGGCCAACAATCCTTGCGTGTGTACGAGGCTTAAGACCAGGATTTTCAAGTGCAATATCTGAAGCTAAAGTAACATTGTAGTAAATGTAATTCATTCCTCGACTCTCATTTCTTTCGGCAACTCTGAATCCTGCTTGCAAGTTTATTAGGTCCTTTAAGAAACTATATGTTCTTGCAGGCTCTTCTAGTACTTACTGTTTTTTTTTTTTTACCTGTAGTTATTCTGGTTGTCTTGCCCTGTTCTAAACTTGCTTGCTGATTATGATAAAATATTAGACGAAAACCTATTGTCATTAACTGCAGATCCAATGATAGAATGAAAGACAAGGATTACTTTTGCTACTGGCAGAACAGACTGTTCTAGTCCAGCGTTCTTTGAAAAAATACTGTGCGCTCAGGCACAATTCTCCAGGGCCGCAGGTTAATTATTGTTTTCTTTTCCCCAGGTTTCCCTTCTGATTACAAGTGCAGATTGTTAGCTAAACTGTTCAAAGATACTTATCTTGCATTTCTGCCTTGTTTCCTTTCATCGCCATATACGTCATGTTTTTTTTGATACATTATTAAAATCTCAATGAGCAATGTAATTTGCTAAACAGGATGTTGGATCCTATGTCTAAAGATTGCAGAATGCTAAACAGCATTGGCATCTCAGCAATGTCCTGTCATTACAAATGTCAGAGTGGCAAAACTGTGCATATACGGTACTTCACTTATTAATGCAAGAGAAAACAGCGCAAAGGGGATTTCCAGCGTTAATTAAAAATAAATCTTCCATCTGCTTCATTATTGCAACACATTGGAGCAATCATCACAATTCCTAGCAGCATAAAGACCCTCATCCAGCCATGATTTTCATTGACCAGAGTACTAAAGTGCTGTCTTGTCTAATATAGTAGTGTTAATGGTACAGCAAAACATGTGACTTCACTAACTGTGACCATCTTTCAGAAAGTCCTGTAGTTGACCTCTGAAATAAAAGCTTGAGGGTAGAGCAGAAAAAAAAATGTACTTTTTAAAGCGGAGTTCCACCCAAAAGTGAAACTTCCGCTTTAGGTAGTCCTAACCCCCTGACATGCCACATTTGGCATATCATTTTTTTATGGGGGGAGCGGGTACCTAGTTTTGACAGGTACCCGCTCCCGGTCTTCTGCTGCTTTAGCCCATCTGCTTCAAGGTTCAAGGAATGTTGTGCATTCAGAGATGGTATTCTGCATACCTTTGTTATAAGGTTATAAGGAGTGGTTATTTGAGTTACTATTGCCTCTGATATCAACAAGGCATTTTCATTCACACAACTGCAGATCACTGGATATTTTCTCTTTTTTTGGACCATTCTCTGTAAACCATAGAGATGGTTGTGTGTGAAAATCCCAGTAGATCAGCAGTTGTTAAAATACTCAGACCAGCTCATCTGGCACCAACAGCCATGCCACATTCTTTTTTTTGTTCCATAAGAGTTTTATTGAAGAAAAATGGGAACAATACAGGGCAATAGACATACAGAATCAAAATTCACATAAGATTTATGCCATATGTGTATGGAAAGAGGAGGACCAACATGGTCTACAAAAGCAAGGAGGAAATGGCATGCAACGCAACAATGAGGAACATATGTTAACACACCGTAATGAGTGTATATTTTTGATCGATGTTCACATATTGAGATACTGTCAGCAGCACATCACAATTTTTCATTATATACTCTCAGATATTTATTTTTTTAAGGTGAGGTGTTCTTGTGTCCTAAATGAGGGCAGTATTTTGTGTTCAGTCCTTTGGTTTTGGGATGTAAAAAACCGTGAAACAATATCCTGAGTATTTAAACAAAGAGCACTTCATTCTAGGATCAGTATCTTCTAGAGGTATCCACCACTATTTGAAAAACTCCCCGAGCAAATGTCCTAAACATTTTCAGGAAATATCAATAGAAGGTTTGGTAGGATACACCAGTGCTGATATTATCAGGGACAGCAATTACTTTTAGTTTCAATACATTTTTATTGAGACATTTTCCAAATAATACAAGAAGAAAACAGCTGTGTAGGCAACATCGGTAAGGATATTACAAACAAACGTAGGCATGTATAAGAAAATCAATTACAAAGTCATATCACAATATGTGACAATCAAGTAAAAAAGTGACAGTTCGGCAAAAATGATGTACTAAGTATATTCCAGTAGTGTCATGTGGCCAATATGGCATTTTTTGATCGGTAGGCAGTTTGTGCCAGTGGGGCTAACCGTGGAAGTATGGAGAAAACAATCTACAAGAGGGGTACCAAAGGCTTGGTGGTAACATGAGGATCATGTTGGGACCAGATGTTTGGTAGAATAGTAAACATCACTTATTTTTACACGCATAATAAAATGATTGTTGTTGTGTTTATGAAGTGCCCACAGAGATGTGCTGCTGGGCTTTCCATTGCTGACATTTTATTTGCTGACAATTAAAATCTTTATTTAAAAAAAAGTAAACAATATATTTTATTGATGGCAAATCTGAGAAATAAACACTAAAAGAGAGTAGTTACAGCTGTTTTTTTAATATTTGTAAGTGTTTGTTTTTTGGTCAACACTTGTAAATGAATTTGAAAGTGGAAAGATTGTTTGACAGTGAAAGACAGAAGCAGTTTCATGGCTCTCCACTGCTTAAATAAAAAAATGAATTACCCTCTTGTTTGTAAGATTTTGACTGATATAATGTACAGACCAAGTCTGATATCTTTAAATAGGACTGTATGCTACCAACATTAGTGTATGTAAATTCTGTTTGCTTTTTAGTATGTTATGTTATACCAATAATATATAACTAAAGAACAAAACCTGCTAACGGGTGTGATCAGTCATGTGGTCCTTGAATAGTGCAGAATCCGAACCAGACCTTTGATCATAAAGGTTCAGCCTCTGTAACACGCCATCAAAGTGGATCCCAGGGACTCTTTGTGATAAAATACATTTTTAGATAAACCTTTTTCTGTTTCAGTCATTCAAGTGGGGTAACACTGGCATAGCGGAAGTTAGATATTGCTGAACAGGGTTACATTTTAAAGGCTGGAGTACCACTGGAAGCTGCTTAGAAAGATGAATTGTCAAAGTCATTTTTCCCAACTCTATTCCTGCCCACCTGGGAGATTTGAGTTTCCCACTACCTTTGTATGTTCCAGCTCTTCATGTTCAATTCTTCATTATTTGAAATAAAGGAATCCAATAGGGTGGGTGGCACCTATATATAATGGCCACAACAGGTGTTTAGACTATGGTCTCAGTTACAGAGATCTAACCAGCAAGATCACAGAGAGATGCAAGAAAATATCAGACTTTATTTCTCCAGTATCTACCTTAAACTGAGATATCAGTTTTGGGTGGACTTGCCCTTAAAGCTGTGCCCCTTGATGTTGTCTTGATCTTTCTACCCAAACACAACAGAAACTGCTGATCCATCTACCAGCCTTGCCAGTGATTCAGTTTTTTTGGATATTGCAGTGACATGCAACACAGGACACCACTGAAGACGAGTAAATTGACTTTTTCCCTATATTAATCTAAATGATAATATGTTCATGCCTTTGAAACGACACATCCATTATAGTTTACTTCTATTGTAAAAATCAGCCACAGAAACAACTGAGGAAATGACAAAAACAAATAAGAAAACCTTACTTTCATATATCATTTATAACTGGGCAATGGGATTTGTTGTGCTTTTGTACTTCTGGCATGGCAATAGAGTACAGGCTGAAAGAATAAGCAAGGGAATGCGAATCATTTTCAGTATATTTTTTAAAACAATCTGTGCACTTGGCATTTCTAATTGATTTCTGAATTCTCCGCAGCGGGGTCACAAGCCTGTATGCTCTTTATTTTTTTTCTCTCTCAAAGCATGAAACTCTCACGGCATGATCAATTTTCAGCACCTGGAAAGAGAACATGCTCTACACATTAACTGCTACCAACAAAGAATGCGTCTCAATACAGTTACACTTAGTTGTTTTGTCTTGACAGAAGGAATCTTATCGAATTCTCTTTGATAGCAGCATGACATTTTGCAGCAAACCAAATGTAAAGTTCTGCCTAGAAAGTCCGTGCACTTTATCAATCATGAATTCTCCTTTACAAGTCCTACACAAGTAACTCTTGATTGACACTTCTAAGGCACCGATGCCATTGAACGGTGTCTTGTATTTGTCATGAGTTTTTCTTTCTTTAGGAACTGTACTCATCAGGAACTTATGTTCTCTCTGCTGGTAGATTAAAGTCTTTTTTTTTTGCCATTTGTCAGTGGATTTGACTGTCACCAAAACCATACACCTTGAATTATTACCATATATTTAAATCTGTTCTACTGATGCAGTGGGTTATTTTAACTAACAATAGTGCGGTCGTGCCACACTGCACCCAAATAAAATGTATGTTCTTTTTTTTTTCCCCACAAATAGAGCTTTTTGTTAGTGGTATTTGATCAACTCTGCTATTTTTATTTTTTGCACTATAAACAAAAAATATATGTTTTACATTCTGCTCTTAAACACATCCCAAAAAAATATGTAAAAACTCGAATTTATTTATAAAGTTAGGCCAATATGTATTCCTATACATATTTTTGGTAAAAAAAAAAATCCCAATAAGCGTATATTATGTGGTTTGCGTGAAAGTTATAGCATCTAGAAACTATCGGATATAGTTATAGTATTTTAATTAATACATTTTTTTATAATTTTTTTGTAATGGTGGTGATCAGCGGCTTATAGCGGGACTGCAATATTACGGAGGACAAATCGGACACCTAACCAACACTTTTTTGGGAACCAGTGACACTAATACAGTTATCAGTGCTACAAATATGCATTGTCACTGTACTAATGACACTGGCAGGGAAAGGTTTAACATCAGGGGCAATCAAAAGATAATCTGTGTGCCTACATAATGTTTCAGTGTACTGGGGGGGGGGGGGTAATTTTACTAGTTGAAGGCATGGATCAATGTTTCTGCTTCCCAAAAACACAGGATCAATGCTTTCTGTACTGACAGAAGGGCAATCTGCCTGATTTACATAGGCAAACTGCCATTTGGTCAGTGTCCTAAATGATCAGCGGGTGTTGGCGGACATGGAGCAAGCCAACGGCGGTGCGCACTTGCGCCCGATACCCGGAAGTGCAGAATCACGTATATCTATGTTATCCTAAACAGCGTGGCCACCCCGTAGCAATAAATGTGTTATGGGGAAGTTGGCAAATGATTAAAGCTTCAGTGTTATGTTTATTATTTAGAAAAAAAAAGTTATACTTGCCTGCTCTGTACAATATTTTTGCACAAAGCAGCCTCAATTCTTTTCTTCTGAAGTCCCCAACTGGCACTCCAGACTCCTCCTCTTTGGTGAGTGCCCCCACAGAAAGCTGCTAGCTCCCTAATGCCCTACCTATGTCTTTGACACAGGCAGTGCGGCTTGGCCCCGCCTCCCACTCTCTTATCACAAAATCTGATTGACAGAAGTTAAAGCCAATGGCTTCCACTGCTATCAATCTGTGAGGAGGGAGAGAGTCGAGAGAGCTGTCGCTCCTATGCACAGAGCTAAATTGAGATTGGACTCAGGTAAGTATAATGAGGGTGAGGGGAGATCCTGAAGCACAGACATGCAGGAGGTGTCAGCTAAAAGGAAATAGAAAATTATCTTGGGCAACATGTTTTGGAGGACCCAAAATCCCCCCCAGCTTCTCAGTTGCTCAGTCCACCCAGTGCACTTCAGACCTTGGGAGGGCACCACCAGGGTCCTAGCTAGCTTACACGTGTTGAGGGAAGTATTCTCTTTCTCAGAGCCAAATCAACTGGACCCTCATAACTCAGCTAGATATATACCACTACACATGATATGAAAAACATTTTCCCCTCCCCTCTGTGGGGTAAACCACACCTCCCAAGGGTCACGGGATCATAATTATTGGCAACATATATAGGACACAGTATGTGTCTCTATGACCTTATTTATTAGCAGGTAAATATACAATGCGTCGCAGTGCCTGAGGGGAGCTACCCGCCAGCAGTAAATGTACTGCTGGCAGTCGAGAATTGGTTATTTTGATACAAATATTGGATCAGATCTAGAGTTACTTTTGTATCTGGCCATATGCAAACATTTTACTATAAAAAAAAAAAAAAATGAAGAAAAAAAAAGGTTCCTTCCAGATCCTTTCCTTTTTTATTTGTCCTAAAAACGTATCAGAACAAACTATGCTTCACATATAGGAGACTTTCTTTTCTGGTTGCTTTGGGTAACTGTACCTTACTTTTGGCATCACCTTACCTGGAAGATATAGTACATGGGTTTGTGTTGATAAACACAGGGAAAACATTATTTATATAGTTACATGTTGCGCTGAATTTATATTGTGAATCATTTTGTTTATGGTTCTGTTGCTGGCAAGAAGAGTGAAGCAAACACAGGTCAGGTGCTGTCGTGGGAGAAAGCAGATGATATGGTTTATTGCCAATCATGTTTTCTCTCTCTCTCTTTAATTCAACATCTCCCATTTATATGTAGCTATAAAGTACAAACAAACCCACATATATTCATTTTTATTTTAATTGTGTGCTAATTTACTTAGAGGATTTTTAAATGGAAAAGACATATAAGTATTTTTCCTTCAATATGTCATTTGAAACTCCAACAGAAAATAGCTAGATGAAAATGATTATTCTATATAACAGTGGTGGTCAACTGAAAAATTATAGAGGGACTGAAGTGTGGCCCCCGACACTTCCAGAGTGTCCCACAATAGCAGCACATCTCAGTGCTCAAAAATGTTGGTTCTGCTGCCTTTTTTGCAGCATATCGCAATTCGCAATGCACATGGAAGAAGTTGAACAAAAATAACCCCCAGCATTTGTGTCATTGATCAAAATAATAACCTGCAATATTGGTATCAGTACTATTAACATTACACATACGGGTTATCATTAGCAGTAAAAGTTAACCCCCATCCCTCCTCTACATTGGGGGGCAGTGACAGTGAAATTAAATCCCACCTACCCTACATTGATAGTCAGTGGCAGTGACAGGTAACCCCCCACATTGGTGGTCATGACAGTGAAAGTTAAATCCCCATTCCCCCCTTCCCCACATAGGGGGTCATGACACGGTAAACTCCCACCTCCCTGCGTTGGTCATCATGACAGTAAAAAGTTAATCCCTCCCTGTATTTTTGGGCATGGCAGTGAAAGGTAACCTCCCCTATATTGATAGTCATTGCATTGAAAGTTTTAACCCCCATCCCCCCTTTATTGGTGGCAAGAGCAGTAAAAGTGTTAACTCCCCATCCTACCCATATTGGTGGTAAAGCAGTGAAAGTGTTAACCTCACCCTGTATTGGTAGTTATGGGAATGAAAGTATTAACCCCTATACCCTCTCTGTATTGGTGGTAATGGTAGGGAAAGTGATAACCCCCCTCCCTGTATTGGTAGTCACAGCAAAGAAAGTATCCCTACATTTCCCTTCCTGCCTAGGTATCAATGACAGTGAAAGTGTTAACTCTGACTTCGTTGTTGATCACTTACAGATCACATGTCCCTGTGCCTCTCTCTCTCTCTCTCTCTCTCTCTCTCCCCAGGCCAGGACTTCACTTATACTGGGAGTGGAGATAACTCTACCCACAGTACAGTCTCTCTCTTTCAGTGCCAGGGGATGGAACACAGAGAGCATTCAGCACCGGGTAGTCTGCAACCTGACTGTTGCCCAAAAGCCCTCAGGCAGCGGGCAGTAGGACAATATAAAGATAAAATAACAAAATCAATGTTAGTTGCAATATTCACCTTCAATCCAGAAATTTCCCCACAGGTTTTTTTTTTTTCTGTAACTAGATTTGTTTGTGTTTTTTATATCTCCCTAAATTTTGAGAGTGAACTGGCCATGACAGAAATATGGTGCTGCTACTGCTGTTACCCTTCCGAAAAATAATTGTTGATTGTTTCTCATCTTGGACCTCCAGCTTCAATAATCACTTGTGTGATGATATTCTGAGGAAGATCAACAAGAGCAGCCTACTGTACATATTTAATTCACAGTAGGTCTCCTTTAACTATCAAGACCCTTCTTTAAAATAGGACAGCACTTTTGTTTTCATAAACTACAGACATTACTGGTACTGGAACTGAAGGATTGTATAAGCCGTAAAGAAAGAATAAAGCTGGTACTAATCTAGTAGAGTTATTCTAAAGCTGGCAAACATGGAGCCCTGCCTACTAGACAACTGCACTAGTCACCCCCATCCTTAAAAAGCCCTTACTGGACCCCACCAATCTTCACAACCTCCGGCCCATATTCTTACTCCCCTTCTTCTCCAAACTCCTTGAATGACTGGTCTACAACCAAATGGGTGACCATCTGACTCAAAACAAACCTCTTGATCCCCTTCAGTCTGGATTTCGCGCTCAACACTCCACGGAAACTGCTCTTCCTAAACTCACAAAAAACCTACTAATGGCTAATACCAAAGGACATTATTTTGTACTACTCCTCCTGGACCTCTCTGCTGCCTTTAACACAGTGGACCACCCCCTCCTGCTCAAAATACCCTTGTTCTGCGTGACTATACTCTTCACTGGTTCTCATCCTACATATGCAAAATGTAAACAGCGCAAAAATTGGTGTGGCCAGCCTTGTGGGGTGGTCAGTGCAACAAAGATAAAGGTAAAATATTTAAAAAATATTATATAAATATATAAGAATAAATCTCCAATAGTGGTTACAACCCAGTGATATAAATATTAAGGATATGTGAATAAATACATAATTAGTGCTAATTAATAGTCCAAAAGAGTGTGCGATGCATAAAATGAAAATAAAAATAAATAACAATAGTCCCAATTTGTTCAGCAGGTTGACCAGTGAAAGTTTCAAATGTTGATCAAATAAAGTGCTCAAGTGCTAGAAAGGCAAACACATGCTGCAGTGGTGCGATGCTAAAGGTGGCTCCTCTCCCCAAGAGTGATTCCACTTACCGGACGACGTGGACCCCTAGGCCGTACGGCGTAAAGGTCTCACAGGCAAAGTCCGGTATCAAATCCGGGCAGTAATCCTTAAAATCAAACTGGTGACCAATATGCGTCTCCTAGGTTCTCTCACCGGATGGTGGTCATATAGGCGAAGAAAGGATACCAATAGTGTAATCCTGCTACAAATACGTTTATTTTTGCCAAAAACAAAGTATAAAACTCACATTTCATGTGAAAAGGACAAGCGATGGGTTTACAAGGTGGTAGATCCTCTTTGGATGATGGTGTGCACCGGGGCTTGGCTCCGGCGTGCGTTCCACCGCTACAGGAAGTGACGTTGCTACGGGCGTAAGCCGGAAATTGCGTCGACGCGTTTCGCCAGCCAATGGCGTTCTCACAGACGTATTTCCGGCTTCTAGATAGGCGGTCTCTTTATACCGCTCCTAATTGGTCATTATTGGGCATTTCCTTTTCCCGTTGGGTGTACCTGACCTCATGTACAAGGGAGGGAGAAAAGTAAGGTAAATGGGGCAAGGGAAAGGAGAGAAAAGAAAAAGAAAAAAAAAGTTTGTCTCCTACTACCCTCCCCAACAGAAAACTATGTGCGCAAAACCCCAAAAAGTTTGTATGTAGTTCGGAGGAGGATGACCCATAAGGGAGTAGGATCGAGAGGGTTCAGGTTAGATGATAGAGAGAAAGTATCATGTATTTTGGAAATCAGATTGTAGAGTAGAATGTTTCTATTAAGGGCTGGGTGCATTATTCAGGTGGGAGAATTCAGCAGTCGACTTGAAGTGCTTCCAGCACTGCCATTTGGTCCCTACTTTTGTAGGGGTGTCCCGTGCCAGGTAAATTAATTCTTCCATTTCAGCAACTTTGTTGATTCTATTAAACCAGTCCTTGATCAAAGGATAATTGGGAGAGCCCCAATGTATTGGGATACAACTCTTTGTTAATCAAGTGCATGGCTATTGATTTATGTGTGGTAATGGTGAGTGGTGTAGTAGAAATTGAGATGGTGATAGCTCCAAGTCATAGGATGTCACATGTGAGGTAATGCGGCATACCTCCTTCCAGAAGTTCTTAAAGTGTGGGCAAGATCACCAAATATGTAGTAATGTGCCACATTCTGTTTGACATCTCCAGCAGGATTTTGGGATTGTGGGTTTAAATTTATGTAAAGGGATGGTGTATAGTACCAGCCCCCCACAGTTGTTACCTCTTGTATCTCTTGACCCTCTCTCTGAGATTATAAGTAGTGTTGAGCGAACACGGACTGTATTATTCGTGTTCGTACCGAATAATTGGATTTTTTGTACCCGAACACGGACACGGACACTTTACTGTATGTTCGGGTAAAAATCCGTGTTCGGTCGTTTTATTTCCGGGTTTTGCATGCTTTGGCGCTCTTTTCATGGCGGGCTTTCAACAGCCAATCAACAATCGTTTAACTGGTGTGCCTTAAGCCATCCCAGCCATGCCTGCAAATGTCTCAGTAGCTGTGATTGGCCGTCTGAAGCATGTGACCAAGTCTTTATAAGTTCGAGGCAGCCGCAGCGGCGTCATTATGCTGCTTAGATTCAGGGACAGAGCACACATCAACGTGCTGGCTGCTGATTAGGGAAAGATAGGCAGGAAAAAACCATTTGTGTCCGGATAGAATTGAGGGACAGGTCGGAGTGTTTAGGCAGGGCGAGTTGTAGGCATTTTAGGGATAGAGTCTGCTGAATTATATAGGGTCAGTGTCTTCTACAAACTACAATCGATATTGCTGTGTGGGGGGTGGGGTCTGCACTCAATCCTGATCTACGATCTCTTCTCAATCCTGTTAGGGACAGAGTCTGCTGAATTTTAGGGAAACTGTGTTCTACAAACTACAATCGATATTGCTGTGTGGTGTGGGATTGGAGATAGGCAGGTGTCAGTGATCCACATCCATTTTTCTGTGTGTGAGCTGCAGTGAACACAATCTTTTTGGGCTGCAGTGAACACAATCTTTTTGGGCTGCAGTGAACACAATCTTTTTGGGCTGCAGTGAACACAATCTTTTTGGGCTGCAGTGAACACAATCTTTTTGGGCTGCAGTGAACACAATCTTTTTGGGGTGCAGTGAACAAAATCTTTTTGGGGTGCAGTGAACACAATCCTTTTTGGTGTGCAGTGAACACAATCTTTGTGGGGTGCAGTGAACAAAATCCTTTGTGGGGTGCAGTGAACACAATCTTTTTGGGGTGCAGTGAACAAAATCCTTTTTGGGGTGCAGTGAACAACATCCTTTTTGGGGTGCAGTGAACACAATCTTTTTGGGGTGCAGTGAACAAAATCCTTTGTGGGGTGCAGTGAACACAATCTTTTTGGGGTGCAGTGAACACAATCTTTTTGGGGTGGAGTGAACAACATCCTTTTTGGGGTGCAGTGAACAAAATCCTTTTTGGGGTGCAGTGAACAAAATCATTTTTGGGGTGCAGTGAACACAATCTTTTTGGGGTGCAGTGAACACAATCTTTGTGGGGTGCAGTGAACACAATCTTTTTGGGGTGGAGTGAACAACATCCTTTTTGGGGTGCAGTGAACAACATCCTTTTTGGGGTGCAGTGAACACAATCTTTTTGGGGTGCAGTGAACACAATCTTTGTGGGGTACAGTGAACAGAATCTTTGTGGGGTGCAGTGAACACAATCTTTGGGGGGTACAGTGAACACAATCTTTGTGAGGTGCAGTGAACACAATCTTTGTGGGGTGCAGTGAACACAATCATTGTGGGGTGCAGTGAACTCAATCTTTGTGGGGTACAGTGAACACAATCTCATACTGAAGGTTTGAGGGTGCTGCCTGTTCCATACTCCCCCTACTCCTCATCTAGCCTTTTAGGGGTACAAACAATAGTAATTGGGGCCTAGTGTGGTTGTGTACGTGTGATATACATACACTTTTTTGGGATCATATTTTCTATTCCGCTATTTAATCAAAAACCTTTGGGGATCAGTTAAATTGGGGGATAGTCTGTGTTGGTACGTGTGAGAGAGATCCACCTTTCCAAGTTGTTGGGGTTCATCTCATACTTCTGAAGGTTTGAGGGTGCTGCCTGTTCCATACTCCCCCTACTCCTAGCCTTTTAGGGGTACAAACAATAGTAATTGGGGCCTAGTGTGGTTGTGTACGTGTGATATACATACACTTTTTTTGGATCATATTTTCTATTCCGCTATTTAATCAAAAACCTTTGGGGATCAGTTAAATTGGGGGATAGTCTGTGTTGGTACGTGTGAGAGAGATCCACCTTTCCAAGTTGTTGGGGTTCATCTCATACTTCTGAAGGTTTGAGGGTGCTGCCTGTTCCATACTCCCCCTACTCCTAGCCTTTTAGGGGTACAAACAATAGTAATTGGGGCCTAGTGTGGTTGTGTACGTGTGATATACATACACTTTTTTGGGATCATATTTTCTATTCCGCTATTTAATCAAAAACCTTTGGGGATCAGTTAAATTGGGGGATAGTCTGTGTTGGTACGTGTGAGAGAGATCCACCTTTCCAAGTTGTTGGGGTTCATCTCATACTTCTGAAGGTTTGAGGGTGCTGCCTGTTCCATACTCCCCCTACTCCTCATCTAGCCTTTTAGGGGTACAAACAATAGTAATTGGGGCCCAGTGTGGTTGTGTACGTGTGATATACATACACTTTTTTGGGATCATATTTTCTATTCCGCTATTTAATCAAAAACCTTTGGGGATCAGTTAAATTGGGGGATAGTCTGTGTCGGTACGTGTGAGAGAGATCCACCTTTCCAAGTTGTTGGGGTTCATCTCATACTTCTGAAGGTTTGAGGGTGCTGCCTGTTCCATACCCCCCCTACTCCTCATCTAGCCTTTTAGGGGTACAAACAATAGTAATTGGGGCCTAGTGTGGTTGTGTACGTGCGAGATACATACACTTTTTTTGATCATATTTCCTACTCCGCTATTCAATAAAAACCTTTGAGGATCAATTGAATTGCGGGATAGTCTGTGTCGGTACGTGTGAGAGAGATCCACCTTTCCAAGTTGTTGGGGTTCATCTCATACTTCTTAAGGTTTGAGGGTGCTGCCTGTTCCATACTCCCCCTACTCCTCATCTAGCCTTTTAGGGGTACAAACAATAGTAATTGGGGCCCAGTGTGGTTGTGTACGTGTGATATACATACACTTTTTTGGGATCATATTTTCTATTCCGCTATTTAATCAAAAACCTTTGGGGATCAGTTAAATTGGGGGATAGTCTGTGTCGGTACGTGTGAGAGAGATCCACCTTTCCAAGTTGTTGGGGTTCATCTCATACTTCTGAAGGTTTGAGGGTGCTGCCTGTTCCATACCCCCCCTACTCCTCATCTAGCCTTTTAGGGGTACAAACAATAGTAATTGGGGCCTAGTGTGGTTGTGTACGTGTGATATACATACACTTTTTTGGGATCATATTTTCTATTCCGCTATTTAATCAAAAACCTTTGGGGATCAGTTAAATTGGGGGATAGTCTGTGTTGGTACGTGTGAGAGAGATCCACCTTTCCAAGTTGTTGGGGTTCATCTCATACTTCTGAAGGTTTGAGGGTGCTGCCTGTTCCATACTCCCCCTACTCCTAGCCTTTTAGGGGTACAAACAATAGTAATTGGGGCCTAGTGTGGTTGTGTACGTGTGATATACATACACTTTTTTGGGATCATATTTTCTATTCCGCTATTTAATCAAAAACCTTTGGGGATCAGTTAAATTGGGGGATAGTCTGTGTTGGTACGTGTGAGAGAGATCCACCTTTCCAAGTTGTTGAGGTTCATCTCATACTTCTGAAGGTTTGAGGGTGCTGCCTGTTCCATACTCCCCCTACTCCTAGCCTTTTAGGGGTACAAACAATAGTAATTGGGGCCTAGTGTGGTTGTGTACGTGTGATATACATACACTTTTTTGGGATCATATTTTCTATTCCGCTATTTAATCAAAAACCTCTGGGGATCAGTTAAATTGGGGGATAGTCTGTGTTGGTACGTGTGAGAGAGATCCACCTTTCCAAGTTGTTGGGGTTCATCTCATACTTCTGAAGGTTTGAGGGTGCTGCCTGTTCCATACTCCCCCTACTCCTAGCCTTTTAGGGGTACAAACAATAGTAATTGGGGCCTAGTGTGGTTGTGTACGTGTGATATACATACACTTTTTTGGGATCATATTTTCTATTCCGCTATTTAATCAAAAACCTTTGGGGATCAGTTAAATTGGGGGATAGTCTGTGTTGGTACGTGTGAGAGAGATCCACCTTTCCAAGTTGTTGGGGTTCATCTCATACTTCTGAAGGTTTGAGGGTGCTGCCTGTTCCATACTCCCCCTACTCCTAGCCTTTTAGGGGTACAAACAATAGTAATTGGGGCCTAGTGTGGTTGTGTACGTGTGATATACATACACTTTTTTTGGATCATATTTTCTATTCCGCTATTTAATCAAAAACCTTTGGGGATCAGTTAAATTGGGGGATAGTCTGTGTTGGTACGTGTGAGAGAGATCCACCTTTCCAAGTTGTTGGGGTTCATCTCATACTTCTGAAGGTTTGAGGGTGCTGCCTGTTCCATACTCCCCCTACTCCTAGCCTTTTAGGGGTACAAACAATAGTAATTGGGGCCTAGTGTGGTTGTGTACGTGTGATATACATACACTTTTTTTGGATCATATTTTCTATTCCGCTATTTAATCAAAAACCTTTGGGGATCAGTTAAATTGGGGGATAGTCTGTGTCGGTACGTGTGAGAGAGATCCACCTTTCCAAGTTGTTGGGGTTCATCTCATACTTCTGAAGGTTTGAGGGTGCTGCCTGTTCCATACCCCCCCTACTCCTCATCTAGCCTTTTAGGGGTACAAACAATAGTAATTGGGGCCTAGTGTGGTTGTGTACGTGCGAGATACATACACTTTTTTTGATCATATTTCCTACTCCGCTATTCAATAAAAACCTTTGAGGATCAATTGAATTGCGGGATAGTCTGTGTCGGTACGTGTGAGAGAGATCCACCTTTCCAAGTTGTTGGGGTTCATCTCATACTTCTTAAGGTTTGAGGGTGCTGCCTGTTCCATACTCCCCCTACTCCTCATCTAGCCTTTTAGGGGTACAAACAATAGTAATTGGGGCCCAGTGTGGTTGTGTACGTGTGATATACATACACTTTTTTGGGATCATATTTTCTATTCCGCTATTTAATCAAAAACCTTTGGGGATCAGTTAAATTGGGGGATAGTCTGTGTTGGTACGTGTGAGAGAGATCCACCTTTCCAAGTTGTTGAGGTTCATCTCATACTTCTGAAGGTTTGAGGGTGCTGCCTGTTCCATACTCCCCCTACTCCTAGCCTTTTAGGGGTACAAACAATAGTAATTGGGGCCTAGTGTGGTTGTGTACGTGTGATATACATACACTTTTTTGGGATCATATTTTCTATTCCGCTATTTAATCAAAAACCTCTGGGGATCAGTTAAATTGGGGGATAGTCTGTGTTGGTACGTGTGAGAGAGATCCACCTTTCCAAGTTGTTGGGGTTCATCTCATACTTCTGAAGGTTTGAGGGTGCTGCCTGTTCCATACTCCCCCTACTCCTAGCCTTTTAGGGGTACAAACAATAGTAATTGGGGCCTAGTGTGGTTGTGTACGTGTGATATACATACACTTTTTTGGGATCATATTTTCTATTCCGCTATTTAATCAAAAACCTTTGGGGATCAGTTAAATTGGGGGATAGTCTGTGTTGGTACGTGTGAGAGAGATCCACCTTTCCAAGTTGTTGGGGTTCATCTCATACTTCTGAAGGTTTGAGGGTGCTGCCTGTTCCATACTCCCCCTACTCCTAGCCTTTTAGGGGTACAAACAATAGTAATTGGGGCCTAGTGTGGTTGTGTACGTGTGATATACATACACTTTTTTTGGATCATATTTTCTATTCCGCTATTTAATCAAAAACCTTTGGGGATCAGTTAAATTGGGGGATAGTCTGTGTTGGTACGTGTGAGAGAGATCCACCTTTCCAAGTTGTTGGGGTTCATCTCATACTTCTGAAGGTTTGAGGGTGCTGCCTGTTCCATACTCCCCCTACTCCTAGCCTTTTAGGGGTACAAACAATAGTAATTGGGGCCTAGTGTGGTTGTGTACGTGTGATATACATACACTTTTTTGGGATCATATTTTCTATTCCGCTATTTAATCAAAAACCTTTGGGGATCAGTTAAATTGGGGGATAGTCTGTGTTGGTACGTGTGAGAGAGATCCACCTTTCCAAGTTGTTGGGGTTCATCTCATACTTCTGAAGGTTTGAGGGTGCTGCCTGTTCCATACTCCCCCTACTCCTCATCTAGCCTTTTAGGGGTACAAACAATAGTAATTGGGGCCCAGTGTGGTTGTGTACGTGTGATATACATACACTTTTTTGGGATCATATTTTCTATTCCGCTATTTAATCAAAAACCTTTGGGGATCAGTTAAATTGGGGGATAGTCTGTGTCGGTACGTGTGAGAGAGATCCACCTTTCCAAGTTGTTGGGGTTCATCTCATACTTCTGAAGGTTTGAGGGTGCTGCCTGTTCCATACCCCCCCTACTCCTCATCTAGCCTTTTAGGGGTACAAACAATAGTAATTGGGGCCTAGTGTGGTTGTGTACGTGCGAGATACATACACTTTTTTTGATCATATTTCCTACTCCGCTATTCAATAAAAACCTTTGAGGATCAATTGAATTGCGGGATAGTCTGTGTCGGTACGTGTGAGAGAGATCCACCTTTCCAAGTTGTTGGGGTTCATCTCATACTTCTTAAGGTTTGAGGGTGCTGCCTGTTCCATACTCCCCCTACTCCTCATCTAGCCTTTTAGGGGTACAAACAATAGTAATTGGGGCCCAGTGTGGTTGTGTACGTGTGATATACATACACTTTTTTGGGATCATATTTTCTATTCCGCTATTTAATCAAAAACCTTTGGGGATCAGTTAAATTGGGGGATAGTCTGTGTTGGTACGTGTGAGAGAGATCCACCTTTCCAAGTTGTTGAGGTTCATCTCATACTTCTGAAGGTTTGAGGGTGCTGCCTGTTCCATACTCCCCCTACTCCTAGCCTTTTAGGGGTACAAACAATAGTAATTGGGGCCTAGTGTGGTTGTGTACGTGTGATATACATACACTTTTTTGGGATCATATTTTCTATTCCGCTATTTAATCAAAAACCTCTGGGGATCAGTTAAATTGGGGGATAGTCTGTGTTGGTACGTGTGAGAGAGATCCACCTTTCCAAGTTGTTGGGGTTCATCTCATACTTCTGAAGGTTTGAGGGTGCTGCCTGTTCCATACTCCCCCTACTCCTAGCCTTTTAGGGGTACAAACAATAGTAATTGGGGCCTAGTGTGGTTGTGTACGTGTGATATACATACACTTTTTTGGGATCATATTTTCTATTCCGCTATTTAATCAAAAACCTTTGGGGATCAGTTAAATTGGGGGATAGTCTGTGTTGGTACGTGTGAGAGAGATCCACCTTTCCAAGTTGTTGGGGTTCATCTCATACTTCTGAAGGTTTGAGGGTGCTGCCTGTTCCATACTCCCCCTACTCCTAGCCTTTTAGGGGTACAAACAATAGTAATTGGGGCCTAGTGTGGTTGTGTACGTGTGATATACATACACTTTTTTTGGATCATATTTTCTATTCCGCTATTTAATCAAAAACCTTTGGGGATCAGTTAAATTGGGGGATAGTCTGTGTTGGTACGTGTGAGAGAGATCCACCTTTCCAAGTTGTTGGGGTTCATCTCATACTTCTGAAGGTTTGAGGGTGCTGCCTGTTCCATACTCCCCCTACTCCTAGCCTTTTAGGGGTACAAACAATAGTAATTGGGGCCTAGTGTGGTTGTGTACGTGTGATATACATACACTTTTTTGGGATCATATTTTCTATTCCGCTATTTAATCAAAAACCTTTGGGGATCAGTTAAATTGGGGGATAGTCTGTGTTGGTACGTGTGAGAGAGATCCACCTTTCCAAGTTGTTGGGGTTCATCTCATACTTCTGAAGGTTTGAGGGTGCTGCCTGTTCCATACTCCCCCTACTCCTCATCTAGCCTTTTAGGGGTACAAACAATAGTAATTGGGGCCCAGTGTGGTTGTGTACGTGTGATATACATACACTTTTTTGGGATCATATTTTCTATTCCGCTATTTAATCAAAAACCTTTGGGGATCAGTTAAATTGGGGGATAGTCTGTGTCGGTACGTGTGAGAGAGATCCACCTTTCCAAGTTGTTGGGGTTCATCTCATACTTCTGAAGGTTTGAGGGTGCTGCCTGTTCCATACCCCCCCTACTCCTCATCTAGCCTTTTAGGGGTACAAACAATAGTAATTGGGGCCTAGTGTGGTTGTGTACGTGCGAGATACATACACTTTTTTTGATCATATTTCCTACTCCGCTATTCAATAAAAACCTTTGAGGATCAATTGAATTGCGGGATAGTCTGTGTCGGTACGTGTGAGAGAGATCCACCTTTCCAAGTTGTTGGGGTTCATCTCATACTTCTTAAGGTTTGAGGGTGCTGCCTGTTCCATACTCCCCCTACTCCTCATCTAGCCTTTTAGGGGTACAAACAATAGTAATTGGGGCCCAGTGTGGTTGTGTACGTGTGATATACATACACTTTTTTGGGATCATATTTTCTATTCCGCTATTTAATCAAAAACCTTTGGGGATCAGTTAAATTGGGGGATAGTCTGTGTCGGTACGTGTGAGAGAGATCCACCTTTCCAAGTTGTTGGGGTTCATCTCATACTTCTGAAGGTTTGAGGGTGCTGCCTGTTCCATACTCCCCCTACTCCTAGCCTTTTAGGGGTACAAACAATAGTAATTGGGGCCTAGTGTGGTTGTGTACGTGTGATATACATACACTTTTTTGGGATCATATTTTCTATTCCGCTATTTAATTTAACTGGGCCTCCATGCGAGACCTGTGTGCCATGTTGCGCTGTTTTGAGTACTCCACCAACATGGCCAGTGGCAATGACGCCGTTCTCAGCTTAACTATCCCACTTCCATGCCTCCTTGAAAAAACAATTCGGGCGATGATGGAAGAGGATGTGGCACAGGATGAGGAGGAGGAGGAGGATGAAGAGGTAACATTTCCAAGGCTTTCAGGGCAGTCATTCGCAAGGGGCTCCGAGGGTGGGTTCCTGCACACGCAAACGCCAGGGACGCAATTGTCCAGCAGGGGCACAGTTCTGGAGGATGAGGAGGATGAGGAGGAGGAGGAGCTGGAGGAGGAGATGGAACCATGTTCACAGCAGGGTGGCACCCAGGCCAGCTCATGGCCATCACTGGTGCGTGGCTGGGGGGATACAGAGGACACGGACGATACACCTCCCACAGAGGACAGCCTTTCGTTGCCTCTGGGCAGCCTGGCACACATGAGCGATTACATGCTGCAGTGTCTCCACAACGACCGCCGAGTTGCCCACATTCTAACTTGTGCTGATTACTGGGTGGCCACGCTGCTGGATCCCCGTTACAAGGACAACGTACCGTCCTTAATTCACTCACTGGAGCGCGATCGCAAGATGCGCGAGTACAAGCGCACGCTGGTAGACGCCATGCTGCTGGCATTCCCATCTGACAGCGGGGCCACAGTGGAAGCACAAGGCAGAGGAGGAGGAGGAGGAGGTCGCCAACGCAACCAGGGCACCGCCAGCACCTCAGAAGGCAGGGTTAGCATGGCCGAAATGTGGAAAAGCTTTGTCAGCACGCCACAACAAACAGCAGCACCAGCAGCTCAGATGGAACGTCTTAGCAGGAGGCAGCATTTTACCAACATGGTGGAGCAGTATGTGTGCACACGCCTACATGTAGTGAATGACGGGTCTGCCCCCTTCAACTTCTGGGTCTCCAAATTGGGCACATGGCTTGAGCTTGCCCTTTACGCCTTGGAGGTGCTGGCGTGCCCTGCAGCCAGTGTATTATCTGAACGGGTATTTAGCACGGCTGGGGGCGTTATAACAGACAAGCGCAGCCGCCTGTCCAGAGACAATGTGGACAAGCTCACGTTCATTAAAATGAACCAGGCATGGATCCCACGGGACTTTTCCGTACCTTATGCAGAATAGCAATGGATACCGACCTTACCCACCCATTGTTCCATTTTTGCTCTTTCTCACTCTTTTGGGGTGTACCCTCATTTAAAATTTTTGAAAAGAAGCAGTGTTGGCTACCTCGTCCTCCTCCTCAGGGCCAGATTAATGTAGGGGCTATTGGAGCTGCAGCTCCAGGCCCCTACCTTTTATATAGGCCCCGGGTTGGCCATATTCACTGTTACCGCTCTTCTGTCACTTGTAAACACAGAAGTCTGGCTTCTATGCTCGCTTCCCCAGGCAGCACCCTCAGAACCTCCCCACACAGCGTGAAGGCCGGACAAGGAGGGACAGTTGGCGATGCATGGATGTGTTTATGGGCTTCAGAGACAGCATCCCATGTTGAATTAGGCATGCATGGCTGCACCCTTCCTCCTCTGGGTGCATGGCAAGGCACGGCCCTTAAGGCCCTTCAAAATCCTCAGCACCAAGCCCATGATGCTGTTAATCCGGCCCTGGTCCTCCTCCACCGCCGCTTCCACCTACACCGCCCATAGGTGTGCGCAGCCTATTGCATTAAGGTGTGCACCCCAAAGTTGAAATACACATGCATGTGTTTGCCAGCAGGGAGAGTAATGTATCGGGGCCATGTACCTGTAGGCAAGGAGAAATAGAGCAGAGCAGGTCCCAGGGAGATCTTTCCCATCTCCTCACTGGCAATGCTATGTGCCCTAGGTGATTAGGGTGTGCCCAGGCACACCCAGCACACCCTGTGCGCACGCCTATGTCACCGCTAGGCTTGTGACGGTATCAGATTTTCATGCTGCGATTAATTGATTAAGGTTTTGCCACGGTATACGGTATTATCACGGTATTCTATTATTAAATTTAAATTATTAAATTTCCACCTCACTTCAATTTCATTGCTGAATTTAGGGGCTTTGGTTCACTTATGCACATTATTATATAGTCAGTCAGTACAGACTCTGTGAACCAGGCCTAAAATAGGTCATCAAGCAGTGTCTGGCCTAACTGGTGATAACTGGTTCTGGCGCTCGGCTCCGATCCGATGGCCTGGTCATTAAGAGGGCAAATCCTTGTGGTCAAGAAGTGGTTAAACCTGAAGGAGGTGTTGTTTATAAATTACTTTACTATTGCTTTAGGCCTGGTTCACATGTATGCGGGTTGGTGGTTCACATTTGCACAGGCATAGCAGCCCATTGATTTGAATGGGCTGCTATGCCCTCATTTTCCGCAGAAAAAAGGTGCATGCAGCATTTTTTTAAAATTCAGTGGCCTTGAAATCCATCCTGCTTTTGCACCATGCGACTAACCTGCAGTTCCTGCTCTGCTAAGCTTTCTGCATTTTTTGTATACGTGGGCACGGCATTTAAAAATAAACAGTTTGCGTGTGCAGCAACGGCAGGTAAGTCGCATGGTGCAAAAGAAGGATGGATTTCATGGCCACTGCATTTTTTTAAATTCTGCATGCACCTTTTTTCAGCTGAAAACGCAGGCATAGCAGCTCAAGCCCATTCACATCAATGGGCTGCTATGCCTGTGCAAATGTGGGCCCCCAACCCGCATACATGTGAACCAGGCCTAAAGCAATAGTAAAGTCATTAATTGGTTAAACCTGCAGGAGGACCGGTGTTTTTATCTATTAATGACTTTACTATTGCTTTAGGCCTGGTTCACATGTATGCGGGTTGGGGGCCCACATTTGCACAGGCATAGCAGCCCATTGATGTGAATGGGCTTGAGCTGCTATGCCTGCGTTTTCAGCTGAAAAAAGGTGCATGCAGAATTTAAAAAAATGCAGTGGCCATGAAATCCATCCTTCTTTTGCACCATGCGACTTACCTGCCGTTGCTGCACACGCAAACTGTTTATTTTTAAATGCCGTGCCCACGTATACAAAAAATGCAGAAAGCTTGCCAGAGCAGGAACTGCAGGTTAGTCGCATGGTGCAAAAGCAGGATGGATTTCAAGGCCACTGAATTTAAAAAAAATGCTGCATGCACCTTTTTTCTGCGGAAAATGAGGGCATAGCAGCCCGTTCAAATCAATGGGCTGCTATGCCTGTGCAAATGTGGGCCGCCAACCCGCATACATGTGAACCGCCAACCCGCATACATGTGAACCACCAACCCGCATACATGTGAACCAGGCCTAAAGCAATAGTAAAGTCATTAATAGATAAAAACACCGGTCCTCCTGCAGGTTTAACCACTTCTGGATCGCAAGGATTTGCCCCTTTAAAGACCAGGCCATCGGATCAGAGCGCCAGGACCAGTCATCACCAGGTAGGCCAGACACTGCTTGATGGCTATATAATAATGTAATGTGGGCTGCTAGGCGTGTGTGTGTGTATATATATATTTATTAGAGCTGCACGATTCTGGCCAAAATGAGAATCACGATTTTTTAGCTTGGAATAAAGATCACGATTCTCTCACAATTCTCTGTGTAACAAAAAAAAAAAAAATTGGGATAACTTTACTGTTACGTTTTTTTTTTTTTTTTTATTCATTAAAGTCTAATCATTGCGTTTGAAAGACTGCTGCGCAAATACAGTGTGACATAAAATATTACAACAATCGCCATTTTATTCTGTAGGGTCTCTGCTAAAAAAATATATAAAATGTTTGGGGGTTCTAAGTACTTTTCTAGCAAAAAAAAAACTGATTTTAACTTGCAAACAGCAAGTGTCAGAAAAAGATCCAGTCTTTAAGAGGTTAAACTTCCTTTCTCCCTGGCAGAGGGAAGGAAAAGATACAAATGTAATCATTTTTGTTTATAGTTAGGAGACTTAATGCTGAAAGGTGTTAGCTGAGTGAGTGAATGAGTCATCCAGCTCACTGAAATGTATCAATTCACAAGTCAGGCAGACTTGACAGAGAAACTCGGTATTTTAAAAATGCCACAATAACAATACCGTGGCTATGCAATACCGCGATATATATCGAATTACCGAAAACCGGCATATGTCTAGTCACCGCCACATCCACCACCACCTCAACCTCCCTCCTACTCCATATGGGCCTCGTCCTTCAGAGATGAAGAAGAACATTGTTTTATTTTTCTGTTTTTTTTTGTTGTTTTAAGTTATTTCCCTATCCACATTTGTTTGCAGAGCACTTGCCATGCTCTTAATTACGTTTTGCTGCCATTTGCAGCACTCTAGCCCTTTCCTTTGGTGTTTTAGAGCCATTTTAGTGCCTTAAAGTTCGGGTCCCCATTGACTTCAATGGGGTTCGGTGTCCGGGAAAAGTTCGGTAAAAGTCCGGGACACGGACCCGGACTTTTTTTTAAAGTTCGGCCGAACCCGTCGAACACGGACATCTAGGTGTTCGCTCAACCCTAATTATAAGCTCTAACAAGCAGGGCCCTCCGACTCCTACTGTATTAAAGTGTATTGTAGTTGTGAATATGATAGTGTGTGCTCTATTCATTACAATATTAAGTAATACAGAAATCAGTCAACGGAATACCATATATTACTACTATGCATATATGAGTGCCTAATCAGCACCTCAGTAACAACAAATATCCAACAATACACAGTGGAATTTTGTGAAAAAAATGTGAGAATTTTTTTTTTTCTGTAAAAGTTCCAACACATGCAGTGCTTCTTCTTTACAATCTCAAGAGAGATTTGTGACTCTTCATTCACTGCTTCTTCAGTCACAAATAATTGTGTTTAATGTGCCCAATCCATTCACATGCTGTGCACATCTATGAGCAATGTGCGCTCACCTGAGTCACAAAGAGTTTGGGCAATATGACATAAATCCATCCACCTGTGGGACTTCTCAGCTCTCTTTATAATCTTTCTCTGCTATAGGTTCAACAGCTCCACTGTGGCGACTCCCAGGCTTGGTACTCTCTGGTGTCTGGCTCTCAGTGCTGTGCGGAGTTGGAGAAGTTTTGCAAACTTTGGAACCGCTCACCAACCATCCGCTAAACTCTTTCTCCATTATTACTTAATATTGTAACGAATAGCACACCACTATCACATTCACATTACTATATTTGTCATGTTTATGAGTACTTGAACTAGGTCGGCACAGCAATTCGCAATTTTTCCCCTTATTAGTGTGTATTTTATGTTAGTGATATTCACCTAACGATAGCAGCATGCCTGTTCTATCTACATTTTTAGTATTGTAGTTGTATTGTCTACCTTCAAGTTATAAAGCGCTGTGTAAATTGTAGGCATTATATACAGTAAATCCTATATAATATTAATAATAATGACTGGTAGAGGACTGCATTGTAAATACGTGGGAAAATGGTGTTCTCTAAGGAAAGTGACAAAGCAAAAAGCTGTGGGTTTTAGGAACTTTAATTATTTTTGCTTTCTTTGTTGTTCTCTTTTAAATCTAAAACTAAAAAAGGTCACGCTGACCTACAGCTAACATATGTATGTACAAATGTATTTTATGAAATGCTTTCTTTTGTTATTGACATATATAGAAATGTCATTGGAAGTTTGTGTCAAGGCTGAATGGCACTAGTGCCATCATAGGTCACAGAATAACTAGTCACATCCTCGTTAACTGCTATATAGCTTTTGTTTGTTGTTTTTGCCTTTGGAATATTCTCACATATAAGCTGTATCCCATCAACTTCTGTGTGTTTTGAAAAATCTGCAACTCTTATCTAATTAAGTATTGAAGAATTGCCTACAATTAAGTCTTATTGTTCATAGTAAATTTTTCGAATGACATATTTCTTGAACAAAGGCATTATCATTTGCTAGAGTTAGTTATGCTGTAAGAAATTGGATCACAACAATGCCCTACTTTCTTTATAGAGGATTTTCAGCACATTCATTATCTCAAGATAAATTAGTTGACTGAAAATAATTTGCTTTTAAATCATGTCACCTCTCCAGTCTAGTGAACAGTCAATTAGGAAGAGCATCAGATGAAAAAAAAAAAGTGCCTGTTTATCATAATCTTCCACAAAAGCATTCCAAAAAGTGCATCACGCTTAGAAATAAAGAGCATCCCTTTAAAAGAAGATAAAGTAATGTTAACAGATTTTATTGTTTGATGCTCTGACTCCCCCAATAAATAAAATGGATGTGAAGATGTCATATGGAACATTAAGATAAACGATGCTCCAATGCTTCACTGTATTGCTTCAACTACCTAATGTCAATAAATACTGGAACTTGCAGCCATGTGTGAAAACTGGTTATTTAAACAGGGTCTTTTGCATTTTTTTGCAGCATTTGTAAGATGAAGGCACTAGAACTGCTGTAAATTGCAGCACATATTATACAGAAATCTAGAGGCGTCTTATTGGTAATGAAATTGTTGAGCAAACTTTTTAAGAGAAAGACTGATATGTTTTGGTTTCCATTAAATAAAAACATCTTTAAAGTAGAAAATCCCACGAGTGACTTATCAAAAATTCAACAAATTGTGCAGAGAAACCTTTTTTTAACAGAAATAAATAATAATAAAAAAAAAAACACAGCACCGCCAGGTCACAAGCAGTGTATTCAGCCCAAACACAGCACTTTTGGCTTTAGAAGTGTAGCTTTATTGGTTACTTCTTGGCTCTATCATAGAAGTGGATAACAAATTACAGCATCAACTTTGTTTTTCATTAGTTGCCCTACGTAATCTGCCATCAGTGAACACAAAAACAACTTTGAAAACATTGCCTTGAAATTGAGCTACATAAGCATGTGTAATAGCCTCCCAGCTGTTGAATCACACATCTCAGTAAGCTCTTCTGAAAACTTACCTCTGAGTTTGTCTTTTTTACAGTGATAACAAGTACACCCCCTCTCCCTAATCATTCCACTGTCACCGCTGACATGCTTGAAGAAGCTTCTCGCATTTCAAGCACATTCCTACTTCATTCATGGATGGCCATTGATCATGAAACTTCCATGTATGCACAATTAAGTTGTTTTATCAGGGAACCCTGCTCTGCTCTTCACCTTTGTACAAATGGCAGGAGTGTACACTGCACTCTTCTTGCATCTCTAGTGGTGTACATAAAATAAATTGCTAAAACATAAGAAAATCAAACTTTTAGCAAAAGAGACATACAAACTCTATTGTACTGAAAACTCTGCCTGCAAGCAATTTTCTTTCCATAATTCAGTTCCGCTTTAACACATTCCAGAAATGGGTAAAGAAAAATGAATCTCAATCAGGTTCGTGTATAATACTAAAATATTGTCCCCAACTGCTGTTCATTTTTATTAAATTCAATCAAGCATGACATGTCCTCCTTAGGTAAAGTTAGGTTCATAAGTCAAATTTGCTATTCCCATTCTATTAGAATCCTATCAGGGAAACTAATTATGAAAATGCTTGTCAGTCAGCTATGCCATATTCTTTTTCACATTCCATTGTAGAAATGTGAAATATAGTGTATAAGTATGCTGGAAGTGTGCAGAGAGGCAAGTGAATGAATTAAATTTTAATTGTTACTAACAATCGAATACAAATCTTTGTTTGACCTATACAAATCTATGTTTGACCTCTATCTCTAATTGGTACACATTAAAACCTACCCAGACAAGAAAAGATCAACTAATCCTTTCTCTGCACTACACAGTTAAAATACATAAATGAGTATTGTCTTACCTGTAAAAGTAATTGAAATTTGTTTCTGCCAGTCTTGAGATCCAAAAATCCTTGCAAGAAAGCACAACCATGTTGGTGACTTCTATTTCTTCCTCCCCAGTCAAGCCTTATATAGCTTGGTCACTGAACTGGTGAAGGTGCATCTCCACACCGAGGAGGTTTATTTATACCCCTGGTCTAGATTAAAGGTGCTAGCCAAGGCTATATAACTTGACTGGCTCACATTGCTTCTCTTTCTCTTCCAGTTCAATCCCTACAAATTGCAGGAGAATAATACACAAAGAGATTCAGATGCTTACATTGGCTATATTTACCTATTTTTAAAGTGTGTTTTAATAATCTTTTAAGCAATACTAAGCAATACCATACTGGACTAAATGGAGGTCATTCAATCTTAACACAAATCATCACTCCAGTCATTGGTTTTCTGCTATTAAAAAGAAATTCACAAATCTATGTTCTGGCAACCTTTTTGTTCTCTGTTGCCAGGTTTATTATGCATGTGAATACTTGAGGGTCAGGTACATTAAATATTTTTCAAACGCAGCCAGTAAACACTGTCGTGGAGTGTTTATTTACTCATTATGCTCAGATTCAGGTGCAGGGCCCTTTAATTCATTTTCATACAGGGAATATAATAATCTGTTTACCTTCCTCAATTGCACAGGGAGACCACACCTGGTAAATAGCTGGGGGAAGTGATATTCATCCAGTTAAGCTTCCCTCCACCATCAAAAATTGCATGAGGGTAGCTGGGCCAGAGCATAATATCGGGCAATCTCTAGCTACTATTGGAAACCACTATCTGATTAGTACCACAGTATTTCAGTTTCAGTGGGGTTGTCTTTTGTCCTTGGTCCTTGAATGCCCTAAGCTATTCACCTGTATTGCCATAGCTACAGTGGTATCTGGAATCAGCAAAGGAGATGACCAGGTATATGTAGCTACACATAGAAACTGGAACCAGACCATGTATATATATATATATATATATATATATATATATATCTTTAAAGGGAAATTTATTTACAGTGAACAATAACCACAAAACAGCAGTAAACATAAGAATGAATGGAAAACAAAACTAACTGACAAAATGACTAACCAGCAACCTAACAAACTAATTATATACACAATATACACAAATAGATACATCCAAGGCAGGGGGATACTGGAGGAGCAGGAAGCAAGGCAGTGGGGTACTGGGTCTTGGGTGCAGGGCAGGGACAGGAGCAAGAAAAAGATGAAGAACAAATGGCAACAGAGTCTGGGGGCAGCAGTGCAAACAGAGGGCGGGAGCCACGAAAACATTGAGGCATTGTGTGCTAGTGGGAGCAGCCTTATATAGCCACCAAGCAGCTGAAACCAGGTAGAACTGATCACTGAAACCTGCTGGCTTCTGGGAGATATCTGCTGGTGGACACTAGAACTGCAGCTATCAGCCCTGAGAACCACAGTGCCACCAGAAGATGAACCAGGTCCTGGACTTTAGTCACAAGTATATATTTGGGTTCTAAGTACTGATTCTCAATTAGACTCTGTGTTGTTTTAGAGACTGTTCAATGAAGCCACATGTTTTTTGCCATCCAGAATTGTCTTTGCCATTGAGATGATATTATTTCTTCTAACTTTGTGATTGGTTCTTAAACTGCACTTTACAGTTACTACCTGTCTAATCATTCAGCCTATCACCTATTCTGTTAAAACACTGGTCTGAAGAGTATCCTGCAAATTTTAACAAAACTTTTAAAAAGCAACTTCCTAAAGGACCTTATATCTGACCCTTTGCTCTGACCTATAAGCACTTTAAGTAGAACCTATTGTATGCTGCTTAGTATCTGTCAAGATTTTTCTAAATGGTTGTTCTAAGCTACAACCAGTACTCCAATAAAGATTTTTATTCAACACTCCAGGACCAAACCTAAAGGATGCTTCAGCACTTTCAACAAAATTGACTAATGTTATCTAAATACTTTGCACTTGTTTTGTTAAATACTTAGTGAACTCTTTATCTCTGGTCTGAAGAGTAAATCACCCTGCAAATTTTAACAAAACATTTAAAAACAACTTCCTAAAATACCTTGTATCACCCTTAGCTCTTACCTGGAAGCTCTATTAAGTAGATCCTATCATATGCAGCTTATTATCTGTCAAGGCTTTTCTAAATGGTTGTTCTATGCTACAACCAGTACTCCAAAAAAGGTTTTTTTTTAACACTCCAGGACCATACCTAAAGGATGCTTTAATGCTTTCAAGAAAATTGACTAATGTTACCTAAATACATTGTGCTTGTTTTCTAGTGAACCTTTTATCTCTGGGTCTCTGTTTTTTTTTTTTTTTTTTATCTATCCCGTACACACATTGTTATCTCAGGGTCTTTAACTTCTTATTGTAAAGTAATGTGCAGGTGTGTTTTTTCCATTTAAATGCAGTACTGACTGAACAATAAATTCATGTTAACACATGCTTATGGTACAAATGCAGCACACATTCACTAAACTCTAAACGCATGTTAATCCATGTTTCTTTTTTTTTTTTTTATAATTGATTAAGGGGGGACAATTTTCTATTCTAATAGATAGCAAGAACATAGTTTGTGCCTGACCCGTTTTTGCCTCTAAAGCTCCTGAAATGGGTATAAACAAGGTAGGCAGCAGCCTCATGTGGGCTCATTTAGGTGACATAAAACAACATACTTTCAATTGCATATCAAATAAAATAAAAAGGAGCCCTATGACTAAGAGGAACAAATACTTCTCCAGCACTGGTAGTGGTGCCAGATGTTGATAATCCCAAACCTGGTGTAATCGTGAAAATGTAGCTATTAATCATACTTTTACTTTGGTAAATAAATAAATAGTTCCTTTAAATCCAAGCTCCAGCCAAAATAACTTTTTTTATTCATATCTGTGCCTCAACTGGGGGGGGGGGGGGCTTCCATCCCATGGAGAATGTGTGAATGGGGGAATCTATTCAGTATTTTATTCAGCTCGCTGGCTGAACAAAAATCTGAACCATGGCAAGCTTTTAGAGAGGTTGCCAAAAAGAACTGCTGACAGTGTTTCAATTGTAGCCCCCATCACAGAGACAGTAAGTGAGATAAAATCTCCCCATTAGTGTTCCAATGGTGCTCCAGGCACAAAATAACAATCTGACAGAAATGTTACCTCTTCCCCACTCTTTTCAAGCAAAACAAATGTCTATGAGTATACCTATTTTAAATGTTTTAAACTAAAAAGGGTAAAATCTCTGAATATCTGATATTACCAATATTGGCTAGAAAAGCATGTTCTGTGCCTATCTTTGATTATGTTTCTTTTTGTTACTGGAGCCTAATTTTCCCTGATTCATAGTTAGGTTTCTTTAACTGCCATACTCATGTACATTGAGAGTACACTTTCACACTTTCATCAATGACAGAGGGCAAGACTCAGCCACAAAACTGTTAATGTCAGGCCACAGTAACAAAGAACAAGAAAAATCAATTTAAGGAACGTATTCAGAGGATTTCACATTGGTAACTAGTGGAAAAACATAATTGGTTATTATTAGTGACTCACCCAAAGGCATAGGGCTATGTTCTGAAAACCATTGTAATTTTTATATTTCTTTCACAGTGGTGACTGATTAATAATTCCTGTGTTATTGGACCTATTATGGTAAATTGTAATTCTGTCAAAACATTCATTTATTTGAACAAAAATACATTTACCTGAACAAGAAAATTTACATTTGTAAAATCAATTCTATGAAGCTGGTAGCATGGAAGCTTTACCAATTTGAAAAACACCAAATTTGTTTTGTTTTTAGTATTTTTTTTTTAACTGACAATTTTTATTCTGTTAGTTTTGCAACGTAGAAGAAAAGGAGTACAGGACATTTAAGTAGCAGATTTGCAAAAAATTCCATTACACAGATATCTGAGTAAAGATACAGTAAGTGAACCTCTAGCCAAGGCACACAGAAGGCTATCACCTAGCACTATGGTAAAAAAGTAAGGTCACCAGTCTTGCTTCCAAAAAGTGAAGAAGAGAATACACAATCACAATTAAATTTTTCCCATAATGAGGTATTCAGCCGCTAACCAATAGTCCCTATAGTAAGTGCTAAAAAGAAGTAGAGGGGTATGAAAGAGTAAGAAAATGGGAGAAAAGAAAGGGTAAGGGAGGGGGAAGGGACAACAGAGATTCCATCTACTATGGAGCCCAGCCAAAATTGGAAGCTATCACCCATGCACAAGTACCTGTAAGTCTTGGAAGGTATGTAGTATTCTAGTTCTAGCATCCACCAGCCATAGGGTTTGCAAGAGAGACATAGGTCCCAGCAATTGGAAAGTATTGATCTTTGTCAAATAAGACTGTATGTTCTGAAGAAGGTCAGGAAGTGGAGGGTTTTGAGGTATAGCTGGGTCGTTCTAGAGGCTCAAATAGTAAAAGTGAAAATGTTGGGCTTTTTGTGATGGATGGGATTGAAGGGTGTCTGTTTTATCCTTAGGTTCAGTGGTAGTCGATCTCTTGTGGAGATGCCTAGCCAGTAACACGTGCAGTTTGTTGCCCTTGTCATAATAAGTTTGCTGTAGCCAAATGAGGAGCTTTTCAACTTTGCCTATCAGTGTCTTTCAGCCCAGCTCTAGTGCTGGCTATTTCCCTGAGGGTTGATAGCGATTGTGAAGACATTACATTTTTAATCATTTATCAAATCTAACTGGTAAGTATCACTGAGAAGTTTCTCTCATTGGACACTAATGGAGCATTACCATTTCCCTTCTATATGTAAATGATCAGAAACATATAACACTATTGCTCTTTTAAGATTCCCATAAGATTAGAAAATGCAAGTGGTTGGATCGAGGAACATTCATGTGCTTGAAGGCCTCCCCAATGCCTGATGGTTAAGTCTTCTCTTGAGAAAATCAATTGGCTTATATGGAATTACCCTTTAGTGATTATTTTTCTCCATGACACGCTGACACTGATATATTCCCCTTTGCTCTCCCTAGGAGAGAACATACATGTTTGTCTAATTCAAACATTAATGTTTTACAGAAATCATTTGTAGTAAGGATTGTTTAGTAGCTGGATTATGCATCCACCACTCTTAAGTGCCAGGCAATTTAATTGGCAAACATACTAAGATTGGTCCACCAATCCAGTTTTATTTTGTCATTTATTATTTTTTATTTTGTTTGCACATAAAATTTACATATATCTCACATAAAAAAAAGGGAAAGAAAGCAAAGAAGAAAAATTCCAAAAGAAAGGAAAATTCCAAGAAAAATCTACATAAGAGATATACGACACTCAGTAGTTATAGAGTTTTTATAACTTATCCCTTTAAGCTATCCCTAGCCCCCCCCCCTGTAACTCCCTTCCCTTCTCTACCCATATTGCCTTTTCCTCCTGTTATCCCTGCTACAGCAGTATTTAGATATTAATTTCGGTATACTTAGTTGATTTTTTAAAATTTATCAATTTTCCCCATTTTTCTTTCATATTGATTGATGTTTCCTCTTGAGAGTTGCTTATATATTCCATATGAAAGATATTATTTATCCTGTCACACCAATCTTCTAGTTTTGGGCTATCCACCTCTCTCCACTTTTTTGGTATGGTTCCCTTTGCTGCATTTAGTAAGGTTGGGACCAGTGTTGTTTTATATTTCTTTAATGGCATCTTTGTTTTATGGAATAGACATACCCAAGGGTCTTTTGGAATCGTTATTCCTGTAATTTCTCCAGTAAGTTGTCGGACCCCAGTCCAAAATTCTCTGATCTTTGGGCAGTCCCAGAACATATGGTACATTGTTCCGGTACTTCCACACTCCCGCCAACATTTATCTGTCTTGTCCGGTTGATATTTGTTCATTAATTCTGGTGTTATATACCATCTTGACAGACATTTATAGTTTAATTCTGTTGTACTAATGTCTATGGCTACGGATCCAACCGCCTTTAATATTACGTCCGATTCCTGTTTTGACAGTTGTGCCCCTATTTCTTTCTCCCATTTTACCATGAACTACCAATCCAGTTGACCTGTGTTTTGTTAAGTAGCCTCTAGCATTATGGGTAACCACCGGTATCCAAATGCTATGCCAGCACTTGTTCTTTGCCTTTACTTTAACTTTTATAACTCCACTGCTAGCTTTAGACAAAGAATATGATTCTATCAATGATCTCTGTTGCATTTTGGCACCCTGCCATGAATAATCGGTAGAATGTAGGTCAATGGCCCTTTCTCCTGTCTTATTGCATAAGGCTAAGTGCCTACATATTACAAGTAGGTATACATAGATGTAAAAGCCTAAATGGTGGTATACTGTTATGTTAGTAAATGGGAGAGTTACATATACACCAAAGTAGACAGCTATAAGTAGCATAAAGCAAATGATTTATTACAACATTTTAAAAACTTAATGAAGCACTTATACAGGAATATCAATATTTTAAATTGTACACTCAGTTACATGGACAGAATACCAAGTCAAATAGTTTCAGTATACATCATTAACTGCAGGTTTTTTTTTCAGTGTATTTGCATTTCTCTGTTTTAATATGACTTTCTTTATGTTATATCAGGCTGATTGGCAATAAGAAAAGAGCAACATGATTTTCTACTTTTGTAGATGTCATTTCTTTGAAAGAGAACAGTTACTTTGCACATATGTAGAAATTATCTTACAAGAAAGCCACTTGTGGAAAGCACTGCTAGAGAATGCAATGATTAATTATAGTAATTTACAAATTGCAGTTCCTTGTTATAAGATGCCATTCAAGTCATTTGTGTAAATCACAGGTATAACAAGAAATGTTTTTGTTTCTTTTTCTGCCTCTATTTTTTGTAGCCCATTCCAATGTTTTTTTTTTTTTTTATTCAGTTTTTTTTTTCTTTACAGAATTGGGCCTTTTACAAGTATTAATCAGGAATGGTTTATTTTTTTTTAGCAATGAAATGTCAAAAAAGTAGGAGTGGGAGGGCGAAGGGAGGCTTAAAAAAAAATAAATAAATAAAAAGCAAACTCTGACTTTGAGCTTTACCATCCTGTTACATTACTTCCATCCTGCTACATTACTTCCATCCTGCTACAATACTTTAAAAAAGTGTGACGTGTGATTCTGATAGTCAGATGATAGTCATAGGTAAATAGGGTAAATATAGCTCAAATATAATAAAATGTAACTTATATAACTGAAACAATATCTTAAAGTGATTATCCGGGCAGCTTTTATATTTATTTATTTTTTAGTTCTGGGTGATGCTGAGTTTTGTGTGTGGAGCACCTAAACACAGTTTTATCAACCATAAGCAAGTTTAAACTAGCAGGTCCATTAGGGAGCCTATTAGAGTCTGCAGGGGTCAGCAGGAGCAGAGGAAAAGTAAAAGATCAAATGTAAAATTTCATTGATTTGCCTGGATATATGAAAGAGTTAAAATGTGTTAAGTGCTGTTTCTTAAAATAGCTTAGTCGGGGAGCAATTTGTAACAAAGTATGCTAAACGCTAGTTTGAAACAATTCTGAACTGTAAAATGAAAATAAAATCCACCTGCCATAACACATAAGTATTTTAACCCAGATGGAGCATGATTTCAGAAAATTAATTTTTCATTCACTTACCTGCATATTTTTTACTTTCTTTTATTCTTGAACATTGTTTATTTGTGAGAATGTTATATCTGTTACCTCTTCTGACCTAGGTTTTTAAAGCTGGATTTAATGAAATCCATCAAGCATAGGCCCATATTTGGACAGCATCAATTTTTTTTTCGGATCAATACTGGATTAAAGAAAAGTGTTTGTGTCTTTTCATTTTTTTTTTTTGGTTTCACATATTAAGGTTAACTGTTTTTGGTATATTTAAAAATGTTTTCTCACAACTTTTACCCAATATCCACACATTTTTCTAATTGGTATTAGCCTCTCGCAGCCCCTGTACAAAAAAAAAAAAAGCTAGGTCTGAGTGAGTAATAGCACAAGGAGTCAGTTGCATTGCAGTACAAGGGGCATGCTGATAGGAGGAGAGAGCAGAATAGCAGAGAGGTGAGACATAAGCCTGCTGTTTCATCTTTTACTGTAAAGTTACAGGATGTGAGTGGCGGGAGACTTATAAATGTTACTGAAATGCAGCAGAGAAAAATCAGGTCCCCTTCGCTTCAAAACACAGATGTGCTCTGTGGTAGAGTTGTGCAAATCTCAGAATGTGATGGATAGTAATACAACGTTTTTGTCAGGGAATACAGTTCCCATATATGTCGTTCATCTTAATATTCAGTTGTTTTCTTGTATTCAGCTTTAAGGAATCATTATACATTTACCAGGTGGATCACCAAATATAATGCAATCAAGCGTAATTGATAACATGTTTCAGCATGTATATTCAGTTTTTAGACTTATGCTTTTAAAGTCACATGTGAGTTTACAATCAGCACAAAGTTTTTTTTTGTCTTTTTGGTTTTTTTTTATGCCATACCCCACACTTTCGTATCATAATATAGCCATTCTATATCATTACTTTGTCCTGATTATGTAATGCCTGGTCAAGTTGTTAATCTGAATCTTTGTTAACTACTTCCATATCGCGCAATTTCTGGCACTCCGCTCCTACATGTACAAATCATATTTTTTTTGCTAGAAAATTACACAGAACCCCCAAACATTATATATTTTTTTTTTACACACAGTATTTGCGCAGAAATTTTGGGAAAAATAACTTTTATGAATTTAAAAAAAAAACTAAAGTGAGCCCAAATGTTTTGTATAATGTGAAAGATGATGTTACACTGAGTAAAAAGATACCTAACATGTCACGCTTTGAAATTGTGCACACTCCTGGAATGACGCCAAACTTCGGTACTTAAAAATCTCTATAGGTGACGTTTTAAAAATGTTTACAGGTTACCATTTTAGAGCTACAGTAGAGGTCTTGGGCTAGAATTGTTGCTCTTGCTCTAACGTTTGCGGAGATACCTCACATGTATGGATTGAATGCCGTTTTCATATGTGACCGCAATGAACGCATGCTTTCGCTTCCACGTGCGAGCACGCGGGGATGGGGGCACTTTCCATTTTTTTTTATTGTTTATTTTTATTTATTTATTTTTTTACACTTTCCCTTTCATTTTTTTTGTGATCACTTTTATTCCTATTACAGGGAATGTAAACATCCCTTGTAATAGGGATAGTGAATGACAGGTCCTCTTTATAGGCAGATCTGGGGTCAATAAGAGCTCAGATCTCTCCTACAGGCTAGAAAGCCTGAAAAGGAAAAAAAAAAAGCAATCTCGGCTATTCAGCTGAGATCAGTGCAGTATTGAAAACTGCCTGGCTGGGCGTGATGTCATCATTTCGCGCCTAGGCCTTCGAGAGACTGCCAGGGACCATCTGGTCCTCGCAGTCTCTATGGTGACACTTCTGCCAGCGGCCGATTCCTTCTCTGGTTCGCCGATCGCATGGGCGAGCCGGTAGAAGCACCAGAGGGTGGTAGGAGGGGGGGATGTCTCCTCCTGCCGGCTGTAAGATTGATCAAGCAGCTGAACAGCCACTATAGTTGTTCTTATGGTGAAGGGAATTGCCGGCTGAAAAAAAATAATTGCAGCTGCAGGTATCATTCAGATATCCCCACTCAAAGCCCAGGACGTCATATGACGTCCACCTTGGGGAAGTGGTTAAATTAAAAAATTTAGTTGGATTCAATTTCACTCATTGATGTCAAAAATTTTTAGTGATAGTGTAATGATTAGTGATAGTGTTAAGAAAGAAATACAGGGTCTGTCATTGCTGCTATCCTTTTAAAAAAATCCTTGTTGCCCTTTGTTGTCTGCTTTCAATACATTTTTGAGTCATAGACCTAGGACAAGTAGGTTGTGAAAGAGTATCAGAAAAAGTCAGAATTTTCCATCTTTACATTTTACACTTGCACCAGGTGAGGGAAAAGGAATGAAGGCAATGCATCGGCATGACAACCAGGCAACTATGATTTTCAGAAGAAATGATCAGCAATAGCAGCCTCCGTGATTTTTTTTTTTTTTTTTTTTCTGATTCCTTTAAATGGGGTTTAAAAAGTGTGAAAAGATATTCTTTGTTTTATGTTGTTTTCCTTTTTTATGAGCACTTTATAAAGGTGAAAAATACAGAATAGATGCTACAAGTCAGAACCTGATACATCGGAAGCCAGTATTGACTGTGCTTTTAAATCAAGTTAATGTTTCAATCAATGACAGTGCTTATATCAGTGAAATCACAACTAGTATACTATAGATCAGGAAATGCTGACTGTTAGTCTCTGGCTGGAGACTGCTCTTAATAGGACATTATTTTCCCCTTAAGGTAGAACTGTCCAATGATTATAGATTTATCATACTCTTGCTATTGTTTGCCTGAAGATTTTGCCAAAAGCAAAATACCAAAAGGGCATTAGAACACACTGCTGTTCATAGTCTGACCACTCAAAATTGTAAAGTGATATGTAAAATGTTTTCTGCAGTAATAGAGCAATTATTTTTGTTGCTCTGCTTGAGAAAAAAAAAGTTTTCTTCTTCACTGGGTAAATCTCTTTTTATACCTATTGAATTGCTGTAAAAAAAAAAAAAATGTGTGTTATCTACCCGGATAACCAATGGCCACCTTTATTGTGAAGTACACAGATCACTGAAAACAGATCTTTGTGATCATCACACTATACCTCATATACAATGTATACAATGACAATGATTGGAGGTAGGCAGGGGCAGGCAGGGACTTTCATTTTGCTAATTTGTAGCACGTCAGAGCAAAAGGTTCACTTTAAAGCGGAGTTCCACCCCAAAAACTATCTTTGCACGTCCTCTAGCTTAGATTAACCTGAAAAAGAATTGGATAATTAAAATTTTTTTTGGTTTCACTTACCTTGTTTTTAATGAAAATATACTTACCTTCCTTCCTATTCCTCCCTCTGCGGCCGCGGCCCATGACGTCACTTCCTCCTTGCATTGACTACTGGGAGATGAGCGTCATCGATCCCAGGAGTCAATGTGCCTGCACCGGAGTAGCTTGTCACTTCCAGTGCAGGCACGTCATTCCCTGTGGAACAGCTTCTGGACATGCGCAGAAGCTGTTCAGGGATGACACGCCTGCACCGGAAGTGACGAGCAGGGAATTCTGGGACACCGACATCACCGGGAGGACACAAAGAGGACACGCTCTGACTTCAGCTTCCCAAACCTGAGATGGCAGCGCTGGACAAGACATTTTCAAGGTAAGTATTTTTTCTTACAGGTAAGTGAAACAGGGGACAGTTCAGAGGTTATCGTTGCTTAAATGCACTAGCCCTAACTGTCCCAGGGGTATTTTTAGCTAAACATTTTTTTTAGACCGGAACACCGCTTTAATGCAGATGTTCACAACTGCATACACTGATCTTCATTTCTCTTGCCTGAAGCTTCATTCAGACACCTTGAATAAAAGCAAAGTCATGTGTTAGTTAAAAGTTGCTGGAGTCAAAGCTTACACAGGGCTATGGACTCTCTTGTGACAGCACTTACTTGCCCATCACTGTTACATAGGTGAGTTACATGTTCATCCAAACCCATAAGTATCAGTTATTCCCATTGATTCCCACTGCTGGACAGAGAAGTAGGGGAGGGAAAAAAAGGTGAGTATAAACCACTGGGGATGGGGGTTGGAAACAGAATAAGCAAAACACAGGTTTGCTTTAAGGTTCTGGAAACCATTCCATATAAAACAATTCTGATCTATTAAAACACACAGGGGTTTATTCACTAATGGAGGATAGACTGTTCACTTTGTAAAGTGTATGCTGAATTAGCTTAGTAAATAATGAAAAGCTGTGTTTATTTTGAATATCCAATCCTTTGCAAGGGAAATTAAACAAATGGAATTGTCGATTGCATGAGGGAAACACACCTATCTTATTCACTAAGCTAAGTAAATCTATAGTTTACAAATAAACTATGCTCAATTCCTTTAGTAAATCAGCACCTTCACTAGCTTGTATTGAAGGTTTTAGGGTTCATACATCCACTGTACACTCCGGTGGGTAGTGATCATCTTCGAATATGCAACATGCATGTCATTATGGTTATAAGGAATGTGCTACACTTTCAAATTGGAAATAAAATCCTGCCACATGGTAAGGTGGAAGTAACTCTATGAAAATGGGAGTTTACACCTTGGGACTGAGTGAATGCATGCAATGTTAGTTCCTGTCTGTATACCTGCAATTTTCTATTACTGTGGGTCAAATTTGGGGATTTGTGATATAAGTTCAACTGTACCTTCCACTGCCCTGGAAAGTCTTGAGGCTCCAGTTCCTTACACTCTGATGGGAGTCACCTACTATTAGCTAGCTAAGCAATGTTTTCCTCTGTCAGAGAAGTAGGGGTGATGGTTTTACTAACTTCACAATGTGATCTGTAGTGACATCAAAAGTGGTAAATCACAGCTATATTTTTGCAATGCCACCACTTCAGCCTTTAGATACTGTTACTTAGATGAGAACTGAGATGTGGCATCAGATGTATCAAGAATACTGACTGCAAAGTAGTAATGCAGAAAGTAAGGCAGATAGATACTGTAGGTTTGTGTCCTGATGTGCTGCAGAGTTTCATTTCAGACAATAAATTAAAAAACAAATACAACTATGTGGGAAATTACTGTAGCTTTCCATCTAGCTAAGGAGCTCTTAAGTCAAAATCAATGGCTGTAGCCCAAAGCTTATATTTTCAAGCATTAAATCGTTAGAATTTTCATTTTATGTGTTTTGTGTGGCTTCCAATTGCTGTGGTCACAATTATTAACATGTAATCTCTTGTAATCCCTGCGCATCCTATTTGATATTTTTCATCAGTCTTGTGTGTAAGACATCCACATACGCGTGTAAGCACAAGATAACATTGATGACAATGAACAATTAAAACAAACTAAATAATAATATATAACTTTTAGAGTGTCACATATCCCAATGTCCAAACAATTTAATATTTTAAAACAAAAAGTAACAAGTTTTTTTTTTAATACATGCTAAAAAACAATTGTGTACGTAATCATAGAAGCTAAATTTGGCATAACTGGCGGAACTGGCGCTGCGGGATGAACCGAACGCCGGGAAGTAAACATATTCCTCTTGGCTCTAGCTTTAAGGTAATCATCAAATGTTGTTACCATGTAACTCCTTAGATCTTTTTATAATAACCACACTCCTTGACTGAACTATGTAGGCCTCTTGTAGTTTTATGTAGGTCACATAATGACCTTTCCTATCCATTCTAAAAGTGAATACACTTAAATTAATATACAATATGTAAAAAAAAATCAAAATATATAGCATTTTGATTTAGGTTTATTAACTTCTAGAATATATTCCTTCATTCGTAAAAAAAAAATTAAATTATTTGGACATTTGGTATATGTGGTGCCTTTCAAGTCCTATTATGTATTTGGGTTGTTATATAGTAAGTTTGGGATGTTGGTACCATCACCAAATTGTTTAATAGAGGTCCATACATATATTTATTTTGCTTGGCTAGCTATTCAACAATGAGAAAATATTTATTATTTCTTTTGCATGCAAGTCAGAAGTGAACCTGGATTGCACAGATCTGTCCTACAAGTTTGCAATTGAGTCAAGGTGAGAGTAGGAGTCTTGAAACCTTAGGTTTATATTTATCCAGAATAATTAAGAAATAATCAATTTTGTCCACTGGAAATTACTACAGTGAAAAAGTGAACATGTTCTGTACCACTCTACATTCTGTGATTATTAACCACTTCAATACAGGGCCCTTTCACCCCCTTCCTGCCCAGGCCAATTTTCAGCTTTCAGCGCTGTCACACTTTAAATGACAATTGCGTGGTCATGCTACACTGTACCCATATGACATTTTTATAATTTTTTTTCCACACAAATAGAGCTTTTTTTTTTGGTAGTGTTAAATCACCGCTGGGTTTTTTATTTCTTAAAAAAAAGAAAAAAGACAGTAAATTGTGAAAAAAAGTAATTTTTCTCCTTCACTGTTGTGTGCTGATGAAGTGGCACTGATAGGCTGCACTGATGGGCACTAATGAGGTGGCACGTATGGGCACTGATGAGGTACTAATATGCCACACTGATGGGCTTATGGGCACTGATAGGTGGCACTGATAGGTGGCACTGATGAGCACTAATAGGTGGCACTGATGAGCACTGATAGATGGCACTGATAGACACTGAAAGGCAGCACTGATGGGCACTGAGAGGTGGCAATGATGGACACTGATGGACACTGATGAACGGCACCGATGGGCACTGATGGGCAGCACTGATGAGCACAGACGGGTGGCACTGATCGGCACTGACGGGCAGTCACTGATGGACACTGATGGGGAGCACAGGGGAGCAGGCACTGATGGGCACTGACTGGCAGCACTATGGGCACTGATTGTGGGCACTGTGGGCACTGGTGGTGGGTATGGATAGGCATTGGTTGGGGAGAGTTATGGGCATGATTTTTTTTATTTTACAGTAATCAGGGCACTGATGATCAGTGCCCTGATTACCTGTCCTAGGCTCTCCTCACCACACACTTTGACAGTGCGAGGCGAGGAGAGCCGATAAATGGCACTTTACCGTGACATCAGCCAACAGTGGGCTTTAGCCTGCTGTCTGCTGAAAATGGGTCACATGAGTCCAGTATGATCTGCACTCCTGTGATCCACAGAAGAAGTACAGCCAAACGAGCTTTGGCTGATATTCTCCTTTAAGTGAATCTACCACCACTTTGCACTGAAGTAAAGATTAATTTTAAGGCAAACTAAATGAAAATAACCCTTTTTTTGACAATGTTTGCAAACGTTGCTGCCAAAAATTATTCAGCAAATAAACACCTTACTGGTGCAACCAAAAACTTGCTTGCTGAACAGCAAAGAAAGCAAAATCACAGGCTGCATGTCAGACATCTCTGCTTTCTTTTTGAAAATCTTGTCTCACTGTCCTCTGCATATAACAGAATAGAAGTTAAAGTGATATTAAAGTCTTTTTTTTTATAACAACTTATACTTACCAGCGCTGAGCAGTGTATTTGCACAGAGCAGCCCAAAATCCTATTGTTCTCAGGTCCCTCGCCGGCACTCCTGGTCCAGAAGCTTGCAATGGGAACACCTGAGCTGAGCTGCTGCTCTGTGTTCATTCAAACCCTAAACCACGGCTCAGCTCTGCCCCTTCTTTCTCCTCATTGGCTCACTGACTTTTTCCCAGCCAATAAGGAGGGAGAGTCCGGGACAACCGATTCTGTCATGCAACATTACCGTATCAAGATGGGGTTCAGGAAAGTATTAAGGGTACTGAAGGGGGCTGCTGCATACACAAGGATAGAATGCATTACGATAAAAAATCCTTCTGCCTTTAGAACTCCCTTTAAGGCTTAGCTTTTGACTTTTGATCAAATGGTAATTTTTTTATCAGTAACAGTGCTGTTTAGTGTGTTTAGGTTGCCTGGTTTGTGGAAAAGCAGCAGTGCATTTAAATCAGCTGCCAAAGTGAACCATAAAAGTACAAGTATATTTACAAGCTTTAAATGAAAAGATTCCCATTAATGTCAATTTAACACAGCAACTGGTGCTGAAATGCATTAGAATGTCATTGATTTGTCTCACTTGTTGCCTGGAATTGCTCTTTATGACTTTTGTTTAAAGATCTTATGAGTGTAGCAATATATCTACTATATCTACTTGTTGCTTGGAATTTTTCTTTGATTGCCGCCTAAAGATCTTAAAAGTTAAACAATATACCAACCACCATTTTAAAGTATTGAACTGGAAAAAGAAGACATTTTTTAATAGATAAGTTCTATTTATCCTGTCCCACAGGGGACAAAGTGTATCTAACACTTTGTCCAATTTTGCTGGGTGCAGCAGATCCATAGCTAGCATGGTCAACAGAGTCCCTTTCCCCAACCACTGTTCTATAGGAGAGGAATAGTTAATTAGTTGGGACTGACAACACTATTCTCTGATATCAGGCATGTGCCTGAGGTCTACACAGTCAAAACTCATGCATGGAGAGCAAGAGTTTTATTACACTCATCAACAGCAGTCTCTGATGGTGGGTGTTATAATGTGGTCCCAGATTGACTTGCCTGCCTTATTCTTTACAATACATTCTTCACTCCCTGTAGGATTTTTAATGCATTGCAGCAATAGAAATGGATAAATCACATATGATAGAACGTACTCACAATATCAAATGACCCAGGGAATATGTAGATAGGATATGACTTAAAGAGTCATCACAATATATGGCATACAAAGAGTGACTCAGTTCTCTACCTATAACTGTAATATAAAGTATATTTTAGCCACTGATCCTTTATTAAATAAATGTCATTTTGTTACGAATACTGCAACATGGCACAGGCACAGCAGAGGGGGTGGTTACAACTACTTGTGCTCCACAAAGGGAACACCCACAAATCAGGCTTCCAGCAGGGGAGAAGCTTACAGACAGTAATAACAGTCAAAATGGTATTTCTTTTTTACAAACAAATATAATTATTTAAAACATATTCAGTATACCTGCAGTGAGGTTGGTATTGCTGTAGAGACTTCTTTGTTAAGCTGTCTTGATCCACTCGTAACAAGTTTATATACTCTCATCACACAAATATGTGCTAAAAAAGCTCAGATTTTTGGTAATCCCTTCCTATTTCAAGGTTTTAATTCAGCTGTTGCTCTGAAATATTTAGTGTATAGTGTAGCTAAGGTGGAAGCTTGGATAACTGAAGTTATAGGTATGGCTTTTTTAAAATGTCTCAGAAGTTACTATTCTTCAACTTCAGGCCTAAATTCTAGTTCCAGGACATTGCTGTCACTTGCAGTGCAGAACAATAGTTTACATTTAGCTGACAGATCAGCAGGAGCTAGTGATGATCCGCATAGTAGCTGGTTCTTTCAGTGAAGCTGCATGATATTATGCTCTGGCCTGGCTGCCCACACACTAATTATGACCGTGGAGAGCTGCTTAACTAGCTGCAGATCACTTGTCCACTTGCATCTCCCTCATCAGGTGTGGCCTCCTTGAGCTGCTAAGAGAGGAAAACTAAAAAAAGATTGACCCCGGGCCCAGGAACCCAGGGAGATGTGGGAAAGGGGCTTGCACCTGCATCAGAATGGACACTTTGCCACAATAAAACATACCGTAGATAATTGTATATAGTTATATGCTCCAAGCATCACAGGATTTAAATGACTTATTGAAGGCTTCCAACAAAGATTTTTATTTTATGACAGATTCCCATATACAGAGACACATAAGTCTAAGCAAGGAAAAAGAGAAAATATCAGCCTGGGCTCAGAACAGTAAGTTTCAGTGAAGATAATTCAGTGGGATTGGATTACCCACTGACATGCAGCACCAGCAGGGAAATGTCCTGTCCAAATACCTAGTTTTACTCATTCTTACTTCTTACTAATCATCTTGCTTTGACAAAAATAGTCTCACTTTTCATGCTGCAGAGTTTTTTGTCACTGGTTTCTGAGTACTATTCGAATTGTACTATACAAGAGTTTCAATACATTACTGACCACCCTTTTGAAATATTGCTTTTGATTAAGAGCTTTAGGCTGGGTTTCCACTAGTGCGACTTCAAAGTCGCGCGTCTTCAATAGCGACTTTGTACTTTGATAAACGCGCGACTTGTGTACGAATTTACAACGACTTGTTGCGGCTACGACTTGTTGCGACTTTGATGTATGCGACTTGCACATAAAAGATTCCTTTTCCTGCTAGTGATGTAATTCCTTTTCCTGCAAGTGATGTAATTTCCTGTTTTGGAATAGTAGTGTATGTTGCAGGAAACATGTTGGCTATGCAGTATGTTGGAGCAGCAGTAATTATGGCTGCTGTAGCAGCTGTTATTGATGAGGAAGAAGAGGACAGGAGAAGGAGAAGGCATCGCTTCTGGATCCATCCTGTCATCTCCCAAAGGGAAGAGAGAGGCCAGTTCAGGATCCTTTATCATGACCTCCGTGCTCATGAAGACAAATTCTTTAATTACACACGGATGTCAATTAAAAGGTCAGAACATATGTTCATGTCAACTCTTTAACAAATATGTCTCTATGTATGTTATTTTTTACATGGATAATGTTGATAAATGCCATATATGTTTTTTTTTACAGTTTTGATGAATTGTTGGCTCTGCTCTCCACACATCTAGAGAGACAAAACACTAGATTCAGAAGGAGTATTCCGCCCATAGAAAGACTGATTATCACATTGAGGTAAATTTTCCAACCTACTTACCTCCTGAGGCATTTGGAGAGACACATTATCATGTAATTATCATGTAACATATATGTAGTAGTGGTTGTGATTATGTTTGCCATGTTTTTTTCAACAGTGTCTTTCTCCTGCCTATCTTCTTCCTTCATTTCCTCAGGTACCTTCGTCCAAGCCAGTTTATGCATCATTCTAACATTATTTTTTTATTTTTAGGTACCTGGCAACTGGACATACCTTTACAAGTTTACATTATGAGTTCTTGGTTGGCAAAACTACTGCCAGCTATATTATCCATGATACCTGCAGAGCCATCTGGAATGTTCTTAAGGATTTGGTCCTGAAGAAACCCACTACAGAAGACTGGTGCAAGATAGCAGAATATTTCTGGGACCACTGCAATTTTCCAAATTGTGTTGGTGCAATTGACGGAAAACACATTAGAATATTGAAGCCCATTGGCAGTGGAAGTAAATTCTTCAACTACAAAAAATACTTTTCTTTTGTCTTACTAGCAGTGGCTGATGCCAAATACTGTTTTAGCTATGTAGACATAGGTTCGTATGGAAGCAGCTCAGACTCGAGCATATTTGCGAGATCCACATTCGGAAGAATGTTAAGGGAAGATGGACTTCAGCTGCCACCGGACTGTCCACTACCAGGGACAAACGGACCACCACAGCCATTTGTTTTTGTTGGAGATGAGGCTTTCGCTCTCAGTCATCATCTCTTAAGGCCCTATTCAAATCGGTCTCTGACTGTGGAAAAAAGAGTTTTCAACTACCGCTTAACCAGGGCAAGACGAGTTGTTGAATGCGCCTTTGGAATTTTAGCTAACAAGTGGAGGTTCCTGCACACATCTATCAATTTAAAAATGGATAATGCAATATGTGCAGTCAAAGCAGCATGTGTTCTTCACAACTATGTTGCACTTCGTGATGGGTACAATCATGAAGATTGTGGCATGAATGACATGGAGGGTGCAAGTTTGAGTGCCAGTAGGGGCACAAGCAATGGTGCTACTGTGCGTGAGGGATTCACATCCTTTTTCATGTCTGCTGCTGGTTCTGTCCCCTGGCAGCTGGACGCTATTTCATAATGTATCACACGTTCCAACACAGTCCAATTTTGAATAAAATTCTGTTATGTTTTCCTTATATTTCTGTGCAATTATAACCAAAGTCTGCATATTGTTCCAGTTCTAGCTATAATAAAAATACATTGCTTAACCTTCTGTTTTGCTGTTTTCTACTGTAGATATAATTATATAGCATACACACATTATTGACAGTACTATAGAAGCAAAAATAATCCAAACAAAAACCACAGAGTAGAGTAACAAGGTAATTTTTTTTATTTTTTTTTTTCTCAAAATTTAGAAAAAAATAAACTTTTTATAACAACATCACCAATGTTTTGGAGATACCAGCACCAAAACAATGAAAAAATAAATTAACAGGTAAAATATTAACAAAAACCAAAAACAAAAAAAATTACAAATCCTGGTATATAATTGGAGATTCAGTGGACCCAGAATGAGAAATATTTGATGGGCCAGATGGGCTTGGGTAATCACTTGCAGATCCCTGACGGTATTGCCTTTCCGGGAAAGGCGTAACCTGCATGGGAGCAGGTTGGTAAGGTCTTGGTGTGCCAAGGGTGGAGGCAATAGGGGGCGGTATTGGGTGCAACATGCGGGGCCTGGAGATATTCGGCATGTTGCCATACTCATCGTAGTATGGGCGATTAACTTGGTGCCCATACTGTGAACTTGGTGGTGGTGGTGGTGGTGGTGGGTACTGGTAATTGGGGGGATATGTGTGGTGGGGGGGGGGGTTTCCATACATGCTGTAGAGCTTGCCTCCCCAACCACAAAAGATTGGGCGGTTGACATGAGAGCCATCCTTAGTGCATACTTTTTCTCAGGGGGGACCTGCTTGCACATACCCAACAACACGGTCATGAAAGCAGTGTCATCACACATGCTTTCCTTCATGTGTGCGTTCATTTCCTTCACCACCTTCAGAACCTCCTCCATGGGTTTACCACCCCTAGGATTCGCCCTTGATGAAGACCTTGAGGAAGATCTTCGTGAAGGCCTTTGTTCTGCACTAGGCCCTGGTTCAGCCTCCACCGCAGCAGGAGAATCAATAATGGACAATGGTCTTGATATTACTCCCTCTGATTCCTCACCATCAGGGTCAGGGTCACCAGGGTCTTGGCATCCCTCCTCCTCCTCCTCCTCCTCCGCTGCCGCCTCCTGTGACCCCTCCTGCTGGTCAGAACCAAGTGAGGAGTCTTGCCAGCTTGCTTGGGTTCTGAAATATAATGAATACATTTCAAATTTTAGGAATATTAATATATTTTATATGTCAACTACAGTATCTAAAAAAATGCTGACAACTTACTCTCGCATCTCCAACACCGGCCTTAAAAATTCCAGCTCCTGGGCATGCGCATAGGGGACAATCCTGGAGGACCCAGAACCACTCCTTGCTTCTCGTAATTTTCTGAGATAGCGGTTATAGCAGTCCTTTATGCTTCTCCATCTGGTTTGTAAGGAGTGCACTGAAAAAAAGAAAATAACGGTACTGTACTGTACATATGGGGGCAAGCAGCAATGTGATAAATTGCATATATGAAACACTTACATTTTTCAGTCCGTTCTGTACTTGTAAGACAGTCCCAATTTTCAAAATAGATCCTTGCAATCTCCAGCCATGCTCTCTCCTTCCTCACATGGTCCTTATATAAGGGGTCTCGGGTGTCGTATATTGAGGGGCGAGCTCTGACCAGACGTATAATCTCCTCATTATCATGAGAAGTTCTTTTATTCTTCCTGGATCTTGGCATGCTTGCTGTATATAACACTCTCCTCTCCTCTGCTAACTATGGGAAGTGATGTTCTTGGGAGGTGCAGAGATCATGTGATTTGGGGCGGAACATAACAATAAAAAAAATTTACTGTAAACTTCCGTGCAAATCGCAACGAAGTCGAGACGAAGTCGCGTTCAAAACCGTGTACTGCGACTTCGTTGCGACTTACATTACCTTCTATGAGGGACATATCGCACTAAAGTCGGCCCAAAGTAGTGCAAGAAGCAATTTTGAAGACGCTGCGTCTTGAGTCGCCGCAGTGGAAACGGTCCACATTGAAAACAATGGGTTTTGACTTGTCATGCGACTTGACATGTGTCAAGTCGCACCGCAAGTCGCACTAGTGGAAACCGAGCCTTAAACTGTAGCCTACATACACTGACCCATTCAAATAAGGAACATATACTGCTACATATGTAGTTGTCTGTTGACAGGCTGGATATGGTCAGGGAATAGGCAAGGCTTTCCTTGTGTTTAAAAGCAGATACTGTCATTATTTCTGCTTTAATTAAAATGTAAATACTTTATCACATCAAGACCATGGCCCAAAAAAACATTTAGCTGGCATAAACTACCTTAGAGAATAAATCCTCTATCATGATTTAGAATTAATACTTTGCAAAGAACCTTGGGAATGTACAACTTGGGAACTGATGATATTTAGATATTCAAATGTGTGTCATAATTCAAGTCAACAGATGCCAATCTAATTTTTTGGAAGAATCTCATAAATAAGTCACATGGATGTTCATGTACACTATGTATTATAACAAGTAGTGCATTATTTTTATTTGGAGACCAAAACAATGTTTTGCAAAGGCCATATACAGTATAGGTCTATGAATATTGTTGTTTTAAACTATAAGTCCTTCACTTCCATCAACTTGCACAAGTGGAAAAAATCCCGCAAGATATACCGATGCAATATTGCACTCACATTGGTTTAGCAAAATGTAATTCCTTTCAAACAATTAGCCAAATGGGTATTTTTTTTTTTAAATAAACAAATGAAATAATATAGACAATTATTTAGAACGCAGCTACTTGTGATGATTACCAACATCCCTCACAGTGAAGTTCAGGTTATCTCGTAGCTCTGATAAAACAGGTGATCTGCTGGAAGGATACAAGGCCCATTGGTGAAGTGTCACCATACCAGAACTAGAGAACTCTGGTAGTAATCAGAATGGGCTTTTTCCCACTAATTGGGTCTTTCAGAGAAGCTACATGCTATAGAATCCAGTCTAGCTGTCCACACGTTGCTTCCTGACAGTGGAAGGCCTCCTACGCGGCTGAAGATCACTTGTCTGGCTCCCTCTGCCTCATTAGGTGTGACATTTCTGAGCCTCTGAGGCAGAGAAGCAAAAGAAAATATCTTCCCTGGGGATGTTCCAAAACTCAAGGAGTTGTGGCAAAATAAGTTAAAGAGTCCTGTCTGTATCTGAGCATGTGAGTAAATGGGCACTCTGCTATGGTGCACTGAATGATGGTGCACTGAATGATGGCAAGTGGCTAACCTTAGAGCAAGTCAAGGATGATATTATAATCTGTTAGTCTGGATATTATCCACAATGAGTCTTCCCTTTACAAATCATTTCTTCCTCATCTTCTTTTAAAGGCAGTGCGTATCTACATCCCTGGTACCAAACACATATGGCCCTCTGTTGCTCTCTATACAACCCATTGTGTCATAGACAGGGTTTGCCAACTGCTTGGTGCAGGCAAAGAAAAGCAAAGCTCCCAATGTGCCATTGGCATCTTTGCTAGCTTTTTTACAGAATATCCAAGAATGTAAGGAACGCACTTGACCCAAACACGCCAGAAATGTCATAGCAGGCTTTCCCCTAAAACTTAGTATGGAATTATGATTATTATTTGTAAACTAATTGTACATTTTAGACATTAAAGTATATGTATAAAACAGTAAATGTGACATTTGCCAATAATACTAGGTGTATTTTCCGGGTGAGTGTGTTTTAACCATTTAAGCCCCGGAGGATTTGGCCGCTCAAAGACCAGGGCCTATTTTGCGATTCGGCACTGCGTGATTTTAACGGACAATTGCGCGGTCATGCGATGCTGTACCCAAATTAAATTGACGTCCTTTTTTCCCACAAATAGAGCTTTCTTTTGGTGGTATTTGATCACCTGTGCGATTTTTACTTTTTGCGCTATAAACAAAAAAAGAGTGACAATTTTGAAAAAATAACAATATTTTTTACATTTTTTTATATGAATTTCCCCCCCAAAAAATGTAAAAATCTAAATTTTTTAACATTTTAGGCCAATTTGTTTTCTGCTACATATTTTTGGTGAAAAAAATCGCAATAAGCGTATTTTGATTGGATTGCGCAAAAGTTATTGCGTTTACTAACTACGGGAAAGATTTATGTCATTTTTATTGTTTTTTTTTAACTAGTAATGGCGGCGATCTGCAATTTTTTTTGCGGGACTGCGACATTGCGGCGGACAGATCGGACCCTTGACTGACATTTTTGACACTTTTGGGGGTACCAGTGACATTACTACAGTAATCAGTGCTATAAATATGCACTATAAATATGCACTGTTACTGTAAAAATGATACTGGCAGGGAAGGGGTTAACTTCATGGGTAAACAGTGGGTTAAATGTATCCCTAGGGGTGTGATTCTAACAGTGGTGGGGCGTGGCTTGTGATGTAACCACAGAGAGGGCTTTGTTTACATTAGCCGCCTGCCTTTCTCCCTCTCCAGCGGGAGATCGTGATCACAGCCACCGGTCACTCGCGCGGGGATGTTAGTGAACGAGCGGTGGCGGGAGCGCGCCTCCGGCGGCGCACGCTCGCCCCCTAGAGGCTCGGGGGCGAGCGATGTACCCCTACGCCGCTTTGCCCAGTAGGGGCTGACCGCCGCAGTAAATAGTCGTGCGGCGGTCAGCAAGTGATTAAGCAGCATATATGTGGTGGATGTCATGTTCACAGTTTTATAAATATGTCCTATATTAACCACTTCCTAACCAGCCGCAGGTCGGCTCTGTTGCATGAAATGATGTACATGTATGTCATTTCATGTAGCAGTTAGGGGGGGCGAGCGCACGTTTATTGGCTAGAGGGGGAGCAAATCAGTGGGTCCGGCAGATGCGATGTCCGCCGGGCACCCGCGATCACTCCCCATGGAGACAGCATGGCTGTCTGCCAATGTAAACATGGCAGACCGCTGTTCTGTCAGTCGTGAACACAGGTATCCTGTGTTCCTTCTATTTAGGAACACCAGACTCTGTTTTCATCCAGTGAATACAACCCCCACACAGTTAGAAAGCATTCCCTAGGCACACATTTAACCCTTTGACCGCCCCTGGTGTTAACCCATTCCCTGAAAATGTCATTAGTACAGTAACAGTGCATATTTTTATCACTGATTACTGTAGTAATGTCACTGGTTTCCCCAGTGTGATCTGTCCGCCGCAATGTTGCAGTCCTGCTAAAAATCACTGATCTCCATCATTACTAGTAAAAAAATAAATAAAGAAAGAAAATTACATTAATCTTTCCCCTAGTTTGTAGACACAATAACTTTTGTGCAAACCAATCAATATACACTTATTGGGATTTTTTTAACCCAAAATTTTTTTGGGAATGTTTTATAGCAGAAAGTAAAAAATATTGTTTTTTTTTTCAGAATTGTCGCTCTTTTTTTGTTTATAGCACAAAAAATCGCAGAGGTAATCAAATACCACCAAAAGAAAGCTCTATTTGTGGGGGAAAAAAAGGACATACATTTTGTTTGAGTACAATGTTGCACGACCTCGCAATTGTCAGTTAAAGTAACGCAGTGCCGTATCGCAAAAATGGCCTGGTCTTTAGGGGGGTAAAACCTTCCAGTCCTTAAGTGGTTAATAAAATTAATTATTAAACTATACCTAACCTTTAAAAGTGCAGGGACTAAAATTTAAAATAACGTTTCCTGTGTGCCTGACTGCTCTAGGCATCAGCCTTAGCATGGGTTGGGGTCTTTTTTTTAAGGTTATTAAGCACCACAAAAGTTAGCCACATTGATAAACTGTTACAACAAGATACTCCATCTTCCCTCATATAGCTAACTAAAATAATAATGTATTCTACAGAAAATGTCTCAAATTAAACAGTGATTGGCTAAATCATTGTTTAATTTAGGACCATAAGTCCATTTTATGCAAACAATCTTTTCGAAAATTAGCCTGCCACTAGAAAACAATGACAAACTTTCAGATGGATATATAGTCTTCTTTAAGCCCTGTACATATGGGCAAAATGCTGGGCGATATCAGCGGGTTCAATAAACACCATCCGTCATTCAGCTGGTCCGTCTTCCAGCCAATTCGACAGGTGGAAAACCAGCAGCCAGTGGCTGAGAGCACCAACCGGAGAGTTCTGGTGGGGGGGGGGGGGTCCCATTGTCAAAACACAAGAGCTAAGCAGGGGAGATTGCTGTACTAACGTTGGATCATTAGTACAGCGACTCCCACTGAAGATGACAGTTTGTTATCGTTCAACCCGCTGGGTTGAAAAGGAAAAAAACATATAGTGTGTACCAGGCTTTAGTGTATGTTTTTGCAAATATGAAGGCTATTAGTTGAAAATAAATTGCATTGAAATGAGTTCTACAATGCTTTTACAACTCTAAGGAATTTAATGCTATGTAGTCTAGAAATGCATAAATACAGTTTTCAGAATTGCTCACAAAAGTTGTTAAACCTTGTCCCATTATGATTCAAAGATATACAATGTTCATATATGATTAAAATACTTTAGTCAATACCAAAATTACATTGACAGTACCCCTGTGCCATCCAGGTAAACTAATAATTCATCAAAGAATGTGATTTCAGACATGTCAAATTTGACTCTAAATGTTGCTTCCATATACTGTACCTGATTTTGTAATACGTCTAAATTGTTAAGTTAAAACTGTCTGTGACATTTAGGATTACACTGAGCGGGAATGGCTGAAAATTAAACTATAGTAAAGCTACCTACATTTGAATAAACAAACTTATTAGGTGAAAAATATTTCCTTGAGCAGTGTTTCTAGACTTTTGTCAGATATGTACTATATTCTATATTACACTATTGGGCCATAAATATGTGCAAACAGTATTAATACCAGTCATTAGTCAGATCAAAGTCTTTGCAGGCAGAAAAAACTTTGTTTGTCCATATTGGTCCTTGGTATAAGTTGACTTTTTATGCACACTATTCTTTGAACCTATATTCAAGACAGACGTGTCCCTAAATTGACCACTGCAGAAAACAGTACAAGACTCTACCAATCTGAAGTGCGAGGCCTTGTTTGCAAAAATTGCAACTTGTTAGTGCCAGTCTGTAGAGCACAGTGCACAGAGCTTTCAGAAAAGCTTTAAACAATTATGAACCCCTTTTAAAAAAAACTCTTCAGTTTCAGTCTGGGAGTGTTGTAGCTTGCTAGAGGTTGCTAAAGCCTGTTAACACCTTGCTTTAAGAAAGCTTTCTAAACACTTTTCACTTCATTTCGTGAATGCTCGGTCTACACGCTTCTCCTCAGGCGAGTGCTTACAAGCGGAAAACTGTGAAAACTAGGTTTAAAAAATCATGCATCTGTAGCATTTTTACATGCTTAGAACGAACCTTTTCAGCTTTGTGATAATCATATAATGAGCATAGGGAACACATGCAATTCAAATGTGGACCAAATATTTATTCTACTATGGGTTGAACTTCACCCAAAACCTTTTGGAGTTATACTAAAGGCCATTAGGTAAAGAAAAAATCTTGTTCTCAACCTACCAATATTTACCCAAACAGCAATTTTACAAAATCCTCTAAATCCTATAAAAAATTGACTTGAATAAACTCCCATTTCATCCTCTGTAGCATTTCTTTCCTAGTAAAGATTGGTGACTGGAAGTGGTTATCAGCCCTCAGGTCTTGAACCCACCTCATCCTGATGGCATGCCTGAAGGCTTCAGGATCCTAGGAGGGCTCCAATGAGGAAGTAAAGTTGGTGCTGCACATTGAACACTTCCACATTACACAGCAATAGAAAGAAGACCTTGGACCTGATCTGTCGTGTTACCTGAACTTTAGATAACTAAGTTCTTCTAAATAAAAAATGTAAACACAATTATAGATTGGGTAATGGGACTTGAAGCCCAAAAAATGCCCAAAAAAAACGCCTGCAACGACACACCTGGGCGTTTTTGTTGCAGGCGTTTTTTTGGGCATTTTTTGGGCGTCTTTGGAGGCAGGCATAACATCTGAACTTCTGTGTAGGGGTATATATACACACACACTTATATGTATTTATACACATACACACATATAGGTGTGATAGGAGCGGAGCCCTATGCCTGCAAATAATTTCCCTAGAGCAGGCATAGGGTTCTGCTACTTTCACACCTATATATGCGTGTGTGTATATATACATACATGTGTGTGTGTATATATACCCCTACACAGAAGTTCAGATGTCATGCCTGCCTCCAAAGATGTCCACAAAAAAGCCCAATAAAAGCCTGCAACAAAAAACGGCCGGGTGTGAAAATAGCGGAGCCCTATGCCTGCTCTACTGCAATTCTAATACAAACTATCTTTTTTTTCTGGTTCTGGACATGCTACAGAGCTGAAACTTCACAGGTACACTTTTTAGACCCCCCTCCAGACACTAAATCCATAGAAATCTCTTTTTTTTTTTTTCAATAATTTTTTCAATAATTGGCTCTCATTTATTGGGTTTTAGGGCTTCAAAATGGTGTTTTTTGATTACCGAAGTTCGGGTCCCATTGATTTCAATGGGGTTCTGAAATCCGGGCCGAACTTTCGGGAAGTTCGGGTGTTCTGGTCAAACCAAACTTTTCAAAAGTTAGATCATCCCTAGTTGTGTGTGTCTATGACTCTATTTGTCACATATAGTGATAAACATTGGGTTTGAACCAAAGTAAAATTCAGTCTGAACTTTGTCTGTTTGGCATTTAACACATGAGTGAACTAACCTTCCAGTCCAATCAAAGCTTCAGTTACACCGGGTAGTGATTCATTTTGCAGTGCTAATGCTGCCACTGCTAAATGTGACCGCTTTCTTCTCAAACTGGCTGTTGGGAAGAAAGCAGCTGCCAGATTCCTAGCAATCAGTCATGCATTCCTGCCAAACCATTCTGTTTTCAGCCGAGAATTCCTGAATGACAGCTAAATGTAAACAAGGAGGCAGAATGGTTGCTCACTTTACTGATATTGTAAATACACAGGGTCATATTTTGTCAATGACTACTTTTTCCGTTCCTTTGTTAACAACCAGCTGCTAGCCAGAAATCTGGCCTTTGTCAAGGAGTGGAGATAGGATTGGACATGTCTGGGGATAGGACTTGTCAAAGTGCATGGTGTGTTTATTTTCAGTTTACCTTTTTTGTGAATCATTAGGGATACTAGGTACCACTCACTCATTCATGGGAGGGGGGCAGAACTTTTGCCTCATCCCTAGTCACAAAGTGGCTCAGTTGATCCAGAATTATTGGGATTGGAATGGGAAGCTGATATATAGCAGATGGTAGGGAGGGTGATAGGCTGGAATCTGTTATTATATGTTTGAAAGTTCTATTAACAGAAATAATCTGTGTGTTTGGAGGAGTGCCACCCTGGCAGCCCTGCTACCCTAGACCAGGACCTATGCTGGCTATGCAGAAATTGAGCCATCTGGTTCTTACTTCTTGTTTTAAAATGTCAGCTGAGCCACAGCTTATCAGCAGCTAAGATCCTGTCTACATGTTTAACATCTATATTTTGTTACTACATAAGAAACAGCAAGCATACTCACTATTGGTGCCAATCAAGCTGTTGCTATGTTGCAGAGTTACAGGCTCTGAAGCATACAGTACAGACTGCGAGTGACATAGTGACTGGGGGATGGGATGCAACAGTGGGCAGCAGGGAGATGCAGGCATCTGAAACAACCAGAAGTGAAGATTATAGCGGTGTCTTTAACCCAGCAACCTAGCAACAGTTTGATTCAATTGTGTTGCTAATCCTGAATGATATGTTTGCCTTTTCCTATGCACTAATAACATATAGACATCAACATGTGGTAAAAGTGTATTTTAAAGTGTTTTATCTATACTACTCATGCCAGTTAAATAAACAAGCAGCATAATTAGAAACATGAAGCTAATTTAAGAAACTTAGCAGTAATGTCAATTTAGGTTACACTGCATTCTTTCTATGCCAAAAGAAAAGGTAAGCTACTACTTTAATGTAAATGTGCTTAACCACTTAAAACCCGGCAGATTTTACCCCCTTCCTGACCAGGGGGTATTTTGCGATTCGGCACTGCTTGAGTTTAACGGACAATTGCGGGGTCGTGCGACGCTGTACCTAAACTAGTTTGACTTCATTTTTTCCCACAAACAGAGCTTTCTTTTGGTGGTATTTGATCACCTGTGCGATTTTTTGATGATGCGCTATAAACAAAAAAAAGAGCGTCAATTTTGCAAAAATAACAATATTTATTTTTCACATTTTTTTATATGAAATTCCCAAAAAAAAATGTAAAAATCAAATTTTTTTAACATTTTCGGCCAATTTGTTTTATGCTACATATGTTTGGTAAAAAAAATCGCAAAAAGCGTATTTTGATTGGTTTGCGCAAAAGTTATTGCATTTACTAACAAAGAGAAAGATTTTTGTAATTTTTTTTAACAAGTAATGGCGGCGATCTGCGATTTTTTTTGCGGGACTGCGACATTGCGGCGGACAGATCGGACCCTTGACTGACATTTTTGACACTTTTGGGGTTACCAGTGACATTACTGCAGTAATCAGTGCTATACATATGCACTGTTACTGTAAAAATGACACTGGCAGGGAAGGAGTTAACTGTGTTGGAGAGGGAGGGGTTAAGTGTGTCCTAGGGGCGTGTTTCTAACTGTGATTGGACATGGCTACTGGTGTAAGAACAGAGATCAACGGTCCTACATAGTAGAACCGTCTGATCTCCGTTTTTACACAGGGGAGAATGACAGGCGGCTTTGTTTACATTAGCCGCCTGCCTTTCTCCTTTCCTGGCGAACGATCGCGAGTGACCAGCGGACATCGGGTCTGCCGGTCACACGCACTGACTTGTTAGGGAACGAGCCGGGGCGATTGGCTCACAAGCAAGTGACAGGCTAGTGACGTACCGGTACGACACTTTGCCTGGCCGGGCCTGACCGCAGCATTATATGTACTTGCGGTGGTCGGCAAGTGGTTAATTTAAAAAAAACAGTGTACCAGAATTCCTATAGGTTGAGTGAAACCGAACACAAAGCATATGGCTGCCATGCTACTAAGATGTTATCATGTTTGCACTGTAAAACTCTAAGTTTACTGTAAATGGAAAGGTTTCCATGTGTACACTTATCATAGCTCCATATTGTTTGATATTGATTTGGTAGGCAACAGTAATTATATCTAAAAAGCATTATGCAAACTATGGAAAAGCAAATCTGACAAAGTGTGAACCACCAAGGTTTTGATGAATTGTGCTTGATATTTGGTCTGCGCAAATTTAGTAGCAAATTCTATTAAAGTCTAATGGGGATGGTCTTGTAAAGTGTGGCAAATTTTAGGGCTAATAGACAAACTGCTGTCCAAAGGAAGTATTGGAAGCTTGGCACCGTCATCAGGGACATGTACCAATACATTTTGTTTCTATACTGGGGAGAGGGACTTTTCATATGGCTTGAGAGCAACAATGAAAATACACAAATCTTTTAGGAAAGCAATTTTTGCATGTGGAATTCTTTTTTTCATAGTTAGTTTACATACAACAGCAGTAACCCAATCTGATTCATTTTATTAAAAAAAAAATAATAATTTTTGGGTAGTTTTAGTGAAGACACATGCTTTTTACTCAAAGGGTAATGGAAAATGGTAATAGGCAGGGATGGGCCGAACACCCTCCTATTTGGTTTGCAGCAGAACTCCCGAACGAGAAATGTTCTAACCTGAACAGCGAACCCCTTTGAAGTCTATGGGGGCCGAACAGGAAAAATCAAAAGTGCCAATTTTGAAGGCTTATTTGCAAGTAATTTGCTACAAAAGGGGTATGGGGGGTCTGGGTACTGCCCTGGGGGACATGTATTAATATATTTTTCTGAAAATTAAAAATTCCTTTAACTATAGTGGAGTCCCCCCCCCCCCTCAAAATCCATACCAGACCTTTATTCGAATATGCAGCCCGGCAGGTGAAGAAAAGGGGGGGGCTAGTGAGTGTCCCCCCTCCCCCTCCTAAACCATACCAGGCCACAAACCTTCAACATGGGGGTTGAGTGCTTTGGGGCACCTTGTCCGCATGTTGATGGGGACAAGGGCCTCTTCCGGACAACCCTGGGCTGTGGTTATCGGGGTCTGTGGGTTGGGGGCTTATCGGAATCTGGAAGCTCCCTTTAATGAGAGGGCCCCCAGATCCTGCCCCCCTACATCGTACCCATACCCATTCACCCATAAAAGTGTCAAAAAGTGAGAAACACAGGAAAACGTTTTTGACAAATCCTTCATCAAAAAAGGAAAAAAAAAAAGTGTGTCTCGATGTAAATCCATCATCAATCATGACTCCCCCCAGACCCGAAAAATAGAAAAAAGAAAACGCTGCTGCCTCCTGGGAGGCCTCTTGCCGACTGCTCTCTCTTTACTTTGACAGTTCTTATATAGGCTATGGATGGAGCAACCCAGGTACATCACCCAGTGACATCGCCCCTTCTGATGTCACATGACACCATGAGACATCAGAAGGGGGTGGTGCCACTGGGTGTCCTACCCAGGTGGCCCTGCCCCTTGCCTATATAAGAACTGCCACAGCGAAGAGAGAGCAGTCAGCGGGAAGCCTCCCAGGAGGCAGAAGCATTTTCTTTCTATTCTATTTTTCAGGTGCGGTGGGTGTAGTGATTGATGATGGATTTACATTGAGGGAAACTTTTTCTTTTTTAACCACTTGCCGACCGCCCCATGCAGATTTACTGCAGCAAAGCGGCTCAGGTGCGCATAATCACGTAGATCTATGTGATTATGTGGATGCAGTCTGATTAGACAAAGCAGCTGCCAGCCTCTCGCGATCTTCGGGGAAACTGACAGAAGAGCCACCTGCCTATGTAAACAAAGCAGGCAGCTCTTCTGTCAGACAGGCACACTGAGATTATGTGTTTCAGCTAAGCTGAAACACCGATCTCTATGTGCCTGTCACAGATCCCCCCCCACAGTTCGCAAGCACTTTAGGCATACATTTAACCCCTTGATCACCAACCATAATTAACCCCTTCCCTGCCAGTATCATTTATACAGTAACAGTGCATATTATTTAGCACTGATTACTGTATTAATGTCACTAAATCCCAAAAAGTGTCAAATGTTAGTTAGGGGTCCAATCTATCTTCTGCAATGTCACGGTCCTGCTAAAAATCGCTGATCGCCACCATTATCAATAAAAAAAAAAAGTCCAAAAATCTGTCCCGTAGTTTGGAATGCAATAACTTGTGGGCAAACCAACTAATAAACGATTTTTGGGATTTTTTTTACCAAAAATATGTAGCATAATACAAATTGGCCTAAACTGATAAAAAAATTTTGATTTAATTTTTTTTTATTGGGAAGGTTTTATTGCAGAAAGTAAAAAATATTGTTTTTTTTCAGAATTGTCACTATTTTTTTGTTTATAGCGCAAAATATAGAAACCACAGAGGTTATCAAACACCACCAAAAGAAAGCTCTATTTGTGGGAAAAAAAGGACATCAATTGTATTAAGGTATATCGTTGCACGACCGCACAATTGTTAGTTAACGCAGTGCTGAATCACAAAAAAAGGCCTTGTCATTAAGGGGGTAAAACCTTCCGGAGCTGAAGTGGTTAATAAAGGATTTGTCAAAAACGGTTTCCTGTGTTTCTTACTTTTTGACACTACGCAATGTACCCAATACTCATTCACATGAGGGAGGCGGGATCTGGGGGCTTCCTGATTCCGATAAGCTCCCCACCCGCAGATTCCAACAACCACAGTCCAGGGTTATCAGGAAGAGGCCCTTGTCCCCATCAACGCAGAGCCCCCCTGCCCCAAAGCACACAACCCCCATGTTGAGGGTTTATGGCCTGGTATGGTTCAGGAGGTGGGGATGCTCACTCGTCCCCCCCCCCTCTTTTCTTCACCTGCCGGGCTGCATATTCGGATAAAGGTCTGGTATGGATTTTATTTTTTAATAGCCGGGTGCCAACATCTGTAACCACGAGTCATTTTAAATGAGATTTTTTTTCTTTAGAAATGTCATTTTTACTGTGACATGTTCTGTATATGCTACAAATGTGCCACTTTAAAGACACATTAAGGGGACCCCCTAAGCACTATATTTAAAGGAATTATTAATTTTCATAAAAATATATTAATACATGGCAGTACCCAGACTCCCATACCCCTTTAGTAGCCAATTACTTGCAAATAAGCCTTCAAAATCGGCACCTTTTTCTTCCTGTGTGGGGTTCCCCTTAAAATCCATACCAGACCCGAATGGCCTGGTATGGACTGGGGGGGGGGGGGGGGGGAGGGCATGATGTTTTTTTTTTTTTCTTTAGATTTTTTTACTGGCACTTTTTTTTTTAAGCTGTCAATGGGAAACCAATTGACAGCTGATGAATCATCGGTTGTTGAGGAAGCTTCCTGGCCCTGTTCCTTAACAACCAGCTTATACTGTGCCCTGATTGGTCAAAGCTTTGCCCAATCAGACAGAATGCACTGTGCAGCGCTCAGTGCATTGCAGGGTGTTTGTTGGGGTGAACACACTGCAAATTCGGGTGTTTGGTGAACAATAAAACAGGCAAATGTTCGGCCCAAACTCATGCTCGGGCTGAACGATTCACCCATCCCTAGTAATAAGCCCACTTTGACTGGCAGGCAAAAATTGGCCAGTAATTCGCTGTTCTTGCAGATTCAAAATTGTGTACTGCTGGCCTGTTTCTATTAAGCTCTTATTGAGAATTAAGATACTGTGTAAAAATGACCAGCAGCAGGAACATTTTAATAAGGGGTAATAGGCCTAACTATTGTATGCATACCTTTTATGTATGCATGCCCTTTATCTATTTCTGTGGATCGGGAGTTTTGATAAATATGAGCAATGCAACATTAAGTGATTCAGTTGCACACTGATTTTGCCTTTAGTTTTTTTTTTTTATCTTTTCAAATGATGCAGCAGAATGCTGAAAACAAAACATAGCTCGTAAACATAGCTAATTAGATAACAATAAAAAAAAAAACACATTGAACCTATTGTAGTGGTGAACCTGAACTCCATTCTTATTTACAGTCCACACCAAGCAAGGCTCTGGCTCCTGGGGTAGGCTTTTCTGGTGAGCTTGGGGCAAATTTATATCTATAGAAAAGGCAATAAACGGCAGACATTACAGGTTTTATGTATCCTGTCTTTCTAATAATGTTTGCATAGCAGTATAAGGGGGATTTACTTTAGAAGGTGATACTGGCGGTTTGGCTGAAAGGCTGAGCTCAGACTATCACAGCTATGTCGAATTTAGCAGTAGATATCGCTAATAATCCAATATTCCTGGACATATTTACCAGTTATAGAACCTGTTTTTGTTAAAAACAGAAAAGCAAATCTGTTCAGGTGACAGCCGCTGGTGCCAGCTGTCAAAATACAACAACCACAGTGGGAGATACCTCCATCCACGCAGCATGGATGGAGGGATCTGTTAGAATTTCTTTGTTCAGCTCACAGGCTATGCAAATCTAAAAAATCTAAAAGTGTATGAACAGCTTTAGACTTCTCATACTGTTTGCCTGTCTTGGCTTGACTCTTTCTGTCTGCTTTGCATTGACCCTGCTTGTTCTTATCCATCTGTCTGCAGTTGTCCACTTGTCTTCTGTTTATTGCATAGTGAAAGTTGTGCTGCCACATATGTCTGTCTATGATAATTTGGCACTTATAGACTCTGTAACCTTGTGAGAGCATCAGCTGGAAACATAGTATACATCTATCTGTAGTTTGTCCTGTACCTGATCTCCTGTGTGTCTGCACTTTGCTCAGGTTTTTCTGCTATGCCTTTGATTTCCACTTTACTCTTGTCATCAAGTCCTTTCGTCTCGGGAGCTCTCAAATATCTAGGCACAGCCAGAAATTCCTTGTTGCCTGTGACATAATAGATATAAAAATAATGATTTGATGTTGTTTATACCCACTACTTTGCACATTATTAAATGCAGAATTGAATGCAGAATTCTTTACATGACATTACAACTTATGATTGATGAGCCAGAAAGAAATTGATTTAATGCTTTTTTACAGATCCATAAGCACATTTTCCTAATATAGCATATCGTACTCCAATATCTTATCCTCTCCTTAGAATAGTATATTGTTAGCAAACTTAAGGCTTTGCTAATCTTACTAGAACAAGTTATGTCACAGCATATTACACTCAACATTCCAAAACACACTGAATGATTGCCAAAAAGGTACAAAAGTGCATTTTTACTGATAGGATAAATGAATTGGCTTCATGAAATGTAGGTATCAGATTAAATTTGCAAGTTTTCAAGTGTAATTTAAATTTTTAAAGATAAACCTATAATGGGTGATTCTTCAAGTACATAAATATTGTGGAAGATAATTGCACTTCAAAAGTGTTTCTTTTAACATGGCAATATCTACTTTCGGTTTCAAGATGTTTAACCACTTACCGCATACTGACGTACCCATACGTCGGCAGACTTTGCGGGGTTATACCGGGATGATGCCTCTAGCTAGACAGTGGTTTAAAGCCGACGGTCGGCTTCCCGTCGGTAACGACCGATGTGGCTCGGGAGCCGCTCGATCATTACCCGGGTGAGCGGGAGGGGACGTCCCCCCCTCTTGCCGCCTTCCGTGGCTTTGCTCGGGGCTCACGTCCCACCGGGAGCCCCGAGCACCCAGCCGGCACGTCCGCCGGCTGGATGGAGTCCCGATGAATGCCGGAAATGGCATCGATCGGGTCTCCGATGACGTAACCCGGAGGCGGCGTCCATGACGTCACTTCCGGGTTACTGTGCCGCAAAAGGCGGCAAATTTAAAAAACGGCTGTATGCAAAAACACAGTTTTCAGCGTTTTGCATACATGGAAGTGTAGTGGAGGGGTCTAGGGTCTTTTAGACCCATGATCCCTCCATAAAGTGTACCTGTCACTACATATTGGTGTCACAAGGGATGTTTACATTGCTTCTGACAGCAATAAAAGTGATCAGATTTTTTTTTTTAAAAAAACCTGTAATAAAGTTAAAAAAAAGAAAAAATAAATAGGAAAAAAAAAATAATAATTTAGCCGCCCCCGTCACCGTGAGGTCGCGCACAAAAAAAACCGTATACGCAAGTCGAGCCACGAATGAAATCGCTGTTCAAACCACACATGTGAGGTATTTCCGCGATTGCCAGAGCGTGGGCAATAATTAAAAAAAAAGAGCTACACTCTAACTCTAAACTGGTAACCGTTAACCACTTAAGCCCCGGAGGATTTTCCTGCTAAAAGACCAGGGGGTATTTTGCAATTCGGCACTGCGTGATTTTAACGGACAATTGCGCGGTCGTGCGACGCTGTACCTAAACGAATTTGGCGTCCTTTTTTCCCCACAAACAGAGCTTTCTTTTGGTGGTATTTGATCACCTGTGCGATTTTTTGATCACGCGCTATAAACAAAAAAAGAGCGACAATTTTGCAAAAATAGCAATATTTTTCAAATTTTTTTATATGAAATTCCCCAAAAAAAAATGTAAAAATCAAAATTTTTTAACATTTTCGGCCAATTTGTTTTTCCTACCTATGTTTGGTAAAAAAAAATCGCAAAAAGCGTATTTTTATTGGTTTGCGCAAAAGTTATCGCGTTTACTAACAAAGGGAAAGATTTTTGTCATTTTTGTTGTTTTTTTTTTTAACGCGTAATGGCGGCGATCTGCGATTTTTTTTGCAGTACTGCGACATTGTGGCGGACAGATCGGACCCTTGACTGACATTTTTGACACTTTTGGGGTTACCAGTGACATTTCTACAGTAATCAGTGCTATACATATGCACTGTTACTGTAAAAATACACTGGTAGTGAAGGGGTTAACTTTATTTGGGAGGGAGGGGCTGTGTGTGTCCCTAGGGGCGTGCTTTCTACTGTGATTGGCTGAGGCTTGAGCTGTAAGGACACTGATCAACGGATCTACATAGTAGATCCATGTGATCAGTGTCTTTACAGCGAGGAGAATGACAGGTGGCTTGTTTACACAAGCTGCCTGCCTTTCTCCCTCTCCCCCGACGATCGCCGAGTGACCAGCGGACATCGGGTCCGCTGGTCACACGCGCGGGGGGGTCCGTGACCGCGCGGGAGCGGGAGCGCGCCTCTGGGGGTGCGCGCTCGCTCCCCAGACCCTCCCAGGCTAGTGACGTTAATTAACGTCACTCTGCCTGGCAGGGGCTGACCGCCGCAGTAAATCTACTTGCGGCGGTCGGCAAGCGGTTAAATAAATTTAAAGCGTCGCCGATTGAGATCTCTATTGACCGTAGTTTGTCGCCATCCCACGGGGGGGGGGCGCAATTTTAAACTGTAACATGTTGAGTATCTATTTACTCGGCGTGACATCATCTTTCACAATATACAAAAAAATGGGCTAACTTTACTGTTTAGTATTTCTTAAATGCAGTGAAATGTGATTTTTCAAATTTTTTCCCAAAAAATGGCGTTTTAAAGACCGCTGCGTAAATACCGCATGACAAAAAATTTTGCAATGACTGACATTTTATTCTCCAGAGTCTTTGCTAAAAAAATATATATAATGTTTGGGGGTTCTAAGTAGTTTTCTAGGAAAAAATACTGGTTTTAACTTGTAAAAAAAAAGTGTCCGAAATAGGGCTGGGGCTTAAGTGGTTAAGAATATTAGTTCTATTTCGAGGGGAGTGGAGCCCCTTGACATTTCAGGAGGTCACATTCAAAGTGATAGGTGGAGCCATAATGACAGTGTATCCAGAGAAGAAAGAGGATGATCCAGGATACAAGGAAAAATGCTTCATTCCATAAAAAACATCCAACACCAAAAAAAAATAGATTCACAATAACATCATGACACAAACGGAGGAGAGCATGCTTAATGCGCTTCATAAATTTCTTCACTTAGTTATGACTAAGGGAAGACATTTTTGAAATGCATAAACCATGCTCTCCTCGTGTGTGTCATGATGTTATCGTGAATCTATTTTTCTGATGTTGGATGATTTTATGGAAAAAAAGCATTTTTCCTTGTATCCCAGAGTGCGGTCATTCTCTTTCTTTTCTGGATTATCTGGTCAGAACTGGACCAGCAAGGAGAGGATTATTTCCTCCTGAAGTGGTGTTGCTCTTTCTTTTTGTTGCAGCCATAATGACAGTGGGTTGATGTATACAGTCTAAATTTAGTATGATTGTGGCATTACATAATTCTATAAATCATGAATGGAGGGTAGCCCAAGATTCAAATAGCATACAAAAGTCATTATGTTTTAGGTGAGACTCATCAAGCGTGTAAATGGTAAGCTTCAGATTACCAAAATTAACATAGAAAATAAAACAAGTGCATAAAAACATTAGAATTCAACAGCATGTTCACACAGATTGACTGAGAAAATCATTTCCGTTTGCATGGACAGCAGGTAACAGAGAAAACAGTTAATTGATTCTGCAGGGACTTCCTTTTTATCCTCAAGCATACAGTGCCCAATATGGGGTATACACAATGTATAAGGTTGGTATAGTGAAGACCAAACTTTGAACGAATTGGTAACCTCTTAGGCCGGTCAGTAAAATGGAGCTGCCATGTGGCTAAGACTAGATCTGCCCATTCATTTACCAGAAACAAAGTTTGGGTTGAGGTAAAGTGGGTCAAGGGACATAAATATTTGAAGTTTGTGTGTCCTGGAAGATAATCATCCCATTGACCACATAGGGCTTTTAAATGCTTTTCTCTTGTGACTTATTTCTTTTGAGGAATCTACAAAGATAAGTAGCTTGTGTCCATCCATTTAAAATTACTTTTCCAAAGGTTTATAAAATCACTGTTTGGTCACTGTAGTCTTAATATTTCACAATGACTAGACATAGAAATGTGACATGAGGTTTCAGAGTTCTGACCTGGAGTTCCTGTTCTACCTCATAGTGGTGCTTTAGGCCTAGCAGATATGGTGGGTCTGTAAACAGATGATTTGAAGTGTTGTGCATTGGTGCATTTAGATGCCAGCATCCATCATTTAGTGACCCAGTCTTACTCCCAGACTCTTCCCAGTAAAATCAGCTGGGAATGCAATGGCTAAACTCATTTTAAGTTTTGGCTTGCATTAAATGATTAGGGAGAGTCACAATTTGGTCAAGAAAGCACTCCAATCCATTGGTTACACAACACAGAAGTAGTAGCACAGTTATTATTATTATTATTATTATGCAGGATTTATATAGCGCTAAACAGTTTGCGCAGCGCTTTACAGTGTGGTTAGATATCACTATGTCTGTCAGTAGATATGCAATGCAGCAGAATCTGACATAGTACAACATGATACTGGGAGCATTTTGAAATACATTCAAAGTTGTTTTATTAGGACATAAATTAATTAATTTTTTGTCTGTTTTAAGTTTAACTTTAAACATCTTCTCTTTATCTAGCTCAAACTACAATTTCCTAGCAAACCATGCTTGCAGGGAATTCAAAGGATTCACTGTAAGTTTAGATTCACATAAATCAATATTTTAATTCCTAGTGGGAAATATTAGGATTGGAAATATTTTGGAGAATGGGTGGAAGAAATTGGAGGAAGAGCAGTTTTCGTATCTTCAAAATGTTATTATTGGGCACCAGCACTATTAGTTAACACATGTGGGAAAGAGGTTTACATTAAATACAATTGTGAAAATTTTACAGTTTTTTTGTAAACGTTAGAATTGACATCATATAATATTCATATAATCTGTTAATTGTATTATGCAGTATTTTCCATCACATAGGATTTTTTTTTAAAATTCAGGTGGAAATGAAAGCTAAAATGACAGACTGCTTTTCAGTAAGTGCTTCCACTTTTTAATGCTGCATGTCACCATATTCAAGTAAATTGCAAGAAATGGATTTTGAATGATACTTCAAGTATACTTGTGTAGCTTCTTGAAGTGCCTAAAAACCATAAATGATTATGTCATGGATCATTCCAAACTAGTTACAAGGACCACCTTATTTCTTTATAGTAGAATTTTAATTTATGTCAGTATGTTGGGTCAAATAAATATACAGAGATACATAAAAGTATTTATAATGACGACTCAATTTTCTAAGCATAACACTAAAGTTTAAAGGTTAGAATGTACTAAGCTACACAAGGTCAGGATAACCTGTCCATAGATGTGCACTCTGTATTTAAGAAAAACTGTCATTTACAAGCATAATAATTGCTACTTAGTGCAGAAATGAACCCCTTCCCACCCACGCTATAGCCCAAAGACATCTACAGCACAGGTTTACTTATCAGGAGGGCATCCACTGATGTCCTCCCTTGGTCGCACTGCCCATGCACCTCCTGCGGTACGCTCTGTGATCGCTTCAGACAATCACAGTGGCCCTTTACCACATGATGAGCTGTGTCCAATGACAGTTGATGATGATGTAAACACAAGCCAGTTAGCAGCTTGTGTTAAAGGGACATCTACACTGATCAGGGCACTTATTATCACTGATAACAGTGTCCTGATTATCAGTGCAATCCCAACAGTGCCTACTAGTGTTACCTATCAGTGCCCACCAGTGCTGCCAATCAATGATGCCAATCAGTGCCCATTAGTGCCTCCTCATCAGTGCCAATTATCAGTGCTGCCTATTATTGCCCATAAGTGCCACCTATCAGTAACCATCAGTGCTATCTATTAGTGCTGCCTATCAGTGCCGCCTATCAGCACTCATCAGTGCCACCTATCAGTGCCCATCAATGCCAGCTACCAGTGCTCATCAGTGCCACCTCATTAGTGCTGCCTCATCAGTGCCACCTCCCAGTGTCCATCAGTGCCGCCTCATTAGTGCCACCTCATCAGTACTCATCAGTGCAGCCTCATCAGCACACATCAGAAAAATTACCTGTTTGCTAAATTTTATAACAAACTATAATTTTTTTTTTCTTCAAAATATTCAATCTTTTTTCATTCATTTAGCAAAAAATTAAAAAAAAACATTAAATATCATTAAAAGAAAGCTCAATTTGTAATTGTTATTCAAAGTGTGACAGCGCTGAAAGCTGAAAATTGGTCTCGGAACTAAGGGGGTAAAAGTGAACAGTAGGCAAGTGATAAAGTATATTGTAAGGCAAATAAGCTTGAATAGTTTAAAAGTTAAAACTTTTACCCACCACAGTATTTTAATGATCCAGGAACCACCATCAGAATGCCCTGTGCAGTTCTTCAATGTTCAAAATGGGGGCAGAACAACTTTGTCAAGCACACACTCCCAGACTGCTGATTGGACAGTGAAGGAGCAACAGAACAGGAACACAATTTTTTCCTCCATCTCTCTGTCATTACATGTTATTACTGTGTTTATATGGATGCTATAACCACTAAATTGGATGTAAAATTTGATGCTACATTTAGCAAACAATCAGGTTTTGATTCTCAGACTATGGAAACAATAGGCAATTTGGTTGAAAACCTTTACTTGAAACAGTATTCTTTTTTGTAAATCAAAACTTTCACTGCCCTTTATCTACCCCCAACCCCTCCTTAATTTTTTATTGTACTTACTTTCTACCCACTAACCACACGGAAGTGTATGGGGGGGACTGGAGGAGCCCTACCTCCCTATGCTATGAAACTTACCTACAAGTAAAATGCCCATCATAGTAAGAAAAACAAACTATTATCAATATAAGAACCCATAAGAAGGGCTCAACAGATTAATTTGATTAAGACTAATATCTAGAGGGAAATAAAGAAAAGAAGAGAAAAAAAAGTGGGTGGGGGGAGGGGGGGAGAGAAGAAGACAGAAAAAGGGGCAAAGAAAACTCATAATCAGCTGGAGGTATAGCATTGTATAATTAAATTAGATATGTTATTTTTCATGATTTCATACCTTTCAGAAAATTAAATAAAGTGATTCACAATATCTATCTATCTATCTATCTATCTATCTATCTATCTATCTATCTATCTATCTATCTATCTATCTATCTATCTATCTATCTATCTATCTATCTATCTAGTCTGACAAAAGTGAGGACACCCCTCCCATTTTTTAAAATATTTTATTATATATTTTCACCTGACAACACTGAAGAAATTACACTTTGCTACAATGTAAAGTAGTGAGTGGACAGCTTGTATAACAGTGTAAATTTGCTCTCCCCTCAAAATAACTCAACACAGCCATTCATTTCTAATCCACTGGCAACAAAAGTGAGTACACCCCTGAGTGGAAATGTCCAAAGTGTCAATAATTTGTGTGGCCACCATTATTTTCTAGCACTGCCTTAACCCTCTTGGGCATGGAGTTTACCAGAGCTTCACAGGTTGCCACTGGAGTCCTCTTCCACTCCTCCATGACAACATCACAGAGCTGGTTGCCACCACACACGCTTGACACCACCTGAACCAAATACGTTTACCTTGGTCTCATCAGACCACAGGACATGGTTCCTTAAATCCATGCCCTTAGTCTGCTTGTCTTCAGCAAACTGGTTGTGGGCTTTCTTGTGCATCTTCTTTAGAAGAGGCTTCCTTCTGGGACAACAGCCATGCAAACCGATTTGATGCAGTGTGCGACATATGGTCTGAGCACTGACAGGCTGAACCCCTCCCACCCCTTCAACCTCTGCAGCAATGCTGGCAGCATTCGTACGTTTATTTCCAAAAGACAACCTCTGGATATGATTCTAAGCACATGCACTCAACTGCTTTGGTCGACCATGGCGAGGCCTGTTCGGAGTGGAACCTGTCCTGTTTAACCACTGTATGGTCTTGGCCACCATGCTGCAGCTCATTTTCAGGGTCCTGTTGATCTTCTTATAGCCTAGGCTATCTTTATGTAGAGCAACAATTATTTTTTTCAGAGGGCATTTTTTGCCATGAGGTGCAATGTTTAACTTCCAGTGACCAGTATGAAAGAGTGAGTGTGATAACACCAAATTTAACACACCTGCCCCCCATTCACACCTGAAACCTTGTAACACTAATGAGATACATGACATCGGGGAGGGAAATGGCTAATTGGGCCCAATTTGGGCACATTCACTTAGGGGTGTACTCACTTTTGTTGCCTGCGGTTTAGACATTATTGGCTGTGTGTTGAGTTATTTTGAGGGGACAGCAAATTTACACTGTTATATAAGCTGTACACTCACTACTTTACATTGTAGCAATGTGTCATTTCTTCAGTGTTGTCACAGGAAAAGATATAATAAAATATTTACAAAAATGTGAGGGATGTACTTACTTTTGTAAGATACTGTATCTATCTATCTATCTATCTATCTATCTATCTATCTATCTATCTATCTATCTATCTATCTATCTATCTATCTATCTATCTATCTATCTATCTATCTATCTATCTATCTATCTATCTATCTATCTATCTATCTATCTATCTATCTATCTATCTATCTATCTATCTATCATCCAGGTGTCATAGCAATCTAAGAGTGAAAATGCATTACCAGAGGTACTTGCATGACTGGCAAATCTGAAGTCTGTCCAAGTTTTTCCTATACAATAAAAAGATGGCAGAATTTTAATGTACTGCCATACCTGACGTTGAATAATGTATGTACATTAGAATATATTTTTGAACTAACTAGGATAACAATCCTTTTTTTTTTTTTTCAAAGCAACGACAAGCATTACGAGCACAAAACTAAAAAGCAGCATTAGCAAATGTGATAGACTATAATTGCATTTGCATATGTGATGTCAAGCAGGTGTAATACACACGTCTGTCAGGAAATGCAGCTGGAGCTAAAGGCTTGCCAATAAGCACGAACAAAAATAGCAAAGTGTGCCTACCTAAATGTTATATATACATACAGTATTTAGTTCACAGTAAAAAAAAAAAAAATAATATCCTTAACCATAAAAAAGTTTAAAGGTGCATCAATGCATTTCTGACGATAGTTTTACCAGGATGAATATAAACCACAATAAACGTACTGTATTTAGTGGGGCATACCTTATTTATCTATTGGTTTTGCTAGGATAGTCACAATTGTTTGGCTTTAAAGGTGCAGGACATGCTGGAAGTGGGTCTAGTTTGCTCAATTGTGTTCAAATTTAGACCAGACTTAATTTGGATACAAACATAATTAGGCTGGTTTACTAAAAGAGTTGAGAGTCTTCACTCAAAAATGTTTCTGAATAATCTCTTAGATGGCCCTTTCATGCTAAAAATAGGGATGTACAAATGTGCATAGGTTTGATTAGCAAATTAGGAACTTTATCTGTAAACTGAATCAAAAAGAATGCCATCCATTGAGCCCCACTCAGAGATCTTTGGTTGCTAGGACACATTCAGCTGCCATATGAAGAATGATTTAAATATTGTGCATTCACACTCTCGCTATCTCCACCCACTACCCAGCTGTTGTGCCTAAAGTCCAATACACCCAAATAAGTGCAGCGCTATATTCAATATAAGCAATGTAATAATCAAATTTTAAAATATACCAAGTATCATATAAATAACTTAAAAACTTGTGTTAAAAAAATGATTAAAAGCCACAAACATCAAGTGTTGTATTCAAATAAGTGAAAAACTTTTTTAGGTGTACCCTTCTCATAAACACACTCATTAATGTCCTTATTATGACAAATAAGACGAGCTTTGCGCCACCAATTCCATGCAACAGTTACCTTCATTGCCTTGTCCTTAGGTATGCTTACTCACAAATAAAAATTTGTGACCTCTTATGTGTATAAGAAAAACACCCCAGAAATAAAGTATCCACATTCCACTAGGGAATCTATACAAACTAATGACTGTAACTAAAAAATGGATTTAAAGCAATGTAAATGTATCTGTTTGTTAAGACTTCTGCTGGTTGATACTGGGTTGGGGCACAGTAGAATGTGAGTTTTATACTTTGCAATTTTAAATGTTTTAAATAAACTTAGTACACTATGGAGATCCCTACTCTGATCACATCTCTCTCAACTCTTTGGGAAAAGAAGGATTGGTAATATGTCCCATACAAGACAGGAAGAATACTGGAGGATTCTTGGCATTACAGAACAACTAGCTGAGAAAAGAAGGAGTGAATACTATATTGCTGGAACATGTTTTGTGACTTTTGTTATATACATAGAAGGTCCCAAATATTTCTTGTGAGTGAGCACACTAAAGGGGAAGGTTACTGTTGAGTGGAACTTGGTGAAGCACAGCTGGTTTTATTTGTCAAAATAAGGACACTGAAGAGTGTGTTTATGAGAATGACTTATCACTGCGTGAACTTTTAACACTGTACCTAAAAAAGCTTGCCACTTATTTGAATATCATTTGATGTTTGCGGCTTTAAATCAGTTTATTACCACAGGTATTTAAGTTATTTGTATGACACTGATAGACATGTGCAAGCCAGAAATTTTTGTTTCATTCCGAATGCATCCATCCATTAAAGAATTTTGTTTTGTCATATTTGTTATGTTGACCAAATTTGTTTTTAGAATTTGTTTCGTATCTTCGGCATTCTGTTCGTATATTCGTTGGTCTGGGTGAATTCTAAAAAATTTGCAATTTTTACAAAAGATTGATATACATTTGATATATTATCAAATTGGATGGATTTGAACTAAAAAAATGTAAATATTTTCGGACGCTAGTCCAACCCAACAAGAGAAATGGCATGAGCTGATTAGACAATATGGACTAGCGTCATGTGCATTCAAATTAACAATGGATCGAAATTCAGATCCGTTCATTATCCGAGTATTGAACCAATTTGAGAATTTTAATTTATTTCCCCATGGGTTAGAATCTACTATTGCATCTTGTCATGTCATGTCATGCCATGAACTGTAGCTTCCAAGTGTCGGCAGCACTCATGCAGCCCCAGACCATGACACCCCCCCCCCCACTATGCTTGACTGTAGGCAAGGCACACTTGTCTTTGTACTCTTTACCTGGGTGCCGTCACATGCGCTTCACACCATCTGAACCAAATACGTTTATCTTGGTCTCATCAGACCACAGGGCATGGTTCCAGTAATCCATGTCCTTAGTCTGTTTGTCTTCAGCAAACTGTTTGCAGGCTTTCTTGTGCATCATCTTTACAAGTGGCTTCCTTCTGCAACGACAGCAATGTAAACCAATTTGATGCAGTGTGTGGCGTATGGTCTGAGCACTGACAGGCTGACCTCCCACCCCTTCAACCTCTGCAGCAATGCTGGCAGCACTCATACATCTATTTTCCAAAGAGAACCTCTGGATATGATGCTGAGCATGTGCACTCAACTTCTTTGGTCGACCATGGCGAGGCCTGTTCTGATTGGAGCCTGTCCTGTTAAACCACTGTATGGTCTTGCCACTGTGCTGCAGCTCAGTTTCAGGATCTTGGCAATCTTCTTGTAGCCTAGGCCATCTTTATGTAGAGCAAAAATTCTTTTTTTTCAGATCCTCAGATAGCTTTTTGCCATGAGGTGCCATGTTGAACTTCCAGTGACCAGTATGAGAGAGTGAGAGCGATAACACCAAATTTAACACCTGCTCCGCATTCACACCTGAGACCTTGTAACATTAACAAGTCTATCTATCTAGATACCACCACACACGTTTGACACCACCTGAACTACTTTACATTGTAGCAAAGTGTCATTTCTTCAGTGTTGTCATATGAAAAGATATATTTACAAAAATGTGAGGGGTGTACTCACTTTTGTGAGATTCTGTGTATATATATATATATTATACAGTAGTGGGTGACTGTAATAACCTCTTAATGCATACGAGTTAAATTAAATTCCTACATCTTAAAACTATTAAGAACATATGTGGAAAGAATGGCTGCTACAAAATATTTCTACTGTGCATATTTTAACATAAGATAGACTGTGTTTATTCAAGCCAAAGGCTTGAACCAGCTCAGTGTTGCAGTTCCCCTTGGTGATACAAGGTGTATTCATATCCCAGCACAGCAGCTGTGGATAAAATGAAGACCACAGGCACTTAATTATGATGTCTACACAAGAGAATGGTCACAAAAGAAATACACTTGTAAGCATTTTTTTTGCAGCTCATGGCTGTGGAATTTTTTTTGTTCACTCAAAATTAGGAAACACGTTTATGAATACAGTTAATGTTGTCTCTTTAATACTACCTTTTCTTTTTTCTGTAGTCAGTACAAAATAACAAGTGATAAATGAAAAATATTGACAAAGTGATTAAATGACCACATTTAGACCACATTAGAAAACCTAAATTGTACAAAAGAAAAAGGGAGGACAGGGATTCCCTCCAACCATCTTACTTAATGCCAATTAACTTGATACAAAACATTTTTTGTTAGGAGTGTAGATATCAAACATTTAATATCCAACAAACACTATGACTGCAAAGAATACTTTATCTTACAAAGCCTTAATATATTGTTAGTAAGGCCAACTCATATCATAAATATAATCCAAAAACGAAATGCTCCTCTGAATATATCCCTTAGACCTGATTTACAAATACAACAGAGTGTCTTAGTTGGCTTACTAATAAGAATAAACACAAAAAGTACAAAAAAACACAAAAAGTACGCACTCTGCTATGACTGTAATCCACCCCCAATGGATATATCAGTGGCCCACTCAACAAACTCTGCTGAGTCCCGAAACTCAGACCATATGGACCAAGTATTTGCGAAACGTTCCAAATCATCAAGTTCTTGCGCAAGTAAACATTCCAAAGCTTTAATTTTATCCACCTCTACTGCCCACTCCATTAGAGAGGGCACGTCTAATTGTCTCCAATATCTGGGGATCACCTTTCTCATAGCAGCCAAAAAACGGCGCAGGATATCTTACTTAGCCAACCTGAGAGGTCCCGGTATCAAGGATAACAGAGCTATCTCGGGGGAAGGAGTCACTGTGGTCTTTGTCAACCTGCAGTGCAAAGCAAAAACATTTTTCCATAACTTCAGGACTTGGGGGCAGTGCCACCATATATGTAGCATTGTGCCCCTATCCGAGGAACATCTCTAACAGGCATCAGACGATGTAGAATCTATATGTCTGATAGTAGCCGGGCATCAATACCATCTGGTCAGTAGTTTAAACTCCTTTTCTTAAATCTTAATATCTACAGTGAATCTATGGGTTAGAACAAAGCACTTATGCCAGTCCAAAGGGGAAATAGCATGCCCGAGTTCCCATTCCCACACCCTAGTGTAGGAAGGGAATTCTGGGCAAAAGGCTTTGATCAAAAACCCATATAAAGAAGAGAGTACATGCCTAGGAGGGTCTGTGTGAAGAAGCATACCCTCAAATTCCAATGGTTCCCCTCGCACATCTGCCAGGGAGGAAAAATGACATAAGCATGAAAAGACTTGTCGCCTCCACAACCAGGCTGTCATATTTTGAGAGGATTTTTGAGTTGAGGAGTCAGTCAATAATAATGTAGGATCTGCTTGTAACAGTTGGACCACATCCCTGTCCTCCCTTTTTCTTTTGTACACTTGTATTTCCTAATAAAATATGATAGAAACAAGAAAACCTAAACTAACTTTAACCTGTTGTTGACCTTAGACATACTGGACAACCAAAAAACTTAATCTAAAAACTTAATCTAAAAACTTTGACTGCATGTAGTATGACCTGCCTTCTACATCTCCTGCAGCTTTCTGGCCGCATTTATTGGCAATTCATTCTTCGGCATTCATTTTAACAACCATGAAATGTTGCCTATCACAGGAGTGATTTTACTTCTCCTGTGTAAATTGATACTCTCAGAACAGTTTTTCTGTGTCAATGAGACTTACGATATAGCAATGTTATTATTGCTTCATTGTAACTGCTCTGGTTCATTCATAGCTTATTGAAGGGGAGAACGTTGACCCACATATGAAGTGAGTTAAAGCACCCTTGCTTGTTTAAAGAATAAACCGTGTTACTATTTAACATCTTAGAAACCCATACTAATAAAAGCACATACTGTACATTCTAAAAAAAAAATTTTATTTAATTTGTAAATACCTTTTTCTTGCTTTGCAACAGTAAAATAATTTCAGAGTTATTATAAATAATACAAATACTAAAATGAGCAAAGTAGAAAAATTTATTTATTTCAATTTTGTTACACTTTTTTGTCTCTTTTTAATAGGCAAAGTTGCAGATAGAGCCTTTTTTGCCTTAGGTATAGATGTAAATTTTTCCTAAGTGTGAGTACTTGAACTACACTTGCTTAATTGCCTTATAAAACGATCCCATCCCCTGTCTCAGATATAGTACCTACCTACTTGAATCCAATGGCCAAAGTCTTTTGCAAAGCTGCCACTGTACAGTGTATTCTGATAGACATCTCCTGGGGCTAGAGATGAGTGGGGGGCAATCCTATAGAGGTTTGAGAATACACTGCAAAAAGAAGAGTTAGACCTCATGCGTGTATGTGGCCACATTCATTTATTCCAATGGCTAGGAAAAATGAATGTTCTGGACAGTAGAATGAGTTTAGGCTCATATGCTTCTAGATGCTTTATTTTTATAAATGCCTTCAACATTTGTCATAACCAGATTTTTATTTTTTATTTTTCTTTTATTCCTGCAGAAAGCTCTAGCATAGATAGAAGTTTTTCAATATGCTCTTGTGCATTAAGCCTTATGCCCCGTACACACGTGCAGATTATCTGAAGACTTTTGTCTTCAGATTTACCTTTTCTATGTAGTGCAAGAGCCTGCCGGATTGCATACAAATTGAAAGTGTTTAGGTTTGACCTCATATTATATGGTTTTGGTAAGTCTGCAGACAAAAGTCTTCAGATAATCTGCACGTGTGTACGGGGCATTATTCTAAAAAGTTTTGTTGAAAGCCTCAGGTTATGGAAAGTATGCATCTGATGGGGAGATTTTTCATCAAGGGAGCCTAAAAGATATGTATGGGTTCCTTTTCTTTTTTGTATTTATACCTACCCAGGTGGATGCAACATCAGTTCAAAGCTACATCTGTCCCCCAGGGCCTCTACACTGAGAAGCTAGCAATCGAACACCGCCAATAGCTCCCAATGGTTGGTACACTTAGAGGTTTGGTATATAGCTTTGAAAGCTGACTGTCATTGGTGGTTAGTGAAGATTTGCCCAAGGTCTGTTTCCCATTTCAGTTATGGAGTGGACTTATGGAATACAAGCTTATTTTGAAGTAGGTTGTAAAACAGGGAGGTGCCTTTAACTGAGGGTGGTGTTTTTTGCAGAAACTGCCTTCCTCGTTTGTGAAGTAGTATTTCAGGGGATGTGAGAGAGCTTAGGAAGTGGGAGATTTATAAGTATGCAAATTTCTCAGTGAGTGGGATTTGAAATTTACCCTGAAGCTGTTCAAACATCTTAAGGGTTCATTCCTGGAACAAATGTGCAAGAGTTTAAATGCCCTATTGTTCCCATTTGGATAGGGACAGGTGATGAATAATTGTTTCTATAACTTTCAGTGGAATGGATATTGGCATTGTCTGCAATTGTAGTACATCTAGGGAGTAAAAAATTCTAGTAGATATGTTTTAGCAGTGTCTATTTTTTTCTTATTATCTTATTATCTTATTTATGGGATTATTTGTCTTTACTTAGTCACCATATATTGCATGAAAATTCCTTTATCTCGGCTAGCTAAATCCAGTGATTATGTGGGAAATGTAAAAAATATAATACATTCTACATTAAGGACCTGTTCACACTATGTGCAGTTACCTGCATTTTTTCTCAAGGAACTGCAATGACACATAGGGGGAGATTTACTAAAACTAAACACAGAATCTATGAACTATACACAGTTACACCAGATTCTGTGTGCACCGGTTTTAGTAAATCTCTCCCATAGAAAATAAGAGTGTTAAGTTCACACCAGAACATGCTGTGTCCTTGTATTCCAGAGATGTGTGATTTTGTGCAAATATATTGCATAATATTGCACATCTTTGGAACTGGAGGGCCTTGCATGTCACCACACAGCAAGTACAACACACACAGTGCTGCTCTGTGGTGACATGAATGATATGAATGAAACATTGCTTTGAGCAGTTTAAATAAAGAAGACTCAAAAAAAGGGAAAAAATGTACATCACACTGCCCCTTACTGCCAACTTACTGTAGCCCAAATGGACAGCTGCCCACAAACGAACCTGCCATGGTTTAATGTGTGTGGGCAGGGTGAATGGGCCCTTAAAGGGATATTAAGATCTTTGTTTTTTCTTTAAAATAATAAACATGTTATACTTACCTTGGGTTTACACAGAGCAGCAAGGATCCTCTTATTTTAGGGTCCCACGCTGGAGCTCCTGGCTTCTCCCTCCTGTCAGGTGCCTCCACAGCAAACAGCTTGCTCTGGGGGCACCCAAATTAAGTGTGCTTTCAACCTGTGGGTCTGTAATGTTTATTCACACATGGAGCTGCAACTCCGTCTCGCCCCCTCTAGCTCCTGATTGGCTCCCTTGCTGTGATTGAGAGAAGCGGGAGCCAATGGCTCGTACTGCTGCCAAAAGCCTATCAGGAGTGTGAGTCCCTAGAGAGACAAGGTTCTGGTGGACATTGCTGGTTCGAGAAGGGGCTCAGGTAACTATTAAGGGGGGGCTGGTGCACACAGAAGGATTCTTACCTTCATGCATAGAATGCATAACAGTAAAAAACCTTGTGTCTGACAACCACTTTAATAGTGTTTTGCAGATGTAAATAATCATTCAAATGATTTGGACCCTTCTTAGTATTTACACCACGTGGCAATCATCTCCTGCAGCTGGTCAATTAATTTGGAACTTTTGGAATTTGGAATCATGTATTCACACAGTGAGATGATCTTTCTCTGCAGCCCTCTTGTTAGCAAAAGCAAGGCCAGTGATTTTGTTTTTTTGTTTAATTTTTTTTTTTTTTTTTAGGCGAGCCCCTTTTCACTAAATGTAGGCAAATGAAATTTTATGTGTTTACAATAAAATGTTTCTGTGCACAGTTCAAAACATGTAACATTTTCTTTTGAAATGCCATTTAGGTTAGAACAAACTTTACTTAAGATGTTCAGAAATTCAGCATGCCTGGTTGCTTTTTTGGTACACTCTCATGTTTATATCTCTTAGAAAGATTCATAGAGATTGATGAATCTTATTTCATCAGCTCGTCTCTTTGAAGAAAATGTTATTTTTGTAGGTCAGCTCTGAACACATTCATGGTGCCTTTTTCCTTAGTCTAGGCTTTTTTGTGCGTTGAGGCTGCATTTAATGAGCCTGCCAGAGGGACCGTGGGCTCTGTTCCATTTCACTTGGGTAGTGATAGGAAGGTCATTCAAACAAAATGCACAGTGCTTCATATACTAGTTTAATCAAACACACAAAATATAGTCTTTGATCTATATTATATAGTTTCCTTAAACATTAGCAGGCTAAGACACTTTTGTACTTCCACTGACATTCATTTTGTCTGATATAACCTATACAGATGTATCTGCTTTGAGGTTTTTCTAAGTTAATGGAGGTCACTACAGTTAGTCATCTTAACATTGCAGGACTGTGGCTGAAAAGAAGCTATGCAATATAAAGCCTAGCGACCCATGTTTATGTAGGTAACCCATGTTTGCTAAGTTCAGTGAAACTTTAATGTTTTATATCTGTAGACTTCACTTGGTTTGGTGCTAGTGCTATTTTAAGGGCAACTTCAACTTTAGTAAAGACTGTTCTTCAAATAATCTCCCCATTTCTTTATTAGTGCAGCTCACCTGGGATCTTTAAACCAACATGGTTCTGGCTGGCTCCTTTTCATACTGCACATGCATGCCATGGCCCAATTCATTCCAATGGGTAAACTGTCCTCTGAGAAATTACTGGAAGCTACTGTGAGTTTGACTCCCTTAGAAAAAAATGGGATCAAGTAGCCACCATGTCAGGGGAAATATCTCTGAATTAGGGAGCAAGGAAATCATTATTTTAGCTGGGCTGCACTATGTGAACGGGGGGATTTTTTAGCTAAGGGTAAAGTTGTCTTTTAAATTCATACCTAAATTATATGTAAAGCCAAATCTTTATTTTATTTGAATAGAATGGAGAAGTATTATAATCCCTGTTAGTTAATATTGATGTCTGGGTCCCCACTGGGGAGTCACTCTCTCAATTTGTCCTAGTGATCATTAGAGATGTCCCGAACTGTTCGCCGGCGAACAGTTCCTGGCGAACTTCGCATGTTCGCGTTCGCCTCGGTGGGCGAACATATGCAATGTTCAGTCCGCCTCCTATACATCATCATTGAGGCAAACTTTGACCCTGAACCTCACAGTCAGCAGACACATTCCAGGCCAATCAGCATACCCTCCCTCCCACCTCCTATAAATAAGCAAGGGCAGCATCCATCTTAGATCATTTCTGAAGCAGTGTGTTAGTGAGAGCAGGGAAAGTGCTGCTGCTGCTGTTAATAGCTAGGGACAGTTGTTAGTCAGTGTTCCCGGTCTTGTTAGTCAGTGTTCTTGGTACACTCCTGCTGTAAGGACAGCACCCCAAAAAGCCTTCCTCTGTAGCATGTCCAGAACCAGAAAAAAAAATAGAATTAGGGTTAGGGCTAGGGTTAGGGCTAGGGTTAGGGTCAGGGCTAAGGTTAGGGTTATTTTTAGTGCTTAGGGTTAGAGGGTTAGGGTTAGAGGGGTAGGGGTAGGGTTACTAACTCTAACCCTAAGTATCTCACCGTAACCCTAACCCTATCCCCTAACACTAAACCTAACCCTAACCCTAACCCTCTAACCATAACCCTAACCCTCTAATCTTAACCCTAACCCTCTAAGCCTAGCCATAAAAATAACCCTAACCCTAAACCTAACCCTAGCCCTAACCCTAATCCTAACCCTTACCCTCTAACCTTAAACTTAACCCCCTAACCCTAACCCTAGCCCTAGCCCTAACCCTAATTCCTAATTTTTTTCTGGTTCTGGGCATGCTACAGAGCTGAAACTTCACAGGTACACTTTTTAGACCCCCCCGACACTAAATCCAAAGAATTTTTTTTTTTATTTTTTTTTTTTAATTTTTCCAATAATTGGCTCTCTATCAAAAATGACAATTTTTAAGAACTTTTTTTGTGTGATTTGGTGTCTGGGGGGTCTAAAAAGTGTACATGTGAAGTTTCAGCTCTGTAGCATGTCCAGAACCAGAAAAAAAATTAGAATTAGGGTTAGGGCTAGGGTTAGGGCTAGGGTTAGGGTTATTTTTAGTGCTTAGGGTTAGAGGGTTAGGGTTAGAGGCATAGGGGTAGGGTTACTAACTCTAACCCTAAGTATTTCACCATAACCCTAACCCTATCCCCTAACACTAAACCTAACCCTAACCCTTAAAGCCCAGTTCCTGTCCCATTTTGGTCGGTTGTGGTCTGTTTGCGGATGTTTGCGGTGCGTTAAACAGGGAGTTTGGTCTGTCACTGTGAAGCGGGCGTAACCCTTACACTACCTGATCGATACAACATCATACCTGATCGTATACACACACTGGATGTTTTAAAGCACGTTATTCCAAACAATTTAGGAATGTTAGGTGATTTATGCCCTTTATGGATTAAAACCCGACTCTGCGTCAACTACGTAATTCTCCATGGGAGTTTTGCCATAGATCCCCCTCAGGCATGCCACAGTCCAGGCGTTAGTCCCCTTGAAACAACTTTTCCATCACTATTGTGGCCAGAAAGAGTCCCTGTGGGTTTTAAAATTCGCCTGCCTATTGAAGTCTATGGCAGTTCGCAATGTTCGCCGATGTTCGCGTTAATGTTCGCGAACATTAAATTTTATGTTCGCGACATCACTAGTGATCATTGCTTCTTGTAAAGAAAGTGATGGGACAGCCAAAATTGTTAAAGAGTTGTTAAAGGAACAAATGGTTTGGGAGACTGTGCAAAATACAGGTATCCAGTGACATCAGGGCTACACTTCAAGAAACTGGAATCAGACTATGATTTTAATATGATTTTAATAAAGCAAAAGTAAAAAATAAATGTGACAGTGCAGCAAAAACCAAACCAACAACCTAACTATAATAAACTATATAGAAATGGAGGGAAGTTCACAAAAACAGGACATTATCAGGACAGGGACTGGGAACAAGAGGAACAGATATGGGATAAAATGATACAGAGTACTGGATGCAAGATACAGTGTGCAGGATAATCAGCAGCATGTATATGGCTAACAGGCAAAACACTGAAGCACTGATGAAAATCAAGAAAGGGATTATATACCTTCCCACCTGCCAGCATCAGGTAGAGCTAAGTTACTGTGGTCTGCTGGCTTCTGGGAGACACCAGCTGATGGCCACCAGAACTGTGCCCTTCAGCTCTGGGGCTTACAGTGCCACCAGCAGGTGATCCAGGCCCTGACACTTCCATTGGGAACATCTGTTCTCTAGATAACTTTGTAAGAGGAGATATCCTCTCACTTTGGTGGGGGTCTTCTCTTACTTCCCACTGTGTCTCTGGAATAGGAAGTGAAGGAAAATCTCCCTGATAAAATACAGCAAAAAACAAATAGAGGTCTTAACCAGTATCTTCTCTACTCAAAACAAATAAGTGGCTTTACATGTATTGTAGGAATGAAGGTAGAACCAGAAAGGTGACCATTGCTGATCTATTTTTTTGAAAATACTAGTTACCTGGATGTTATATTTATACAGATTGTGCCATTTGACATTCCATTTGCTAAAATGCATACAGTACTGGTTCTGGGTCAGAAAAAGGTTGGCAATATTTGACTCAGTATATGTATCCTTCTAGATAAGTTATGGGGCCTACAGAAGACCCCGCCTACTTAAAGTGTATCATTCTAGTTCTGATTTTTGCTATGAATGACAGAATACCAATCTAGATCTGCATTTTGCCATCATGTAATTTTGGATACCTATAATAGTGTTTTTAATCTATACAAAAATGCCAACCAGTCCTTGACAAAAGTGACGCTGGCACCATTCTCCTACCTCCTCTCTATGGAAAGTAATTCAGAATATCCCACCAATAAGCATTTGTCTGAATGGTAAAATCATGACTGCATAATCCACACACGTCTATGGCCACCATAAAGAGGTTTCTCAGAACTGGGCCTCTGTGTGGTAAACCATCATGCTACCAAGCCAAACCCTTTAAATTCAAGCCTATATATGCATAGGTGATTGCAAATTAATAGAAATTGAAAATCTTTGGTTACCTCTATGTTATACTACTGTATAAAATAATGTCTAACAAGGATTTATTTGTTAGGTGGAGCCAGTGTTTTTCTACACAGATCTGATACTCAGAATTGTACAGTTTATTGTAAAATGTTGCCATTATTAATCATCTCAATACAATTATATAGTACAACATGCTATCATTTTCTACAACTCACCTAGGGATTTTCAATTGCTTTCCCAAAGAAGTGTTTTAGATTCACCTTCCAATAAATAATTTAATCATTTATGGAACTAGTGCTAAAAAGAGCAAAACCTAGTAAAAAGATCACAGTGTTAGCCCACGAGATATCATATTTCTATATTTTATGCAAGCCCTAACTAACTTCAAATATCCCCCAAACTCAAATGCTAGCATGGAGTAATGTGATTGTAATGGAAAGTTAATGGGTCTCTTGACATTAATGTACAGCTCCATAAAGTTTTGAATACATAGTGCATTGTTTTTCATAATGGATGTCTCCCGAAGTTATGTTTTACTAAGTTTAAAGTTGCCAAACCGGCAGCTTCATCTCAATGTCACAATTACCTTCAATGGGCAGTTTCAGTAGCAACATTATATGGTTTACACTTCTGATATATTTTTTATGTATTAATTGGCAAGCATTGCATGTAGCAAACCTTAAGCACCATTAGCAGTAATAGCTGAATTGATTTGAATGAATTTAAATACATATTGAGAGAACATGCACAACAATTAGGTACCATTTCTGCAAAAGTCCCAGCAAATTGTGTTTTGAGTGTAGTGACTTATTTGAGACACAATAATTTATCAAAACATAGTGCTTAAAATTAAATATTCAGTTCAGGATGTTTAACATAGAATCTAATGGATATTGAAGCAATTTACCCCGCATGCAGTGTTGTTTTTGAAATGTAATTTATTATTTCATATTTAAATAAGATGAGCATTTTAATCAATATTAAATATAAATAACAGCGGCAAGGTGTAATGTACCAAAGTAAATTACCAAAGCATTTTAAAGCAGGCCCAACTCCATGATGATCACCCTTTAGTAAAGCAAGGTTTTTAAAATTTACAGTATGCCAAAATATAAATGTTTCACCATGCGGTTACTGAAATGTTAGAGAAGTAATCCACCAAGGTTCTCCAGGTCATTTCAGTCTTGCTGGCTGATTGGAGAACTACCATGCTGGAGAACTTCTCATCCTGAACAGACATTTGCTGCCTGATTAGAGATTGCAGTACACTTATGTTGTTACCAAATGAGGCATTCCTCTTATCTTCTCAGATACAAATTCCCTAATACATTTAAAATACTGAACAAAGCAGTTGTTTTCCAGGTTGATCATTTATATATTATTTTATGCTACATGGAAAATTATTTTCGCTACCAGTATAATTGCATGAAAATGGTGCAGAGGCAAAATGTAGCAACGATACAGAAATTCACATTATAATAAAGTTATCACGCTGACAGTAAAGCTTGGATTATGCATACACGTCTCTTACTAAATCTCTGAACTGTCTACTTTACAAAATGGGGTCAATTTGGGGGCATTTTGATTTTCCTGGCATTTTTGCAACATTATTATTTATTGGGTATAAAGAAAGGAAAATAAAACATGACAAAGGGTACATAACAAAAAGAGAATAAGAGACACAAGTACAATATATAAGGCTGCCATTCAGCCTTAAAAAATGTACATTATAATGACATAAGTAGAGCAAAGTTTAAAGCAAAATGATAATGCAATTGTGGCACAACAGAATGTAACACATGATATCAAATAACATCTAGTGTCATGAGGAAAGCATTTGAATACAGGGATTTAATGATTTGTTGAATTTGGAATAGGAGCTAAGTTCTGAGAGCCAGAGCCTGTTCATATTAAAAGATGAGGTGGGCAATAAGTTCAGAAACTTTGGGTGCCTGGTTGGTCCACCAAAATCTGGTCCGGAGTGACTTAGCAGCCAAGAGGACAAGCACTTTAATAGTGCGAAATTCCTTAGGGAAGCACTTGATGCCTAAATATAGCAAGGCTAGTGCCAGGTCAGGTTTGATAAGTACTCCAGTGATTTTGTAAAATAAGCTGATAAACCTTATTCCTATAGCTGGTTAGACCCTTACATGTCCATAAAATGTGAATGAGGGTGCCTGTGTGTCCGAACCCCCTCCGGTAAAGAGGTGAGTTTGCAGGAGAGAATTTTGCTAGGCGGTTCAGGGTTGAGTACCTGCGAGATAGTATATTTTGGGACAGTGCGCAGTTATTGATACAGTGGGTGCAACTTTTGGAATATCTGATAGATATTAACCATTGGTCATCAGTAAAATTGTGGCTGAGGTCACATTTCCACTAGGTTATAGGGAGGGGGGGTATTATTAAAATGTCCTTTACATTGGAGAAGGGAGTAGAATACTGTTATGCCCTTGGTGGTGGGTTTAGGACTTGTGAGGAATTTCCGAGCTAAAGGATGTATGTGCATAGAAGGCTTTGGATGGACTTTTAAGAAAGTTGAAATATGTATAGAGGTAAAGAAAAGGTGTAGATATCAAAGGAGCTTTTCTGTTTAAATATTTTATTAGGATTTCAAATAGTAATAGAACATTGTAGGTAGAAAACGTCAAGTCCAAAAATAGAACTCCCAGCATAGGCAATGTACGGACAGTGACAACCATAACATATAGAAAGAATAAAGGGCTCCAACCATGGACCTATAGAAAGCTCATAAGCAGGTATGAGAAACTTCATCAATGTGGATATCTGTGAAGAGTTCTATGTAAAAGAACATATGCAGCTATTTTTTATGCTAGGCTAAATAAAAAGGATAGCATTGTAGGCCCAATGGAAGGGTCAAGCAGGACTATACCCACCCAACCCCTCGACTGGGCAAGTTAAAACCATAGTAATAGAATAATTACCTTTATATACAGTAATAAAGCAACCACTATGGCACCAAGCCATTGACTCATTTATTTGTCTGATGAACATCGAGAATAGAAAGAATATCAAATATTTCAGCTACATATCCTATGGGGTAATTTTTCACATATATAACCTAAACAAAAGCCTTATTTCAAAGATAAAGGTGTGGCTAAAGGACCCTACATGTACCTGAGTAAAAAGATAAGCCAAGCTAATAAAGAAAAAGAAAAGAAAAGAAAGAAAGAGTAAAAGTGTAAGAGCATGCCTGTCTGGGAGTTGTCCAACACAAGCCAATGTCCACCTTAAGTATCTGGCACCTGTAGGTCAGAGAGCGAGGTGGTCCATACCTTTTCAAACAGGGATTGTTATCCTGTAGGGCACTAACCATTTTCTCATGTAGCATGATCCAAGTGAGCTTTTGCTTCATTAGCGCCAAATCGATCACTGGGCTTTTCCATGCATTATTGATGGCTATATTATCCACCAAAAACATATACAGTAATGGGGATCTAGGGATATTGTCCATGGCTTTAAGCAGTGCAATCCGAGAATGTTTAGTAATGTTAACCAAGGTGATTGAGTAAATTAGGGAATTCATTTGTATCCAGAAACGCCAAGCCTTGCGGCAGGTCCACCATGTGTGAAGAGGGATTGAAGTGAGGCAATACATTTGGGACCAAAATTTCATCAATGCAGCATTTGGAAGAGGTAGGACAATCAAATGCCTTTCTTAGATCTAGGGACAAAAGCATCCCTTGCCCAGTCCCCTCCCCATTCCATGAGAAGTGTAGTATAGAAAACCAAAGGAGCTTTTCAGTTCTTCCAAGGATTTAAGTTGTGAACCAGAAAACAGGTCATTTACCCATTGAACCCCTATGTCTTGCCACTGTCTTATAAAAAGATGGAAAATAAGAAACTCCAGAGCAGAAAGAGGGGGGTGAACTACTACTGGAAAAGGGTTCTCTGTGCTGAAAGCACTGCTTTTCTTGTGATGGGGGAAGGGGATATGCCAATTTGTTTTCAACTGTCAGTCAGTAACATCACCCTGAGGTCAGATGTGTAAAGTAGAGAGGATTCGATATCTACCCATAAGTTTCTTGGGGAGGGGAGAAATCACTGCTTCAAATGGGTCAGTTGTGTGGCGGCCCCATAATCTGGGATGTCTACAAAACCAACTCCACCAACCTTCTTATGTTTGATGAGATAGGCATAAGAGCAAAGCACCCTTTTGTTCTGCCAAATACATTTCTTAACACTAGACACAAGGGAGCACATATATGTGGAGTTTACAGGGATGAGTAGGCTCCTGAAAATGTAAAGTATTTGTGACAGAAAGATCATTTTAAAAGAGGCCATTCTCCTCTTCCATGAGATCTCACAGCATGAGAAGAGCTGCATTTCAGCAGTCAATTTACTGATAAGAGATTTGTAATTAGTCTCACCCAATTGTGCAGATGGATATCATACAGTTATTCATAGGTCGGGGAGTCCTTTGTCTGTCCAGGAGTAGGGAAAATCTTTGGAGAGTTCAAACTGAGTATTCATGGGAGGCCTAATTCTAATATCGGTGATTTAGACAAGTTAAATTTATAGTACGATATATAGCTGAAGGAGGTCTAAACCTGATGGGCAAGAGGCAGTTATGTAGAGGGGTTGGAAAGTATTAAAATGGCATCATCTGCAAATAGGTTAATACCATGGGGATGGGTGTGGAGGCAAAAGCCTGAACTCTCCTGGTGGGTACATATGACTTTAGCCAGGGGTGATATGGCTAGATTAAATATAGAAAGAGAAAAAAGGGCATTCCTGTCCAGATTTGATAATACAGGCAATTTTGCAAGTTGGGAAGAGAGCATTTAAGGATTAGGTTGGGATGGAAATACCAGATCAAATTCAGGTACTTACACTGCTTGCATTTTAAAAATACATTTAATGATGTATTCATAATTAGGGAACTGCATTAGTGTTTGTCTTTTTTAACAGCATTGAGTTGTGCTTTGAGATTCAAAATCTTCCTCTGCAGCAGAAATGATGTTCAGTAAATACATACAAAGTACAAGTGTTGTCTTTAGTGGGAATCAATACTATAGAATCAATGTTTCCCCCTCATCAAGCTGTAAATGTAAAAAAAAAAAAAAAAAAATGCTGATCGCTGTAACACTGGCAATATTATTTATGTGGTAAATGTTACTGAGATATGGTTTTCTATGAAAGAATGAATTCTAATGTGGAAATGTGTGGCGAATGACAGCTAATGCAATCTGATCCAGCACATGTGCAGGAAGCAAATGGGCTTCACAAGTATGGCACTAATCAGCTAAACATTAAGTTTTCATCATAAGAAGAATGTCAGTAATATTTTACTGAGACATGGTATTTATTTTCCAAGTTCACAAGATATACAGTATATACAGTATACAGTAAAGCAAAAGTTTTGGAAATATGTGTGAAAAAAAGGCTGTAAATTCAGAATGCTTTTAGAAATAGAAGTGTTAATAGTTTTTTTTTTTTCCGATTACCAAAATGGAAAGTGAATAAACAGAAGAGAAATCCAAGTCAAACAAAATCAAATCAATATGTCATGTGAACACCCTTTTGCTTTTAAAACAGCATCAATTCTTTCAGATACATCTGCACACAGTTTTTGAAGGAACTCAGGAGGTAGGTTGTTGCAAACATTTTGGATAGCTAACCACGGGTCTTCTGTAGAGGTAGGCCGCCTCAAATCCTTCTGTCTCTTCATGTAATCCCAGACAGACTCGATGATATTGCGATCAGGGATCCGTGGGGGACAAGCCATCACTTCCAGTACTACTTGTTCTTCTTCATGCGGAAGATAGCTTGTAATGATATTGGTTGTATGTTTGGAGAGGTTATTCTGCTACAGAATACATTTAGGGCCAATCAAATGCCTTTCTGATGGTAATGCATGATGGATAAGTATATCTGCATATATTTCTCAGCATTGAGAACCCCATTGGTCCTGACCAAATCTCCAACTCCATTTGCAGGAATGCAGTCCCCACACTTACAAGAAACATCCACTATGCTTCACTACTGCCTGCAGACTCTTATAAATATACCACTCTCCAGCCATTCAGTGAAACAAATAGACTTCTGCTACAGACAAATATTTCTCATTTTGACTCACTAGTATAGAGCACCTGCTGCAACTTTTCTGCAACCCAGTTCCTATGTTTTCGTGCATACTTGAGTGGCTTACGATTGTTTCCACATCGAGGTATGGCTTTTTGGGCATAATTCTTCCATGAAGACCACTTCTGGCCAGACTTCTCCTGACAGTAGATGGGTATACCAGATTCCCTCTGGTTTCCACCAGTTCTGTGCTGAGGGCACTGTTGGACTTCTTCTGATGTAGAAGGGAAGTAAGTATGATGTGTCTGTCATCAAGTTTCCTTGGCCAACCACTTTGTATACAATCCTCAAAACTGTTCATTTCTTTTTAAATTTTTGCCTGGGTGAAACCTTGCTGATACAGTAAAACTACCTTGTGCCTTGTTGCTGTGCTCAATCTTGCCATGGCGTATGACCTGTGACATGAAACTGTCTTCCACGACCTCACCTTAGTAGCAAAGCTTGGCTGTTCCTCACGCATTTTTAATCCTCCTACACAGCTGTTTCTGTTACAGTTAATGACTGTTTTTTCAACCTACATATGAAATTGATGATCATTAGCACCTGCTTGTTATAATTGGTTAATCATGCACCTTATTCAAATATTACAAAAAGTGTGCAAATGTAAGAATTGGTGCTGGTTGAATGCCAAAGGGTAGTCACATAAAATATTGATTTGACTTGATAAAAAAAAAAAATATATATATATCTATATATATATATGTTAAAGCATTCTTATTTTACAACGTTTCTTCACTTTTTACAGTGCTGTGTGTGTGTGTGTGTATATAAATTGTAACGATTGGGGGCAATGTGTCAGTCCAGACTGTGTTTTTTTAAAGGGCATGGCAGCCCATTTTTATTTAAAGAACGGAAAATTCAGAAAACCACATCAATTTGCCTCAAAGGGGTTTCACCATTACTGTATATGGTAAATTCAGCCTCCTGGCTTACTCACATGCCACACGACTGCTTCAGGCCCCAAGCGTAGGCCTTAGGTCTTCTCCTCAGACCAACACAAGTATCCTTTGGTCAAGCTCCCTTGTAGCTTCCTTGGGATCAGTTTCATACTGTGCTGTTGTGGAGTGGACTACATCTGCCTCCTGCAGACCTGTACGCTCTGGCTGCCAAGTGTGGCCTCTCTCTCCCAGGGAAGGTGGGAGCCCTCCTGACTTCCATACACAGACTTCGTGTCTGTCGGGTGGAGCCCTCCTGTCTCCTGGGCCAGACCTCCTGTCTGCCCGGGTGCAGCTGTCTCCACTGGAAGCCCTGAGTGCTAACCCTGGGATTAATATGAACCCAGCCTACAGGTGTGCAATCAGCAGGCCTGCCTTTACCAAAACCAGGCCTAGATTGCTAACATGCACAGTGACCCAGGATCACCTCTCTACATATCCCCCCCCCCTGTTTCGCACCCGAGGAAGTAACACATCACCTTTCACACTGGCACCTCTGTGCCTTCTACCACCCCCAGGGGTCCAAACCGGTCTGACCCTCTTCCTAAAGGGGCACTCCACCCACATCTTTTTCCAGGTGTGCTTCCGCGAGCACTTCTTCCTGACCTTTGGGGTCCCAATGATCTCTCCATCATCCCATCTACCTTTTGGCCCCGGGTTCATAGATTTCTTTTCACCTTCCCCAGACCTACTCTCCAGGACTGTAGAGGGCCTACTTCTATTACACCTGTTTCACTACCTGACTCAACCAGCACTATCTGTGTTTCAGGTTCACTACTACCTGTGAGGTTACCCTTGGCAACAAATTCCTCAGAAATATACACATCATCAACATTGTCAAAAACATTGAGAACAATTGTAGCACTGCTTGTTAGGGCAGTATCTGTGGAGGGAGCACATACAAGCAAGCAGTTACTTTCCATGGGACCTTCCCACAGTTGCACATCACTCCCTGTTGTTCAACACTCCATCAGCGACTGTTCTCCCAAAAAACATTTTTCCACACCAGTCTCTTTAATCATTTCTGTTACCGCTGGTATTTTCAATACCTCTGACCTATCCAACAGTGCTCCAGAGAGCCTCTCAAGCAATCCAGCACACTGTGAGACAACTTTCCACAATAACACCAAACATTGCATTAAATGATTCCAGCTCCAATCAGCCATACCCCATCGTACAAGTTCTCCAAACACAGGAGATGACGGCACAATATACCCCGGCTGTACACTCCATGATGCTAGCATTTCTTTCAGCATGTCTATCACAAAATACACATCTTTCTCTGTATGCATGGTGGACAAAATTTCTGCTGTGCGTTCACACTCGCTCGGACTTGAGGGGGCTAATGTCTGCAACAGCCAATGCACCTGTGAATGCTGGCTCTTGAGCATCTCCATTTGTCATAGCAGCAATAGTGTCCATATCACTATTACTTTCAGAAATTTCTTTCCATCACGCTAATATACTTCTAGTCATACTATCCCAGTCTGCCTTGTTTGTGCTCCAATAAGCAGCACTCCACAGCACTCCGCAGCACTGCTCCATCTACCAAAGGAGACACAGGACAAAGTGGTTAAGCAGCAGACCCATTGTACCTATCACCTTGGTTTAAACCACACTGTGGCATTACCTTTTCAATCATAGCAGGTTTCAGTACCCCAACCTCACCATTGTGAGCAGACGGAGCTTTATTCAACCCATTAACATTTCCATTTACATTGACAGACTGCAATAACCCATTATCACCATGAGCATTTTCACACATTTCAGTTTTAACATTTAACAGATTCCTTTTATCAGGTTCAAGTACTCTCTTGTTAATTAGAGCAGCACCATAGTTGTCCCAGGCAACCTCTGGCTCCAACACACAGAGCTCCCTGGAAGTTTCTAGGGACACCTCTGTTGCACCTGTCATGGTTGCTAGGGGCAATGGCACACATTTCTTAGCAAAAATGTGTACTAATACTGCGCTATGGATGTATGATGTTTACCCTCAATCCAAAATGCTGCTGTTCAAAAGAAATTAAAAAATAACAAAAAAGGACACAGAGCGCAAATGGGAATATATAAAGTGACTGATGCCAAAATTCTTGTGTAGGTGGGTAAAACCTGTGCAATATTGCAAATAAATAAATGAATAGTAAATTAATACATTTAATAATTCATCCTAATCTGAATCATACAGTGCTGTGAAATAAAGTGCAAATACATATGCGTGATAGAAGGCAAATCAATATACCATACAATGGTGCATAAATTATTTAAATATGAATAAATGAATAAATAAATAAATAAAGTTCCAAAAAAGTCCTTAAGCAAGTAGCTAGTGAAGGTGCAATGTGCTTAAGTGCTCTTTATTGTACAAACTGGTGACAATCCGTGCCAAAAAGATAAGGTGCAATGGTGAGGGGGTCCACTCCCCATGGATACTTCCACTTACCAGACTGCCAGGACTCCTTAGCAGTATTGCATGTGGGTCAAACGCACTTAGTCCGGTGTGGGTCTTTTCTTTTTCTTTGAGACTAGTCTTGTGGACTCCAATACCCAATCTTTCCTCAATAAGCCAAAGAATGTGGTACCATAGGAGGGAAAAACTCAAGATAGTGTAATCCCGTTTCATAAGCTTTATTAAATAATGCAGAAAAAAACTCACATTTCAGGAGTGATAACAAGCCTTCAGTGAAGATACAATCTCCTATGCAGAAAGGACTTCGGACTTGCGGTGACTGCACAGGTTGCGCTGGTCCTGGCTAGCGTTCCACCGAGACTGGAATTGACGTAAGCTTCAAACGTGAGCCAGAAATTGCGTCGACACGTTTCCCCCTCCTCCAGGACGTGCAAAGACCCATTTCTTAGCGGTCACGACATATCTGGCTGCAATACCACATTTCCACTACTGTGCACTGACAATGCTTCCTTAACTTTATAAGACTCTGCTGTTTCAGCAGGCTGCATTAACCCCTTATTTAACTTAGCATTTTTACTCTCATTAGAAAACAGCACATATTAATTTTCATCCTTGGTCTTCCTGCTACACAGCACACTGCATGAAGGCCAGTCCTTATAAGACCTCAGTCTTGCTGCGGGTTCAGTATTAACCTGTGCTTCCCCATTATGCAGGGTACTACACAGCAGCAAGTCTATCTTGGCAGCAGATCTCCCCACTGGACTTTCCACCACTTCACTGGCATAAGTCAAATATTCAGTCTCTTTCACACAAGAAACAATAACAGTCTTACCATTCCAAGCAGTCTGTTTTGCACTTAGCATGCGTCGTTGCAGGAACCATTCCTCTCCGGCCCGTTTCCTGGTGTATGTCCTCATGTGGTCACAGGGTGAAACAACAGATGCCCTCCTAGGCATCACTGATTCTCGGACATTACAGCCCTCTCCACTGGAACTCCACCATCCAAAAAACACTTCATCCTTTGTTGCCATGGGAGACCACACTCTCCCCACAGACCTTCTCCATCATCCTCCCACTGGCTGTAACCGTTCCTCTTGAGCCCACCAGCCATAAGGATCACTCCACCATCCACCATAAGTCTCACGATTGACCCTGACTTGGTTGCCATGGGCAACAACATTCAACTTTGCAGATGCCCCCACATGGATATAAAGCGACATTGCAGCCTTCTTGGATTCTCCAACATCTGCTACAGGGCAAGCGGGTTTCCTGTTGCCAGTGGTAACAGCAGACACTTTTGCACAAACACCTTCACTGTAGCTCCTCCTTTTTGCAAACAGACTTTCCCTCTCTAGTGTGGCCATATGCATCTTGCACTCTGCTTAGGCTTGTTCGGTCGGTAACAACCCCTCCAGCCACAGAGCTCTGTCTAACATTTCAGCAAGCCTTGCTTCCTTTTTCCGCTTTGACAGCCCCATCTCTGCATTAAGAAAAACACTGTTCCTTAAAAAAAAGTTTTCGGGTGTACTGTCTCTCCTTAAGGCTGCGACAACACACAACTCTTTGCTCACACAGCAATACAGACAGTCTCTGACACTTACATTTTCTGGCATGCGAGGATCTGACCACAGCCATCTGTGCCCATAGCATTGCTCCACCAATTGTAACAATTCGGGGCGAATAATCTAAAGTGGTGCATGTGATTTGAAGAAGAAGTGTCAGTCCAGACTGCATTTTTTAAAGGTCATGGCAGCCCATTTTATTTAAAAGAACGGAAAATTCACAAAACCAAAGCAAAATTCCCTCACAGGGGTTCCCCCATTACTGTATATGGTAAATTCAGCCTCCTGGCTTACTCACATGCCACACAGCTTCTTCAGGCCTCACGCCTAGGCCTTAGGTCTGCTCCTCAGACCAACACAAGTATCCTATGGTCAAGCTCCCTTATAGCTTCCTTGGGATCAGTTTCATACTGCGCTGTTGCGGACTACATCTGCCTCCTGCAGACCTATACGCTGTGGCTGCCAAGTGCGGCCTCACTCTCTCAGGGAAGGTGGGAGCCCTCCTGACTCCCATACACAGACCTCTGGTCTTTCTGGTTTATTCCTCCTGACTCCTGGGCTAAACCTCCTGTCTGCCCAGGTGCAGCTGTCTCCAACTTGGAGCCCACTCCCATACACAGATTTTGTGTCTGTCAGGTGGAGTCCTCCTGACTCCTGGGCCAAACGTCCTGTTTGCCGGGTGCAGCTGTCTCCAGTGGAAGCCCTGAGTGCTAACCCTAATAATATGAACCCAGCCCACAGTTTTGCATTTAGCAGGCCTGTCTTTACCAAAACCAGGCCTAGATTGCTAACACACACAGTGACCTGGGATTGCCTCTCTACTATATATATATATATATATATATATATAGTGTGTGTGTGTGTGTGTGTGGTGTAACATTCAGTATTCTCACAGTACGTATAAAAGATAAATGTCGACCAAGTAACTGTAGGGTGTAGTAAATTCTATTAGAAGGGGCAAGAAGCATTGCATATTTAATTACTCATTATTGCATGTAACCTTTTTGGTTGAACAGCACTGTTATTAATTGTCTTGAGAGATTCCTTTGTTACAGAGCATTTCTTATTACTCCATATCACCAATCGTGTTTCATTATACTTCTCTCCTGGCCCATTTCCTTTAATTTCTCACATTCGTGATTGTTAACTCTTGATTTGTGAAGAGCATGCTTGGTATTTAGATTCAATATTCAGGGATTCTGGAAAAGGTAGATCTTTTCATTTTTCCCATTCACACGCTCAGGCTTATTTAGTAGCTGCAGAGACACGTAGAAACAAATCATGAGATCTGATTGCCTAAACCTCATAAAGGTAAAATCTTTAAAGGATTTAACTTCAATTTGATGAAAATTATATATATATATATATATATATATATATATATACTGTATATAGTGCCTTGCTAAAGTTCAACACAATAGTTTAAGTTGGTGAAGTGAAATTAGAAAAATATATACAGTACATGAAACTATTTTGTAGAAATAGGAAACCGAAAATTGGCATATGCGTAGGTATTTTCCCCCTTTGTTATGAATCCCATGAAAAGCTCTGGTGCAACCAATTACCTTCAGAAGCCACATAATTAGTGAAATGATGTCCACCTGTGTGCAATCTAAGTGTCACATGATCTGTCATTATATATACACACCTTTTTTGAAAGGCCCCAGAGGCTGCAACACCTAAGCAAGAGGCACCACTAACCAAACACTGCCATGAAGACCAAGGAACTCTCCAAACAAGTAAGGGACAATGTTGTTGAGAAGTACAAGTCAGGGTTAGGTTATAAACAAATATCCAAATCTTTAAAGATCCCCAGGAGCACCATCAAATCTATCATAACCAAATGGAAAGAACATGGCACAACAGCAAACCTGCCAAGAGACGGCCGCCCAATAAAACTCATGGACATTGCAAGGAGGGCATTAATCAGAGAGGCAGCACAGAGACCTAAGGTAACCCTGGAGGAGCTGCAGAGTTCCACAGCAGTGACTAGAGTATCTGTACATAGGACGACAATAAGCCGTACGCTCCATAGAGTTGGGCTTTATGGCAGAGTGGCCAGAAGAAAGCCATTACTTTCAGCAAAAAACAAATTGGCACGTTTTGAGTTTGCGAAAAGGCATGTGGTAGACTCCCAAAATGCATGGATGAAGGTGCTCTGGTCTGATGAGACTAAAATTTAACTTTTCGTCCATCAAAGAAAACGCTATGTCTAGCGCAAACCCAACACATTACATCATCCAAAGAACACCATCCCCACAGTAAAACATGGTGGTGGCAGCTTCATGGTGTGGGGATGTTTTTTAGCAGCCAGGACTGGGACACTGGTCAGTTGAGGAAAAGATGGATGCTGCTAAATACAGGGATATTCTTGAGCAAAAGCTGTACCACTCTGTGCATGATTTGAGGCTAGGACGGAGGTTCACCTTCCATCAGAACAATGACCCCAAACACACTTCTAAAGCAACACTTGAGTGGTTTAAGGGGAAACATGTAAATGTGTTGGAATGGCCTAGTCAAAGCACAGACCTTAATCCAATAGAAAATCTGTGATCAGACTTAAAGATTGCTGTTCACAAGCGCAAACCATCCAACTTGAAGGAGCTGGAGCAGTTTTGCAAGGAGGAATGGGCAAAAATCCCAGTGGTAAGATGTGGCAAGCTCATAGAGACTTATCCAAAGCGACTTGGAGCTGTGATTGCAGCAAAAGGGGGCTCTACAAAGTATTGACTTTAGGGGGGGTAAATATTTATGCACATTGACTTTTTCTGTTATTTTATCCTATTTGTTGTTTGCTTCACAAATAAGTAAAAAAAATAAAAAAAAAAAAAACATCTTCAAAGTTGTGGGCATGTTCTGTAAATTAAATGATGCAAATCCTCAAACAATCCATGCTAATTCCAGGTTGTGAGGCAACAAAATATGAAACATGCCAAGGGGGTGAATACTTTTGCAAGGCGCTGTGTGTGTGTGTATATACAGTATATATATATATATATATATATACACACACACACACACTGCCTGGCCAAAAAAAAAATCACCACCAAAAAAAAAGGTCACACACTCCAATATTTTGCTGGCTTTGATTACGGCACGCATTCGCTGTGGCATTGTTTCGATAAGCTTCTGCAATGTCACAAGATTTATTTCCGTCAAGTGTTGCATTCATTTTTTACCAAGATCTTGTATTGATGATGGGAGAGTCGGACCACTGCGAAAAGCCTTCTCCAGCACATCCCAAAGATTGTCAATAGGGTTAAGTTCTGGACTCTGTGGTGTCCAATCCATGTGTGAAAGTGATGTCTCATGCTCCCTGAACCACTCTTTCACGATTTAAGCCCGATGAATCCTGGCATTGTCATCTTGGAATATGCCGTGCCATCAGGGAAGAAAAAAATCCATTGATGGAATAACCTGGTCATTAAGTATATTCAGGTAGTCAGCTGACCCCATTCTTTGGGCACATGCAGTAACTATCCAATAGGATGCATGCTTAGTGTACTTAGTTGCTTAGTTAATTCCAAGTGGCAACTTTGGCCAGGCAGTGTATAATACATCAATGCAATAAATGTATTTTTAACATTACCTTACAGTTAGTCGTAAATCATGTTTTTTTTTTTTAATCCACATTGAAACAAATATGATGCAGTAAATAAATGATTAGTTAAGTAGGGCGATTTAATTCCATCGTTTCCTCATGATGATCCTTTATATAAAGTCCACCCTGAAAGCTAAACATGCACCTTTAGTTGCCTGCATATACTTTTTAATAACTTCATAAATGCCAAGGGACCCTGAAACTTTGTTTTCTCTATTAGACAAATATTGACTTCTGTCCTGCCGCTCCCTTTTGAGTTTTGAGGCTGTCTAGCACTTTGAAGAACCAACCCTCAACATTCTAAGTAAAAGTTGTCATTTCCTGGGTTCTTGAAGCACTTGTTAAAATAATAGAAGGTATGTGTAGGCATCTAGGCAGGCTTGCATTACATTCATGCTGTGTTTATAGTAGGGATATTCCACAATCTTTCCAATCTTGCCCTAGAAATGTTGGGTTTCCCCTCACTTTCTCTCCCAGTTATAATAGTGACCAAGATAAATAGATGTGAATCTCCTCACAGGGGATACATACAAAAAAAATACACCTGAAAGGAGTACGACCCCTAACTACTCTATCCAAAATCAAAAAAAGGAGATGGACCAATAATACCACAGACATAAAACAATTATGCTGTATGTACTGTATATATAGTTTTGAGGTTCTGCATCTGCAGATTTTAATTGTGCCAATTAATTATTCCTTTGCCAATACTCAGCAATATTGTGGTATACTAAAAATAAGTTGCTTTAATTTAATGTGGAATAGAGCCAATACTGAAGCAATATTTTCATTTTAGCTAGAGTTTGCCACAATGTGTTCTATTTTATGCACTTTTAGACATTTATCTTTTTATTTAATTGATTATTAAACATGCATTAATGGATTTGTCCTACAATTTTTTCCTCATAAAAATAAAGCAATACACATATTATATTGTTTCTTTTAAAGTTAATATAATGCAGGTTTTATGCTTAAATCCACTGTAAAAGATTATAGCTTGTCCTAAATATTTTATATACATTTAATTAAGTGAAGCCAGGTTTCTCAAAGGTAGTCATCAAGTGTCTATAAAAGTGCTGCTACTTGTGTAAAAACTCAGTTAAAACTATTCTACTAATTGTCCTGGTTGCTTTATCTTTTAACCTGTTATTTTATGGTTTTATGTATGTTCCAGCCCTCTAAGACATCTGCCGGGCTCACAAATCACTTTTCTCATTTCCACTGCCACCACCAACATTCATCATATTCTTTCTTTTTCAAATTGTTATCAGCTTTATATGACCTAATCCATAAGTTGTGCTATGATGCAATCAAGTAAAGATGACATCTGTTGGAATCAAGTTCATTCTGCTTTGAAGTAGTTGTGCTGTTGTATAACAATCATTTGTTGCCTGGTCCATCTGATTCTGTATATAGTTTTTTTTTTTTTTTTAATAGCATCCAAAGTAATACATTTGTAATAGCTGTTTGCCTGCATCTGCAATAAGTTTGCTCAGAAAAAAAGTAATACAGCTCAGAGCATTCTCTTTCTGTGTTCAGAGCATACATTGGCTATTTGCATATGTTGTCGTTTATTTAATGCTGTGACTCCATCTTATCAAAATATAGATATAAGGTTTAGGTTAGGGTTTATCATGGGTTCTTGCTCTGTCTGAGGTTACTAATCCCTACAAGCTTTGTAGCCATAATGCACTGCAAGGACCCTTGATATAAGGTCAGTTGACTTTGAAGGACAAATATCAGGGGCTCTTTTATGTGCCAGGTCTCCCTATAAAAGGGAGTGCCCAGGGCATCCATATGGGTTAGCGAATGTGCTGAAATTTCACTTTGCAAAGAGTACCTAATCATGTGCAAGGAAAATAAAAAACAGAATTTTTGCTTGTTTATGTTTGCATGATGGAAATCAGCAGAGCTCCCCCTCATTAACTAAGCTGTGAGGAAAATTTCCCTGCAAAGGGCAACTTCCCTTGCAACGTGAACAGTCTGATGGCCTTCAGTAAATTAACCCCATAAAGTGAATGCATTTGAAGCTGTTGTAAGGATAGAATAGATTATCATAGTGTTGGGTGAGCAGTTCGGACCCAGTATAAATTCGGCCTGAATATCACTGTTCGATGAACAACCAAATTTACGGGGGAATTGGCGGGATGTTCATCCGCCGAGCGCCCCACAATGCACTGCGCATTGCACAGTGCATTCTAAGCCCTGATTAGCTGAAGCAATGCACCTGGCCGCCTGTTAGGTGCAAGGCTTTGCCAAATCATAGCACAGAGTATAGTTGGTTGTTAAGGAGGGGGCTGGGTAGTCGGCCGCTGTGTCCTTAACAACAGATGAGTCAACAGCTGTCAACAGGCTTCCCGCTGACAGCTGAATGAAAAAAAAATTGCAGCAATACAAAAATGTGGAATAAAAAAAGGAGCTTTCTTTTCTTTTTTGGGTCTAGCCTAGCAGTGGGCGTCATGATTGACAATGGATCTACATCAGGGACATTTTCTTAAATTTCTATTAAAGGAATTGTCAAAAACTGTGTGTGTGTGTTTTTTTGGTGAATGAGTAGGGCTACAATGTACCCCTACTCATTCACATGGGGATGCTGGGATCTGGGGCCCCTTAAAAAAGATAAGTTCCAGATTCCAATAAGCCCTCTGCCCGCAGACCAACACAACCACAGCCCAGGGTTGTGGGGAAGAGGCCCTTGTCCCCATTAACATGGGGCAAGGTGCTTTGGGGTAAGGGGGCAGAGCCCTCCCTGCTCCAAAGCGCCCCCTTATTGAAATAATGTGGCCTGGTATGGTTCAGGAGGGGTGGGGCATTCGCTCATCCTCCCCCTTTTCTGCCAGGCTGCATGCTCAGATAAGGGTCTAGTATGAATTTTGGGGGTTCTGCTGAAAATCCATACCAGACCCAAAGTGTCTGGTGAGGATTAGGGTGACCCTGCAGCATTTTTAGAACTTTTTTGTATTCCCAACAATGGTTTGTAGCTGCAAAAATCAATTTAAATGTAATTTTTTTACATGGTACAGATAAGCCACTTTACAGGCAGACTAAAGGGTCCCCCAGGCACTATAATTACATTTTTATGGTTTCACTTTTGGCATCTTTAAAAACAAAACTTAAAAGAAATTTTTTTTCGCATCGATATATGTCCCCCAGGGCATAACTTGCATATAAGCCTTGAAAATGGTAACGTTTGATTTTTCAAGTTTGGGTCCCATAGACTTTAACAGGGTTTGTGGTTCTTGTCCGAACATTTTTTCATGTTCACTAGGGATAGATAACAAGCTGCATAAAGAAAGATTAGGTCAGTTAGGAAACTATGCTTTGATTCCAAGCTCTCTGAGCAATCAATGCCTTTGCTGCCTTTTGTAACATTTTTGCTATTAGGGACTGTATCTGTCTTTATTTTTATTTTTTTTGTGGTTGATTCTTAAGCCAGTCGTCATGTTTAGATGCTGCTTATCCATAGCATTTTTTTTTGCTGCAAAACTTCTCTTTAAAAAATATTCTTTTGTTCCAAGGGGCAATGTTTTGAGATTTTTTATTATTTTGTGTATGTAGTTTTTATTTTATGTTAATAGGTCCTTTATTTTAGATAAAACTGTTTATACCCTGAAGAAGCGGGCTTTTGCTTCAGGAGTAATTAAATTGTGTCTTTTTCTTATTTTGGGGATATATTGTTTTTTATTGGGTTGTGATAGGGTTGATTTTATGTTAAACTGACTTTTTCCTGCAAGTAGTGTTGAGCAAACACGGACTGTATTGTTCGGGTCCTTACCGGATAATTGGATTTTTGTTACCCGGACACGGACCCGAAAACGTATGTATGTTCGGGTTTAAAATCCGTGTTCGGTAATTTTATTTCCTGTATGTAATGGTGCGGTTTTAATGGCGGGCTTTCAACAGCCAATCAACAAGCGTTTAACTGGTGTGCCATAGAAGCCATCACAGCCATGCCTACTAGTGGCATGGCTGTGATTGGCCAGCTGAAGCTTGTGACCCATGTCTTTAAAAGCTCGAGACACAGCGCGCAGTGCCTCAGTCTGCTGTAGTGTAGGGAGAGAGCACACATAACGGTGCTGGCTGCTGCTGATTAGGGACAGACAGGGAAAAACAACATTGTGCCCGAAAAGAATGCAGGGACAGGTCGGAGTGTAGGCAGGAAAAGATATTTGAGCATTTTAGGGACAGGCTGGAGAGAGTAGGCAGGGAGAGATTAGGAGACACAGGACAGAACAATCGTCCGTTAGCGATCTACATCAATTTTGCTGTGTGGGGGGTGTTGCTGTGAACGATCTTTTTGCCCTCACTTGAGCCCACTGAGGAGGAGGGAGAAAAAAATATATTTTTATGTGTGCAGCGTTCAGCTATATTTTACTACAGAGTGCAGTTCTAATCTGCTATTTAAAAATTACAAATTTAAAGGGGATTTTTTTTTTAAGAGCACTTGCCATACTCTTAAATACATTTTGCTGCCATTTGCAGCACTCTAGCCCTTTCCATTGGTTTTTTAGAGCCATTTTAGTGCCTGAAAGTTCGGTCCCCATTGACTTCAATGGGGTTCGGAGTCCGGGTAAAGTTCGGAAAAAGTCTGGGACTTTTTTTTCAAGTTCGGCCGAACCCGCCGAACACGGACATCCAGGTGTCCGCTCAACTCTACCTGCAAGGCTTCCCATAAAAAGCAGGTTTTTGATTCAGGTGTGCCTTTTGGGATATCGATTTCTTTGCAGGGTTCCCTGATGTTCATTGTACATACCAGAGCCTTTTTTTTACATTTGTGGTGCTTTACAAGATGCTGCATTTTTTTTTTTTTTACTGCCAATCTTTTCTGATAGCTGCCTATTTACATACACTGCTGCATCTTTTGAAAGAAAAAAAAATCTGGTATGGGCTCACTGCCCTTCCTTTCCTGGCCACCCAGGCTGCATGCTTAGATCAGGGTCTGGTTGGAATATTCAAGGGAACCCTATACCATTATTTAATGTTTTATTTTATTTATTACATTCAAAATGATATGAGCCATATTGCGGTGCTGCTTTATGTAAAAAAAAGTTAATTGTGAAAGGAAAAAAAAAAACAATATCACAGGGAAATATGTGCTGCCAGTATATGTTGTTGCCAAGACTGTCTGTGAAAATCTGACTGTTCTGTAACTCTTTGTTCTACCAAGTTTGGGGCATCCCCCAAACATGTTATTTAAAGGATATGTGCATATTGTTGCCTTCAAAGTTACACGATAAGACCCTTTTCCCCGCTTCCTTGTTAATGGCTTTCACAAAATTTTTCATCAGTTCAAGCTTTATGTGAAGCAGAATCAAAAATATCTTTGTCAGGTCAACAAGTGATTCATATGCCACATTTTTCTGTCCTGGAACCAAATTATTTCCCAGTTGTCATTTTTTTTTTTTACTGTAATGCAACACTCTTGCATGGCTGTCCCATAAACACATGTAACAACAAGCCACTACTTTTAGATTTCCACTGATATTCCAGTTGTACTTGGTGTATTGGATGTGCTTCAACAACAGTTCTGCATTTTTGTATGTTTCTTCATGTATGCAGCATAGCCAACAGTTATTGCAAATTGAAAAATAGAAGGTTTCTATAAAATGGTATGTGATAGGTTCAAATATACAGTAGGTTATTTTCTTGATTAGCAGCTAAAAAAGTGTTCAAAAAGCATATTTTTTGTTGTCCAGTTAAAAATGCTCCTTTTAAAGAGAGGACAATGATATTTTAAACTGATTTACTAAAGGCATATAGGCTGTTTATTTAGCAAGGAAAGTTACCCTTTTCAAGTTAGAATTTTCTCCATAACATAGTAAATGTAATGTAATGCAAAGAATATCTAATCACAAGAAAAATAGCAAAACAGAATTTTTGCTTGCACATAATTGATTGATAAAAGTCAGAAAAGTGTCAGCTCATTAAGTTCTGAGAAAAATCCCCTTGCAAAGTGCAACTTCCCTTGTAAATCATTCCCAAAGTTTCAAAAGCAGTCTCAGAATTTACTAAAGCTAAAAACAGGGCAAAATCTAATCTTAATAAGTAAGCCTGCATAATTAAATTAACCTAAGACTAATATACAGTAGATTCTTAAATAACACTCATTCATAACTATTTCTCTTTCAGAGCTAATATGTGTTCTTGTGTGTTGCACATACCCTTCTGAGCATAACTTAGAAACTGTTTTTTTCCCAGCCAGCAGGCTTCCCAGATAATGCCAGCTTCTTGCAGACATATAAAGAAGCCAATAGCCGACCAAGAAGTCAGTATGCCAATATAACACACACAGTGGGAACCTGTCAGAAAAATATCCATGTTAGAAACTTAGAACGCTGCTGTCCTCTGATTCCAGAACCTCATATTAGCTACTGGGCAGTGAAAAAGAACCTGTTCAACTGCACCGCAAATTATAAAACTGCTCTAAAACTAGTACATAGGTTAGGAGTCAGAGCATGGCAGTTTCCCTCCTTCCTTCTGTTGCTTCTCAAGCAGGTTATTTGCATGACAAATTCAATGTATAATGATGGCATCACTTACTTAACATCATGTTTTCATAGTCCTCGCTGCTTTATTAGTTTAAAAGACATAGTTTGTATCTCCTGTCCTTACAGCGTTAACAGTATCTTAAAATAACTGCAGAGAAATGAAGAAATAACATTGCTGGGCTTGCCAAATGTATCTCAGAGTGAGGATTTGTCTGTTTTTACAATAACGTTAATCCCCATAACCATTTAAGTCTTTCCTAAATGCCACTCAAGAAGAAAACCATATATGTAGGCTGAGCACAGTTTTCTGTACTACACGATCTGATTTGTTTACAGCTTGTGCGCAAGTACTGGAATGTCAAATATCTGTGGGCCTCCAGAAAAGCCTGGCATCAGTTACTCTTTCAGCTCACTGGACTTAACAATCACTTCAACCACAAGGGACAAGACATCTGAAGCTTTTAAGTTGTCACAGTAATTAAACGGAGGAGACAAAGTTTTTTTCATATTCTGGTTTCATCCCAAGGCCTTTTTCCAGGAATTTATTAGCGCTTTGTGTATGGATTTAATGTAATACAGCCAGGAAATATTCTTCCAAAAAACAGGACAGTCTTCTATTTGAGATCTTATTTTTTCCCAGATGTCTTTGCTTGAAGAGGATGATAAGTCTTCCTGTGAGTATACACTGAACATGTTTATATGAGGTATTGATGAGAATGGGTTTCATAGCAGGTTGCTGAGATCAAAGACTATATACTGTGGATAAGATAACTGTTAGAACTAAACATTTCAATGAAATCATAAAAAGGTTATTATTTTACAATCCAGTGGTAAAAGTAAATGAATTATATAGAAATCTAGCATGAAAGCTCACAAAGCAGAAAAAAAGTTATTTTAACAATGTCTAACCATACACCAGCTACTTTTGCCTGAAAAAAGTGCCAATATAAAGCTCCATTGATACACTGTGCAATTACTATTAATATCAGAAAGATTTTTAATAAGGGTACATTGAGACTTGTAGTTCTTTTACAAACTGTGAAAACATAGACTGCCTATAACACAACACCATTTATTTTGTTAAACTGTCAGTAGGTAAAGTTGTAACAAAAATATCTAAATGGTTTCTGTAGGCTCAGCTTTAATGCAAAGGAGGAATATTTAAAAACAACGATGATTCTGTAGGAAACAAAGGTTTTATATGCATTTTCGCAAAGCTTGTGCAAATGATGCACTGAAAAACATTGAGAATGCATGTGTTACCTATAGTGGTCTTATTGCAGCTGTCACTCAAATGTGTGTGTTGTGGACAATACATATACTGTTCCAAGTTTTTGGTAATGTACAGAAGAGTACATAGCAGTTGTTACATTTGCCAACAGAGGGGGGTCAAAAGGATCTGTGCCGAGGAAATAAATGTTTTTTTCATTAACTGCAATCATTATTTGTAAAAATTGAACCCTTTTTCATTCATTTATTTATTTATTGGGGGGGGGGGTTGAGGAGGTATTATTGAAATAGAGTTTTGGCCAAAATGTTTTTGAACTTTAGGCTAGTAAAGGTTAAAGCCTCAGTCTGTGTCCCCTTTAGGGGGAGATGCCTATACTCTTTGTATTGCTTAAGATTGTCACTAGAGCATTATTAATGACAGGTAGATGGGAAATTAGCTGCAAAAGGTAGAATTTCCTCTGCTTCTGGGGAGATTTCTACTTGATTCTTGGTGTGTCTCTGAGACAGAGTAAAAGTCAGCTGCTTTGAAGGGGACACAGACATCAAAATAAACCTTACAGAGGTTTTATTCCTTCCCAACTATCCAAGCATGCCAATTACCTTAATTAGTATTATATTGCATGTGTTGACACTTAATTGTTTCAGCGTCACTGTCCTGGGACTGTTTCTTTAAGAGCAAGTACTGTAGACTTTTCTTGTATAGGGTCTTTGACCTTTTTAAACATCACTACAAGTGTCTGCAATATTGTTATGTTGTCCTGGAAGCCACCCGGTCTTCAGATTAGTCATATTAAAGCTTACTAAAAATATATACATTGCAAAAAGTAGCAATATCAGGCATCACAATTGGATTTATGTTTTCTTGGTGCTATTTCTATTTCTATCCGAGGGAGTGATTTTGCTGCTTAATTCTTTTTGTGTACTTGCTCTGTCTTATTAAGAATCCGGAATGCTTAATGCTTATTTTCTTTGTGGGCATCTTGAATTACATTTTGAAGTCATCTTCAGGGCAGCAAGCACATGACCATGCAGCTGGCAATTAGCTGCCTGCAGCCTATTCATAGGATTTAGAGAGGCAGCTGCCAAATACAGTTGTCGTGTGACAGAAAAGACAGACAGAAGTTATACATCAGCCATTTATTAATGCTGATTTATAATCAAAGCTGCAGGTTGATGTTGTAGAGACCAGCATTTATGTGAATCAGTTATTCTGTTACATTTTTTAAAGCAATTTAAAATAATGTTGTGTGTGTGCAAATACATGATGTGAGCAGTATTGCATTGCTAAGATCTTAGATATTTGTGTTTGTAGCTCTTGCATTACTTTGAGTTTATACTCTTAGTTTTCAGCACATACTGTAAGTGCTTTTATATATCAGTATTTGACTTTTATTCAATTGAACATAGAAATTGGGCCTGGTTTACTAACAGATATAGTATATGCATACAATCATGCATCAGTGCTATGTGAACAAACAAATCTGATCCTCATGGAATTTTTTATTGATGTGTGATTTATGCAAATGTGTGCACATATTCTATAACACTTATTTTTACTATATACTCATGCCTCATTTATGTGGGGGGAAATAGTGGGAAGCTTATTCTAAAAGGGGCTTCTAGATTCCGATAAGCCTTCCCCGACCGACCCTACAATTCCATTTGGGGATTATTTGTTTAGATGGCCCAGCCACATGGCAACAAGATGCCTTGCAAGAGGGAGGGCTTTGTTGCCTCCCCCCTTTAAGGTACCTTTCCAGAGCTGAGGGTGTTTAGCCTAGTATGACCTCATGACATTTTTTTTAAAAACAATGTGTATTTTTCCTGTAAGAAAAAAATTACATGATGTTCCCTGCCTCATTCCCAAATCTGATGCCTCAAGAGCATCAGAGGATCTTCCGCAGAAGCTAGACCTCCTAAGCTCTTCTCCCTACACAAATGAGTACCCCTTTTACCTTTCAACAACATTTTTGGGGAAAGTAAATGCAAACACAGTCCTCATGAAAATGTCATCATATTATCGAGTGATGTAGATCCAGGTTTAATCACAATGAGCCTTTTCTGACAACCAACTGACATGATGATGCTGCCTTTCTGCTGCCTCATCACATATGACAATTCCCTAGCACTGCTGGAATGTGAACAACAGTGCCAGGGAACCTGGGTGACTTAACTGAACAAATATAGTCATGACCTTATTTGGTCAATGACATCACTCGGGGTCCTCTTCAGCTTGTTTACAATTTGAAGTAAGCTGGTAGGAACTTGTCTTTCAGAAGCAGTAGCAACTGACAGACTTCTATCTGCATCTGCTGAAGGTTTAAGCAGGTAGGCAAACTGGTCAGATCTGGACAGAATGTTTCCCAGTTTCCAGAACTGTTAATTTTCAAGACCACCTCATGGTTGACCTAAATCCTAAGGTCATTGCTAGTAGTCATATTTTACACAAATATCTTTTGTATACACAGAGCTAAACATGATATTTTTTTGGTTTACTTTCTCTTTATCCCTGGACACCAACCTTGAGTTATGTGTTTTTCCAATAATTTTTTTCATATCGTTAATATATTTATAACATTTTTCTTATGACTTATCATATTGAACTTAGCAGCCATTCACACATTTTTTGAAATCTGATTTCCTCTTTTCAGTGTTATTTATATGATTAATATATTTCAGGTGACAGAAGTTATTCTACAGTTTTCCATTATTTAATGCCCCTTTCGTATCATTCTTTTCACTAGAAAAAAAACTGCATATTTTTGTGGGGGAATTCTCATTACTCATTGGAATACATTGTAAAATGTGTTTACATAAAAACTGAAACACTTTATTGTGCTTGATTGGGTACAAACACCATCTTAGAATTTTAGAAAAAAAAAAAAACTCTAAAAGAATTATAAAAAAACTGCAGAAAGACTAGTTTACACCCACTTTTGGCTCACCCATCGCCTGACCAAGAGCTCTAAATACTTGGCTCCTCTTGTCATGACCTGCTGCTGCATACTTCTGGACCTGACACATTGTTTGAACTGGAGTAGTCTGCCCATAGAAGTCTATAAGCAACATTCTTTGGGAAGATAGGGGACTTAGGAATCCTGATCACTCAACAATAATTGCATGTAAACTATATATTTCCAGTTATCCAACCACTGTATCAAAAATCTCAGAAAAAGGCAATTTATTGGGTGCTTAAGGATGTGGTAAGATATGATACGTAATTTAGTTAAGCATCATTGTCAGCAAATTGTATATGTACAGGTGGATGTTGGTAGTGGGTTCATGTTTTAATGTTTAGTAGTTATCTTCCACATAGGGCAGGCAAATATGCTAGTACTGTAAGTGGGTAAATGCCAAATTCATATACTAATAATCAGATGTAAATGAAGTGTCAAAACACTTTTTTTGTTTCATGTGTATGCATCATTCTTTTGAAGACAAGAAAAACAGCAATGAAAAGAAATAATGATGACCTTGGTTCACTTTATTTTTATTCATTCATGTCTGATTGGATTTTTTAATAAGCCAACAGTTTTCCTTCCCACATAGTATTGTACTAGTCCTTGGAGACTTGAATTCTGTTATCAAAGAAGTCCGTTCACAGTTGAACTTATTTTTCTGAAGGTCGTAGGTTGAGTGAAAGGAAAAAAAAATCCCTTATAGGATCTTAGAAGTGTAGAGTATAGTTCAAGCTTTTTAAGAAAAGGTTTCAGCTCTGATGCCTATTAGCCTTTTTACCTGTTTAGGGCACAGACATCTAAAAAAGCTTCTTGTTAACAATTTTATTTCCACTAATATTTTAAAACAGATTTTAGCAGTATACATGTGTCGTGTAAGGTTGCAATAAAAATTGTAATTTGAATATATAAAAGTCATTGGTTATGCTGTAAATTGCTGAGTGAAGGCAAACAGTGGCAAATAGTGTGATTGGGAGCAATAATAAGCACCTTTGGAAGTTAGAGGCAGTTTAATCACAGAGGAAAATTTACCTCTGATAGTGGTTTATCTTCTGTGGGGAAGAGTAAAGTTTTTAATGTACCTGTCATGATTCCCTGCCAACACTGAGCTAGTCCCTCAGCAGTTTTGTTTGAACACAAGCAAAGATCGTCTTACACCATTTTTGGGCAGGTATCTGATCCCCTACAGCTATCAAGATACCAAAGTTAAGTTTTTTTCTTTTTAAAATATACACTTCTAATATAATTATATGTCCTCACCAAAGGTGTATCTGTTGTGTTCTCTGCTTCCTCCAATAATAGGGCTGTTTTTCTAAAGATGTACAGCCTATTCACCTTTCACTACATTCGCTAAGCAAGCAGCCTGTACTGCATCAGTAAATATATCCCAATATGTCCTTTTCTGACTATCCACATACAGCTAGACAGTAAAAGTTTGGGAAGAAAATGTATTTAGATTTTTTTTTTATTCATTTTATTTGATCATACTTGTATTTCTGATAAGACTACCTAAACATATCTAAAATAATCACTTTAACCTAGATTATTATCTCTGCATACTTGTGAATTGGAAAACATAAACAGAACATAAATAGGACTTTACTGTTTAGTCAGTTCAATCCTGCTGATGACAGCTCAAGAACTTAGTGATTAAAAACAAGAGGTAAATTTGTTACCTTACCTCTTATCACACTTAAAAAAGCCCTTCACATTTCCCTTTTCTATAAAATGAACCATTAACCCCTTCCCTACCAGTGCATTGTAAAATGACGCCGGCAGGAACATTTCCTCCCTCCAGGGGGACGTCATATGACGTCCGCCCATTCTCGCCGCTCTCGTGAGCCATTTAGGGATAAGGCATGTCCTTTGGGACACAGCCCATTGCCAAGCAGGGTAAAGAGCCAATGAAACCACTTGACCGGCTGTGTCCAATCACAGCCAGTCACAAATTTTAAAAACCCGGTATCTGCCTGTTACCAGGTTCTCCTCCTCACACACTAATCCTGTATGTGAGGAGGAGATTGCGGTAACAGGCACTTACTAGGTTTGTTAACATTTATAACAGGCTGTGATTGGACACAGCCAGTCACGTGGTAATGAGCCAATTTAATTTGCTCTTTCATTTGCAGTTTGCTATTACAGAAAAAGTAAAACATACACAGATTGCCCCCGGGTAATAAAGAGGACTTGTCACCAGCCCATCAGAGTACCCAAGTACCTGTCACCACCCTTTATAGTACCCAAGTAAATTTCACCACTCCATCAGAGTACCTGTCTCCAGCCCAGAGTACCCAAGTACCTGTTTCCAACCCAGAGTACCCGAGTACCTATCTCAAGCCCAGAGTACCCGAGTACCTATCTGAAGCCCATCAGAGTACCCGAGTACCTGTCTCCAGCCCATCAGAGCACCCGAGTACCTGTCTCGAGCCCAGAGTACTCAAGTAACTTTCTTAAGCCCATCAGAGTACCTGAGTACCTGTCTCTAGCCCAGATTAGCCGAGTAGCTATCTGCAGCCCATTAGAGTACACGAGTACCTTTCTCCAACCCAGAGTACCTGAGTATCTGTCTCCAGCCCAGAGTACCTGAGTACCTATCTGCAGCTTATCAGAGTACCTGAGTACCTATCTGCAGCCCATCAGAATACTCAAGTATCTGTCACCAACCCGGAGTACCTGAGTACCTGTATCCAGCCCAGAATACCTGAGTACCTATCTGCAGCTTATCAGAGTACCTGAGTACCTATCTGCAGCCCATCAGAGTACCTATGTCTTGGCCCCCAGCCCATCAGAGTACCCAAGTACCTATCTGCAGCCCATCAGAGTACCTGAGTACCTATTTGCAGCACTTTAGAGTACCTAAGTACCTATCTGCAAAAACCCATGCCTTATAGAATATACGTTCGGGTGTTTGCTTTCCAAAATGGGGTCATTTTGTGAGCGTGTCCATTGTCCTGGTGCTCCAGGGCCTTCAAAGGTGTGATAGTTGGTAAAGAAATGATATGTGTAATTTATGCTCCTAAAACACCTAAGGGTGCTCCCTGCATGTTGAACCTCTCTTTGTGGCCAGGCTGTGTAAAAATCAAACACATGTGGCATCGCCATACTCAGGAGGAGTAGCAGATTGTATTTTGGGGTATAATTTTTTCTAAGTACATGCTTGTTCTCCTGTTGCTCCAGGGCCTTAAAAAATGTGATAGTTGGTAAATAAATTATATGTGTAATTTATGCTCCTAGAACACCTGACAGTGTTCCCTGCATGTTGAACCTCTCTATTTGGCCAGGCCAAATGTTTAAATATCAAACACATGTGGTTTCGCCATACTCAGGAGGAGTACCAGAATGTATTTTGGGGTGTAATTGCAAGTATGCATATACTTTGTGTGAGAAATAACTTGTTATTATGACAATATTGTGTAACAAAAAATAATTTTTTCATTTTCCCAAAATTCGTTGGAAAAAATTACAACTTCAAAAAACTCACCATGCCTCTTTCCAAATACCTTGGACTGTCTACTTTCCAAAAAGGGGTCATGTAGGCCGTCAGTAAATCAGATGTGATTAGGTGTGATCAATTTTTAATGATTGGCACCATAGCTTGTAGACTCTAACTTTCACACAGACAAAGTAATGTCCTCTAATTTGGGTTATTTTACCAAGGATTTATAGCAGTATAAATTGTGGCCCATTTTTTTTCCCCAAAAGGCCCATTTTAATAACAAAAATTACTTAGTTGCAAAAGTTTACAATAGAAGCCAAAATGTTTTTTTTTTCGAAATGTTCGCTTTTTTCACTTATATCACAAAAAAAAAAAAAACATGTGGTGATTAAATACCACCAAAAGAAAGCTCTATTTGTTTGAGTACAGTGTTGCATGACTGAGTAATTGTCATTAAAAGTGTGAGAGCGCTGAAAGCTGAAAATTGGTCTGGGCAGGAAGGGGGTGAAAGTGCCTTGTATTGAAGTGGTTAACAATTCTAGTTAAATCTTGTCTTGTTTAATAGTGTTTGTCAAGAGTTTTGAAAAAAAAGAGAAAAGAAGGACATCCTGAAACAGTGGTTCACACAGGGCGACAACACAGATGATCACAAATATAAGGTTCAACAAAGTTACAAACAGAATAAAGATGCCATTTGTTTATAAATCAACTCATATCTCAATATGAATTTTGAGGAAACAACCAGCACTCATATCCCTGGACTATAGAGTATATAGCAAGTATTATGCCAAGAGATTGATATATGTAAAATCCCCTTTGGTATGTGAGAACACTTTTGATGGGGGTTGTAGCCTTCCCTAATATATGTCAGCATAAAGCACTAGAGTGAGAGGCCAAGATGCGCATTAAAACTAAAAAAAAATAAGGGAGTTTAGAGAAAATCTGTGAGGCTTCAGTTGGTCTTAAAGTTCAACTGCCTACACAAAGTCTAATTACTTAAAGTGGTTGTAAATTCAGAAGTTTTTTTATCTTAATGCATTCTATTGGCTCCCGTGGCTGTGAATCAAACTCAGTTAGCCAATCAGGAGAGAGAGGGGGCGGGATGGCAGCTGAGTGTCTGAATAGATACACAGAGCTGCAACTCAGCTTGGGTGCCCCCATAGCAAGCTGCTTGCTGTGAGGGCACTCAGCATGAGGGAGGAGCCAGAAGCTCCAGCAAGGGATCCGAGAAGAGGAGGATCAGGGCTGCCCTGTGCAAAACCACTACACAGAGCAGGTAAGTACAACATGTTTGTTATTTTAATAGCAAAAACCTGATACATTACAATAACTTTAAACTACACTTAACCCCTAGCATACTGTAACCATTACAAATGGTTTTCAACCTGTAACAGCATAACATGACTGAGTCTGCACACAACAGGCTGCTGCTGTGCACCACATGATTAAGATTTTGGGTCATCTGTGTCTGTTTAACCTTTTATAGTTTTCCTAATTCTTAACTGTAACCTTTCCCTTAACCACTTTACCACCGGAGGATTTTGCTGTCTTACGTCCAGGCCACTTTTTGCGATTCGGTGCTGTGCAACTTTAACTGACAATTGCGCGGTTGTGCGACATAGGTACCCAAACGAAATTTATGTCTTTTTTTTGTACACAAACAGAGCTTTCTTTTGGTGGTATTTGATCACCTGTGCGATTTTTACTTTTTGCGCTATAAACAAAAATAGCGTTTATTTTGAAAAAATAACAATATTTTTAACATTTTTTATATGAAATTCCCCCCAAAACATTGTAAAAATCAAATTTTTTTTTAATTTTTGGCCAATTTGTTTTCTGCTACCTATGTTTGGTAAAAAAAATCACAATAAGCGTATTTTGATTGGTTTGCGCAAAAGTTATCGCGTTTACTAACTAAGGGAAAGATTTCTGTCATTTTTGGTGGGTTTTTTTAACGCGTAATGGCGGCGATCTGCGATTTTTTTTGTGGGACACAAAGCGGGCGGATCTCCAAACTCGATTCCCCGACGATCGGGGAAGAGCAGCGGCGATCGCCGCCGCTCCTCCCCTGGCCCGACTCCCGCTGTGACTGAAAACAGCGGGAGCGTGCCTACAGGGGGAGGAGTCCAGCGACGTAGGTCTACGTCGCTGGACAGAATCGAGCCACTTTGCCGCAGTACGGTCAGCGTGACCGGTCGGTAAGTGGTTAAGTGTACCTTAAACTTTATGTGAAGCTAATACTTCTTTTTTTAGTTTTGGAGTAGGGAATTATTAGGACCTAATATCTGATGACCTAGCATGGCCATGTGGCCAATGATGGCCAGTAGGGCAATGATGTCACAAGCATCCCTGACCCTTTGTGTACATTCAAATGCAGGGTAGAGAATGCCCTACCTGCAGCTTATTGGCCGGACACTGACAGCTGTCTGCCGGGCTCCGACCATACCCACACTCATCCCTGCTCTTGGACTGTTGTCACCAAAACAAGTTTCCCCATTGATAGATTTCTCCTCATCTAATCCTTCCACAATATACCTAAACTAAAAAAAAAAGCTTCAACTTTACTTACCCTTTAAATCTTAATGCAAACTTCAATTTCTAATATTTTGCAACAAGTAACCTGTTCCCCTTTCAAACACTACCTTAACCCAAAAACAAGCGTATCACTCAAACTATGTACCCAATACTACCTTTGTGCCAAAAGCCAATTTCAATATAACAGTCCTGTACTGACAACAATCTGCACTGATGTAATTGTGTCAAAAACAAATGACTGCTACACTGCAAATCTTTTTAATCCTGTTAGAATACCCAGAAATAGAACCTTCACAAATGTGTTGCATTCATTTTTCATGAATTTAGAATGTAATAATAAAGCATCTATCTAGAATGTAAACATACAGCATATGAAACACCGAGAACAAGCACTTTTATAAAAATGTCTACTTTGGCCTCCTATATATTACCTAATGTGCAACTTTAACATTCAGAGCAGCTTGTATGGAAAATAATTTAATCTCATAAAAGGCTCTTGGAACATGAAAAGCATTATTGTTTTTATTATACATTCAAACCTTCCAATTATATTAAGAATTTTAGAGAGTAAATGGCAAAGTTGGGCAATATATGATTTTTACTGTTTCTCTTTCTTCCTCCTTGTCACCATGGCAACACAAGTGTGACATAGGGAATCCAAGGAAAATAACTGTCTGCAAGACAGAGTTGACAGTAAATGCATTTTTTCATAGAGTGAAATGATAAAAGAAACATATTTATGCAAAAATAGGAATTTGTTTACATTTAAAATGAAACTCTAGGCAAACAGCTAATTGCACACTGCACACACAATTTTTGGTCTATTGCTGTGTTTTAGGAAGCCCATTCAAAAGGACTGCATTAAAGCAAGAACTTGTGAATGTGTAGTGTTAACGCACATTGGTATATAAGAATTCTTGCCACATTTTCTGTCTAGGGTTGCTGGTGATGTTAGGGAAAGTTAGAACCAAAAATAGGCAATGTTCACTAAATTTGACTCAACATGGATCATTTTATGCACATAGCAGTAATTATACTTATATACTTATGCACAAAGCTATTTAAAGTCAGCTTGAGTCTATTTACCTTGTTAAATTACAAACCAGTACAGGGCTGCTTTATAATTCAGCAATATATTGTATATATTGTCACCAAAATCACATACATTTCCCTCTCTTCCTGTATATTACCAGGCCCCATCCCTTTCAGAATGGGGGGGTACATTGAAATTGGGAATACCAAGCATTCCACCAGAAAACACCCTTTTACCAATGTTGACCCACAGGGGCCTCTTCTCCAATAAATGTGTGCCACATAAAGGAGGTGGGGGTAAGAGTAAAATGGGGGACTTATGATGGAATCTGGAAGCCCTCTTCAAAATTAGTTGGTGACCAGATATTCATTCTCTCCCAGATGAAAGAGTGCAGTGGTACATTAACCACTTAAGCCCCGGAGGATTTGGCTGCTCAAAGACCAGGGCCTATTTTGTGATTCGGCACTGCATGAATTTAACGGACGATTGCGCGGTCGTGCTATGCTGTACCCAAATGAAATTGACGTCCTTTTTTTTCCCACAAACAGAGCTTCCCTTTGGTGGTATTTGATCACCTGTGCAATTTTTACTTTTTGCGCTATAAACAAAAAAAGTGTGTAAATTTTGAAAAAATAACAATATTTTTCACATTTTTTTTATATGAAATCCCCCCCCCCCCCAAAAAAAAAAATGTAAAAATCAAAATTTTTTAACATTTTAGGCCAATTTGTTTTCTGCTACATATTTTTGGTAAAAAAAATCGCAATGGGCATATTTTGATTGATTTGCGCAAAAGTTATTGCGTTTACTAACTAAGGGAAAGATTTATGTCATTTTTATTGTTTTTTTTAAACTTGTAATGGCGGAGATCTGCGTTTCTTTTGCGGGACTGCGACATTGTGGCGGACAGATCGGACCCCTAACTAACCTTTTTTACACTTTTGGGGGTACCAGTGACATTACTACAGTAGTCAGTGCTATACATATGCACTGTTACTGTAAAAATTACACTGGCAGGGAAGGGGTTAACTTTATTAGAGATCAAGGGGTTATGTGTGTCCCTAGGGTCTTGCTTCTAACTGTAAAGGGGTGTGGATTTTGATGTAACCACAGAGACATATGATCCTACATAGCAGGATCGTATCATCTCTGCTGTTACATCAGGGAGAATGACAGGCGGCTTTGTTTACATTAGCCGCCTGCCTTTCTCCCTCTCCAGCGGGAGATGACGAGTGACCGGCGGACATCGGAGCCGTTGGTCACTCGCGCGGGGACCTCAGTGAACGAGCGGGGGCGGGAGCGAGCCTACGGCGGCGCGTGCTCGCCCCCTACAGGCTCCTGGGCTAGCGACGTAGTACTACGTCACTTTGCCCAGGAGGGGCTGACCGCCACAGAAAATGCACTTGCGGTGGTCGGCAAGTGGTTAATACACAGGGAAATAGTCTTTAAATAAATCACAAACACACACAACATTTACCAGTTCCCATCCGACCTATAGTCAAATGATGGTTAGGTGGGACTTTAGTCATTACAGATGGATTTCATATGATGCCCTCCCAAAATGCACCTCTCGCATGGCCATGGGGCTCCACTGCGGTGCAATCTGTCACCTACTGTGTCTGCTGGACACGGCTGATGACTGATCACTGTACCAGCCCACTGCTGGTGTCAGTACTGCCGGGGGCCAATCACAGCCCATCTGTACAATGTGATTAGCTGTGGCCAATCACAGCTAATTACACCAATCAAACTGAATAAATCAGTTTATTTCAGTAAAAATGGTTGCTTAAAGAAATGAAATTTACTGGTATAGACAACCATAATGTGTAAAATAAAAAACAATCCTAAACACTTCCCCAGAGCAACTGTTACTATGGTAACGCTGTATTGCTCTATTCACAGTGTGTTAAAAAAATATAAAAAAGAAGAAAATAAATATGTTACATACCGTAGATACATAGTTATTCTGGTTGAAAAATGACACAAGTCTATCCAGTTCAAATTATAATGTAATAAAAAAAAGAAAACAAATTGAAAAACAAAAAAATATTATTAGATATTTTTTTTTACATACTTACTGTCACCAGTCAATGTCCCCGATCACTGCCACATCCGATATATGAGAATTCTGTACTTCACTAGTGACAGTATGTGGGGGAAAAAAACACTATGTCTCTAAATACCTTGGGCTGTCTACTTTCTAAAAATGGGTAATTTGGGAGATATTTGGACTGTCCTGGTATTTTCAGGCCTCAAGAAATGAGTAATGACATCAGTACATCAGGACAATTTTCACATTATTTTCCCAAAAGAAATGTAGCAGAATACAGTTTGGCCTAAATTCATGAGGAAATATTATTTATTTGCAAAATTTTACAACAGAAATTAAGAAAAACCTGTTTTTTTTGTTTTCAAAATGTACAGTCTTTTTTTTTTTGTTTAACAAACAATAAAAAACCCAGTGGTGATTAAATACCACTGAAAGAAAGTTATATTTGTGTGAATAAATGATAAAAATGGTATATGGGTACAGTGTTTCATTACGCAATTGTCATTCAAAGTGCGACAAAGCTAAAAGCTGAAAATTGGACTGGGCAGAAAGGGGTGAATTTGTCCTGTATTGAAATGGTTACTAATGTCCCAAGAAGTAAATTCAGTGTCAATCATTGAATCCATTCGGGTAAACCACATCAATCATGGCATCAAATGAGGTAGCCCACATCAATCATGATGACCTATCACCAGCTGTTCAGTACACATTGCACTAAATTGTATGTTCATATTTCCAGGTATCTTAATTTACTGCCAGGAATACCTGGGTAATGTCATTGACCAAATGTGTATTAAAACAAAGCACCTCTAGTGTATTTTCCAAAACCATGAACAAAATAGTATCCATATATAACAGTCCAATATACAGTATGTACACCACACTGAATAAAAATGCTGCCCAGAGTGTTAACACACTGACTCCAACTGTTACTGTTAAATCAGTAATAAACCCAAAAGCAAAATGTATTATTTTGCAGCTTACCAATTCTCAGATGTGATGACTGTATTCATTTCTTTTTTAGGCTTTCTTTTTTTCTATTTTCATTCACTGATCCGGCCAGCATGTATGTTGTTTTTCAAGAACAAAAGCTCTCCAGCAGAAAGTATCAGTTTACATGGATAAGACAAACCACCTAACACTGGCAGGGGTGATTAAATGATCAGATTTTATTTATTTATGCAAAACCTTTATCCTTAAAGGAAAAAAGTCTGTTTGCGGTAACTGATTATAAAATGTGAGCTGGAGTTTGGCTTCAATTTGTTAGTGTATGTAAATCTGCTAATACATTAACCACTTACCACCCGCCCGCCGTCATATGACGGCGGGACGGTGCGGCTATTATCCTGGGCGGCCGTCATATGACGTCCGCCCATTCAAGCAGGGCAGGCGCGCGATCGCGGGCGCGCCGCCGTGCACTGCCGGTGTCGGCGTGTCCCCGGGACACAGCCGATCACCGACAGGGGGGAAACAGCCAATAGGCATGGCTGTTTCCCACGTGATCGGCTGTGTTCCAATGACACAGCCGATCACAATGGAGGCGCCCGGGAGATGACCGCGCATGCGCGATCGGGAGCGCGCAGCGCGGTCATGTCGGTGGCACTGTGTTCCGTAGGAACACAGCTGTCACCGGCGGTAGTAAACAGTCACTGACAGTGACTGTTTACTATGTGATCGGCTGTGAATCCATTCACAGCCGATCACAAAATGTAAACAAAGAGCAGTAACTCAGTGTTACTAGCTCTTCTCCCCTCATACAGTTTCCAGTATGAGGGGAGAAGAGCTAGAAACATTGAGTTACTGCTCTGTACCCCTGTAAAAAGTAAAAATCACACTAATAAAGGTCCCCACACACAGTCCTCAGCCCCCCCCCCCAATGTCCCCTGTCACCCAACAGTCACCTCATCAGTGCCCAGAAATTGACACCCATAACGTTCACATGTGAGAGTAGCGATCGCAGGCAGAATAACCGCGATTCTGCCTGCGATCCAGAAATCATTGCAAATGGCGGGACGCCTGTGCGCTGCCCGTGATTTGCAATAGCACCCCAAACGCTGTGCGATGTTGCCGCCATTTCCGCCTGCCGAATCACGGTAACATTGCGCAAACATCGCATGATGCCCAAAAAAGGTACAAGAGTTTCTTTGGGGCGTCATGCGTTGTTTGCGTGATGTTACCTCGATTCGGCAGGCGGAAATCGCTGCAACATCGCACAGCGTTTGGGGTGCTATTGCAAATCACGGGCAACGCACAGGCGTCCCGCGATTTGCAATGATTTCTGGATCACGGGCAGAATCGCAGTGATTCTGCCCGTGATCGCTACGCTCACATGTGAATGTAGCCTAAAGTTCACCGGTCACCAGAGACTGCCATCAGTACTGCCGTGCACCATCGCCCGTCACCTGTCACCCATCAGTGACCATCGCCCATCACCTGTCACCCCATCAATCACCGTCACCTGTCACCCCATCAGTCATCGTCACCTGTCACCCCATCAGTCATCGTCACCTGTCACCCTATCAATCATCGTCACTTGACACCCCATCAGTGATCGTCACTTGTCACCCCATCAATCATCGTCACATGTCACCCCGTCAGTGATTGTCATCTGTCACCCCATCAATCATCGTCACTTGTCACCTCATCAATCATCGTCACCTGTCACCTCATCAATCATCATCACCATTCACCTCATCAATCATCATCACCTGTCACCCCATCAGTCATCGTCACCTGTCACCCCATCAGTCATCGTCACCTGTCACCCCATCAGTCATCGTCACCTGTCACCCCATCAGTCATCGTCACCTGTTTGCCATATACATGCAATCACTTACTGACCGCCTAACGACTATATGCATCGGCCATTAAAAGCTAAATACTGGGGTTATGGCAGCAGATAGCCCCCATAACCCCGGTATTTTTTGAAACGACGGGCGGTCGGCTTTCAGATAAGGGTGGTCCCAGTGGCGGATTCACCGCGGAATTACCCTTACGGTGCAGGGGAAGAGGTGCCCCCCCCCCTCCTGCCGCGTCCCAGACGTTTTCCCAGCTTACCGGACCCGCCGGCAGCGGGGAAAACTATCCGGTCCCGGATCCTCAGAGACAGGAAGTCGAGTGAGGGCAAGATGGCCCTCACTCAACTCTATGGTCTTGGAGGACCGGAGCTACGTCAAAAGTCGTTGCCTAGCAACCGGTTTAAAGGGCCGCTTTTTTTTTTTGCTTTTTTTTTTTTCCTCTTTCAACAATTTTTTTTTTTTTTTGCTTTTTTAGTGTAGTTGTGAGGTGTGAGGTCTTTTTGACCCCAGATCTCACAATAAAGAGGACCTGTCATGGCTATTTCTATTACAAGGGATGTTTACATTCCTTGTAATAGGAATAAAAATGATCAAAACATTTTTTTTTTTAAACTGTGTAAAAATAAAAAAATAATAAATAAAATAAATAGGAAAAAAAAAAAAAAATTAAAGCGCCCTGTCCCCGTTAGCTCGCGCGCAGAAGCAAACGCATACGCAAGTCCCGCCCACATATGTAAACGGTGTTCAAACCATACATGTGAGGTATTGCCGCGATCGTTAGAGCGAGAGCAATACTTTGAGCCCAAGACCTCCTCTGTAACTCTAAGCTAGTAACCTGCAGAAATTTTTAAAATGTTGCCTATGGGGATTTTTAAGTACCAATGTTTGGCGCCATTCTGTGAGCATGCGCAATTTTGAAGCATGACATGTTGGGTATCTAATTACTCGGCGTAACATTATCTTTCACATTATGGAAAAAAATTGTGCTAAATTTACTGTTTTCTTATGTTTTAGTTCAAAAAAGTGAATTTTTTTTCAAAAAAAAACGCATTTGGAAGACTGCTGCGCAAATATGGTGTGATAAAAAATATTGCAACGATCTCCATTTTATTCTCTAGGGTCTCTGCTAAAAAAATATATAATGTTTGGGGGTTCCAAGTAGTTTTCTAGCAAAAAAAAATGATTTTAGCTTGTAAACACCAAGTGTCAAAAATAGGCCCAGTCTTAAAGTGGATAAATGGACAACTTTGTGTAAAGCGCTACTTGGATGTTAGGCCTATGTATGTGGCCAGGCTGTGAAAAAGTGTTACACATGTGGTATCGCCATACTCAGGAGGAATAGCAGAATGTATTTTGGGGTGCAATTTTTGCTATGTACATGCTATGTGTTAGAAATATTGCATAAATGGACAGCTTTGTGTAAAAACAAATGTGTTTTCATTTTCTTTCCACATTTTCCAAAAACTTGTGGAAAAAAATGACATATTCAAAAGACTCATTATGCCTCAAAAATTATACGTTGGGCTGTTTGCTTTCTAAAATGGGGTCATTTTATGGGGGTTTCCATTGTCCTGGTGCTCCAGGGCCTTCAAAAGTGCGATAGGTTGTCATGAAATTATATGTGTAATTTGTGCTCCTAGAATGCCGGACGGGGCTACTTGAATGTTAAGCCTCTGTATGTGGCCAGGCTGTGAAAAAGTCTCACACATGTGGTATCGCCATACTCAGGAGGAGTAGTAGAATGTGTTTTGGGGTGTAGTTGCAAGTATACATGTGCTGTGTGAGAGAAATAACCTGTTAATACGGCAATTTGTAAAAAAAAAAAAATAAAAAAATAAAAATCTTCATTTTGCAAAGCATTGTGGGAAAAAAATTACAACTTCAAAAAACTCACCATGCCCCTTATTAAATACCTTGGAATGTCTACTTTCCAAAAAGGGGTCAGTTGGGGGTATTTGTACTTTCCTGACTTTTTAGTGTCTCAAGAAATGAGATAGGCCTTCAGTACATCAGGTGTGATCAAGTGTGATCAATTTTCAATTATTCGCACCATAGCTTGTGGACTCTATAACTTTCACAAAGACCAAATAATATACACTTACTTGGGTTATTTTTACCAAAGATAAGTAGCAGTATAAATTTTGGCCAAAATTTGTGAAGAAAAATTACTAATTTGCAAAATTTTATGACAGAAACAAAGAAAAATGTGTTTTTTCACAATATTTTCAGTCTTTTTTTATTTATAGCACAAAAAATAAAAAACCCAGTATTGATCAAATACCATCAAAAGAAAGCTCTATTTGTGTGAAAAAAAGGACACAATTTTTGTATGGGTACAGTGTTGCATGACTGAGTAATTCTCAGTCAAAATGTGAGAGCGCTGAAAGCTGAAAATCGGTCTGGGCAGGAAGGGGGTGAAAGTGCACTGTAGGCAAGTGGTTAAACACTACCCTTTCCCCAGACTGACAATACTGCTGTCTGCTGTGCCTTCAGTTCTCATTCCTCCAAATGCAGGAGGCATGTTACTGACCAGATCACCAGGTGAAAACAGATGATTGGTAAGCTGCAATACAATACATTTTTGGTTTTGTGTTTAATGCTGCCTTCATTTACACAATAAAACTGAGAATGACCCTGTTATTAGGACCTTAAACTAAAATAATTTAGCAAGATCAGTTGTGTGTTTTTCCCTTAAGTGGTTGGTACAGTAGTGCTGTACAGTTTTCTTGGTGCTTTCCCAGGAAACCAGCATAAAGTGGCACATAGTGTAAAATTATTTTTAAAACTGTTTAATAAAGAACATTAAAACAAACAACACAACTACACCTGTGACCCTTGATTGGTTGTTGTGTCACTCAGGCTCATTTGTCAATGTGGGGAGTAATGTAAATAGTTCTGTGTCCGCTGCTACGGGAGTGTTGGTGAGGGAACGGAGCTCATCCCAGCTCCTGTGGTCACTGGAGGAAAGAATCCCTGATACCGCACATCCATGGGGTTGTGTGATGTTGGGAGAGGCAACCTCAGCCTGGGAGTCCCTGACAGGCCCAACATATTTGGCTCCACTCCCCATAGCTTGGTATTAGGGATCTCCGCGACTAAGCTCCAGAGGGTGGCGTGAAACACATTGGGCACGTGGCCTAGTGGGAGCCCAGGCTGAGGTTGTCTCTCCCATCACACAACCCGGTGGATGTGTGGCACCAGGCATTCTCTTCTTCTTTACTCCTACAATGACATCTGTATTGTAGACCTAAAAACTCAAGTACAAATTGCCTCCTGTGCCAGTAAGCTGCACCCTATGTGTAACATCACCAAGGACTTTGTCAGCTTTGATCTGCATATGATGTCAGTTAAAGCAACCTGACATGTAAAAAACAAACTTTTTTAAAAATGGGATTTATTCTTATTTAACCCCTTACTAACCGTTTGTTTATCCTAATCTGCCCTAAATAATGCCTTCTTCCCTTTCTGCATTTAGTTATTTCCTGCTCACTTTCTAACTTTTTAACCCCCTTTCACACATGCGGACCGCTCGTCTGTTTTTCATCCATCTATTGATGAATGAAAAAAGGTCATCGATGCATCTCTATGGAAAAACAGATGATCATTAATTTACATCCGCCAACATCCGTTTTTTGGAATGAATTAAAGCCCTATTTTTCTACCGCTAAAAAACGGATCGACGAAGCATGGATGTAAACAAATAAATTATCTGTTTTTGCATGAAAAAAATGCCTCTGGGACTCAAGTGGTTAAGGACTCTAGCTGGAGGAAATAAGAAAAGGATAAAAACGGATGACAAACTTTGCCTTTTTTTTCTTTGAAAAAACATGACTGAACTGATGAAACGAACAGTCTGCATGTGTAAAAAGGTGCCTTACTGTTAAAAATGTATTAATTTTTATTTGTTTGTTTTTACATTTGTCTGTTCATTTTTTCAGTTGTGTTAAAAAAAAAAAAAAATTGAAAAAAACCTAATGAACCCATATCCAAATAGGAAAAAAGAATATATATTTTTTTGCTACTTTTTGTCTATGGATTGCATAAAAAAATGAAATATTTTTTCAAGACAATATCACCAGAAGAAAGCTGTTTTTGTCCTAAAAAATACATATGCATTGCTTTGGTATCTCCAAGTGGTATTAAACCTAAATTTGTTTTGCTTGGCTTTTTTTTTCCTTTTTCACTTTCCTATCTTAGGGTGTCTCCAATCTGGATTCAGGAACAAAGGAGACACCTTTGGACAGCAGCACTGTCAATCTAGGAGAGGGTAGTGTTAGATGCACTAGTAGAGTTATATAACAATAAATTAAAGCCAAACTCCAACTTAAAGCAACAATTGTTTTTACATTCAGGATAAAGGTTTTATATAATTGAATAAAAGCTGATCATTGTAAGTACCCTTGAATCCTCTAACTTCAACTTCTGATGGACAACTTTGTCTTAGAAGTTGAAAAAAATTGACCTACGGGCTGGATCATAAAATCTATTGCAACCACCACAGATAAGAATTTATAATCTACAATGTAATATATTTTTTTGTTTTTGGATTTAGTACCGCTTTAAGGAATTACTTTATATTCCCACATTACAGGCCCATAACAGAAATACCTAAATAGCTCTGGCTCATGAGCAGTGTACAGATGGGAGTCCTGAAGTGGTAAAGCTTGACAACAAGGAATCTTGTAGTGTAGATGAAGGAGGTCTTGCATTATCTTCCACTATCTCAAAGTCCCAGAACAGATGCATTGGTTGATGTGGCAGTAGCTCAAATACTGCATAACGTTGTAGACCTTTGAGCTGTTTGTGTTTTTAAACCCTATAGTTCCACAAGCAGAAGTAGGTTTAGTACGAAAATAAAAGGAAAGAAGATATATATGTATTATTCTGCTTGATATGTTACTAGAAGGGTCTCATTTCAATACCCCTCTTGTCTCTACCTTATTTTACCATATACAAAATCTACTTTACCTCGCAGGGAGTGCTATACCCAGACTGATTACAATCAAGGTCGGTACAACACTCAAAGATTTTATTTCCATGCTTCCTCTTTTTTTATAGGGTTCATAACAACTACACAATACAAGATATGATAAGAAATAAGGGTGTCATTAATTATATGATAGTTATAAATAAGGACACATTCAAAACAGTGGGGTGTGTTTGTTAACCCCCAAAATTACACCCTCGTTTTATAATTACGTTTCTAAACCCGTCTCATAGATGTTCCTATAAACGTATTGTGTTCTTGTTCCTAATGATATTAAAAAGAGTTGTGGTTAAGCCAAACATAATGTACATAATGTAACATTGAATGTAAGTTTAAGGCAGTCTCCTAGCCTTAGTTTGATAAATCATTGCAAATACATATAAATTATTAACTCCTGCATAAAATCCATATTTTATAGATATTGATAGAGATCAATATCCTACATGTTATAAGTAGTGATAAGGAAATATGTCAGGGTTGGACTCATTGAGGGTTACTACTAACAAGGGCAACTAATTAATAAAATGCTAAGTTGTAAAACATATGCTAAACACCCAAGCATACAGTATGTGTATTGAAGGACATCCCTGGTTTATTCTTGGACAATTCCCCTGACTCTCAAGGTTGAGCAGCTGTGCTGCAGTACCACTTTTCCGTACACGCATGCACTATCATTATTTAAAGCACAACAGTGTTTTGTTAATGTCCACTGGTCATGTCGCAGTGAAATCTGTTGTCTCCTCTGCCTGATGGGAAAAAAATGTTCCTAGTATGCTTTTATGTACCTGCCTAGCAACTGTGTGTCCTTGGAAAATGTAACAAACTGTTCAGAACCTTTTTATTATGTAAACAGAAAAATCATACTTTATTACATTGGTATTTTTAGACACTGAACTTTACAATATGTTCTAGTTGTATTCTCTCATTTTCCATTCATTTTTAATTGCTTTTTTTTTTTTTTCTTTTCTTCAAAGCCAAAGGTAATTCCTCCTAATGCTTTTATCCCTCAATCTAAATGTTCCTACTGATTTATCAATCACATAAATAATTATTGCTGTCTGATTAACACATCCTCAGCAGGGGTTATCACACTTCTTTTTGGGCTCAAACATTGGAGCTCCTGATTTTTGCTTTCACAAGCAAAAGCAGACAGAATTCACACCTTGGGTCCTCCCAGTCAACAATTTTTGAAGGACTTAAAATGTAAACTACATTGGAATACTCAGTCAGTACATTTATTCATAGAAAAATCTATTCCTTCAGCTGTAGATTTTAACATAACTTAAATACTAATGCCAGATACTAAATCTTTGTATCTGTAAGAGGGCTCTTAACTCCTTTCTCATTACGTGTGGTTTTAGTAAGTGTTCATAATCAAAACATCCAATAAACATTGGCTACAAATTATCAAATCAATATGCACAATTACAATCCAAAGTAGTAGTTAAAGCAGCAAGGTTCTAGGAAATGTCCTATAACCTTCTTACACACTGGTACACTATGCCAGTTAAACTAAAACAATGGTTTCCTCACGCCTTGAAAGGCACCCTAGCCCACATTTGGTGGGGATTGCCCCTCAATACAACCTTTTTTGACCCAAAGTCATCAATATGATAAAGCACATTACTAAAACTACGATTCAGGTGACAGTGGCTTGCTGCCTATTGCACACCTTTAATTGCGCTAAGAAAAAGTATAAATGATCCCTCACCAGATTTCTACTTATTGTGGCCAAAACCCTGATTCTAACATATTGGAAATCCACACACATTTCTACAATCACAGAATGGCTTTGTACTGTAGAAAGTCTCTATTCCATGGAAGAGACTAGGGCAATAGCACATGAAACAGCTGACAAATTCAACAAAACCTGGAATGTTTTGGTTACATTTAAATACAGTATTCAGAAAAGTTTGACACTTTAGCAAGTAGCTAATGTCATCAAAAATGGATTTGACCCAATATCTACCGAATCTCTAATGACAATTGAACACCTTCAATGTTTTCTCTCTTTTATCAGTACATGTTGCAACTATGTGACGTAATCTATCATTTTACCATATTACAAATGGGACTTAAACAACTTATAAATTTGCTTTTTTATTCCTATTTTTATATTTGATACAAAGTGTTTATTTGTAACATTGCTAAAAAAAATTTCAATAAAAATGTTATTGTAAAAAAAAAAAAGAAGCAGGATTCTGATATGTAGAGACATTTAATAAAACATACCCGGGTTTAGAGACATGGGTTTTAACCCTATGCCTTAATAAGGCTTTCTACATAGAATTCTGCTACTTTGATGACTACTTTAGATTGTAATTGTACAGACTGAGCTTATAATTTGTGGCCAATGTTTATTGTATGTTTTGTGAATTCCTTTGGATTGTATCCATACAATTGGGCTAAAAGGCAACCTGAGTCTGATGAATGGCATTTCTCATCACCCCTTGATTAGAAACTGGGTTAAGTGCAGCGATTTATGTTTTGTTGTTTAGGATGCACAATTGTCATAATAAATCAGACCTATATTTAAAAAAGTAAAATAAACTGCAAAATATTTTAAAAATAAAATAATGTTTTAAAGAAAAGGCAGTACCAGTTACAGCAACAATGATTAAATAAAAAGCCATGATGGTTCATAAGCTTTCAATAGCCAATTAACCTACTGGGGGACATGTAAACTTTATGCACATAGTGATATGGACTGGATTAAAACTAAGGACCCCAGTGCTGCAAGGCAAAAGCACTAATCACTAAGCTGCCATGCTGCCCCACAAATGACTACAAACAGGTCTAGTGTCAAATTGTAACAAATTTCTAAAAAGGTGTATGTGTCTGTCCTGATTTGTATGCTCATGTATCAAGCTCATAAAATATTTCATCTTACAAAATATCTTCTAAAGAGTTGCCAAAAAAGGTTCTGGAAAGGTCCTAGAAACATGTTTAACCACTTGCCGACCGCCAGCAGTACATATACTGCAGCAGGTCAGGTCTGTCTCGTTAAACAACGTAACTGTGCGTCATTTAGCGGGACCGCTAGTAGGGGCACATGCTGATTGGCTACAGCGGGAGCCAATCAGCAGGTCTGGTAGCCATGAGGTCTGCCAGGCACCCGCGATCGCTCCCCATAGAGACAGAGTGGCGGTCTGCCATTGTAAACACGGCAGACAACTGTACTGTCAGTACTGAACACAGGGATCCTGTGTTCCTTTTATTTAGGAACACAGGTCTCTGTGTTCATCCAACAAGCCCATCCCCCACACAGAAAGCACACATTTAACCCTTTGATCGCCCCTGGTGTTAACCCCTTCCCTGCCAGTGTCATTAGTACAGTAACAGTGCATATTTATTAGCACTGATTACTGTAGTAATGTCACTGGTCCCCCCCAAAAGTGTCAAAAATGTCAGTTAGGTGTCCAAACTGTCTGTCGCAATGTCGAGGTCCTGCTAAAAATCGATGATCGCTGCCATTACTAGTAAAAAAAAAAAAAAAAATGACATAAATCTTTCCCCTAGTTTGTAGACGCGAAAACATTTGCGCAAACAAATCAATTTACACTAATTGGGATTTTTTTTTACCAAAAATATGTAGCAGAATACATATTGGTCAAAAATGATGAACATTTTTGATTTTAATTTTTTTTTTAATTGGGAATGTTTTACAGCAGAAAGTAAAAAAATATTGTTTTTTTTTTCCAGAATTGTCGTTCTTTTTTTTTTTATAGCACTAAAAAATAAAAATTGCAGAGGTGATCAAATATCACCAAAAAAAAAAAACTCTATTTGTGGGAAAAAAGGACATTGATTTTATTTGGGTACAGCGTTGCATGACCGTGCAATTGTCAGTTAAAGTAACACAGTGCCGTATCGCAAAAAAATGGACTGGTCATTAAGGGGGTAAAACCTTCCGGTCCAGAAATGGTTAACATATCCATACCAACTGAGAAACGCGTAACTGCATTTTTGTATTACATTTAGTAAAATGTAGATCATTCTGGCAACAAAAATAAGCTTTTTAATTCTTTTTAAAGCTGGCAAGTGCTGAAACTTTAGGGGTTATATTGTTGTTTAGACAATAATACCATGTAAAACTCCCATGTTACAGTAAAATATGTACACAGAGGGCATTTATAGGCAGTTACTTGTATATGGTTATTATTATCTCGTTCACGTTTGAATGGGAATAAAAAGTAAAAGATATTTTATATAAAATAACAATTTACACTATTTAATTATATATCGACTCTAAACTTTTTAAGACTCTGCATTTAAGATTTCTGCAAAGAATAGGAGCATTTCATTTCCCTGAAATTGCTAACAATCAAAAGCATAACAAAATCATAAAGCATATCAATAGCCAAAATGTTTTTTTTTTTTTTTTAGTATAGCAGTGGGAAGGGATATAAAATATGTCAGGTTCTGTTGTCTGCTGT